>NC_086281.1:331133-657266 GCF_021018805.1 Prinia subflava | reverse complement strand
AGGGGCGGGAGCCCGGCGTGGCTGCGGCTCCTCCCCAACAGCGGCTCTGCTCCCCGAACCTCTGCTGCGAGGTGTAGCTACTCCTCGGTGTATGTCTGCGCTACTCCAAGCTGGAACTTCCTCTTGCTCTCATTAAAAGATCTTGCATCACTCCGCTGCCTTCGCTCGTGTTTTTAATGTTATTTTTAATATTATATTTAACAATTATTAAATATATTATATTTAATAATTATTAAATATATGATTATACACTTTATATATAATATTATAAAACATAAAACATAAAACATATAATATATAATATATAACATATAGCATACAATATTATATATTATACATTATATATTATACATTATATATTATACATTATATATTATACATTATACATTACATATTATATATTATATATTATATAATATATATTATATATTATATATTATATATTATATATTATTTATTATTTATTATTTATTATTTATTATATATTATTTATTATTTATTATTTATTATTTATTATTTATTATTTATTATTTATTATTTATTATTTATTATTTATTATTTATATATAATTTTTTCCTTGACACACACACACAAAAAAAAAAACCCACATAAAAAGAGGCTCTAGGGTCTCATATCTTCAGTTTTTAGCAGAATTTGAGGGCTGAGGACGCACTGATTCAGCTCAGGAGGGACCAAAATCCCACCTGAAATTTTGGATTCTCTTGGGAATTAATTTGGTTTCAAATTTAAAGGCGGTTAAGGGTTGATGGCCTAGATAAGAAACTTTCTTATTTCAGAGTCTGAAAGAAATCGGAATTGATTTGTATCTTCAGAACGGATTTTTTTCACAATGTTCAGATTTAATTTTATATAGAATAGAAAGAAAAGAAAAGAAAAGAAAAATAAAAAGCCCAGAAGTTTCCTGGGGTGAGCAGGTTTTAACCCACCCCGTGACTCACAACCTTTCATTAAACGCCTCAATTTATTATTCCCGAGGATTTTCATCTTTCTCCAATTAACAAGACCTTCTATAAATTAGATTTTCACCTAATGACCAAACCCTCTCTTGAGTCCCTCCCTGCGTTTTCAGGCACAGAAGCAAATTCTCGTTTCTTTAGCTCAGTTTTGGATTTTCAGGGTCTGGGACACCCAAATTTTGCATTAATTTTGATTATTAAAGGAGCTTTGGAAGTTTTCCTGCATTTTCTGACCTTCCCAGGACAATTTCTGGCCTTTCAGGAGGTGTTTTGGCCACTCAGAAATGATCTGACCAAGGTAAACAGCAAAAAAAATTAAATTTATTTGCCCGTGTCACAACTTCAATTTAAATAATTAGTTTCCTCTCCATTAGGGATCAATTATCTGTTTTCAGCTCTACCTGGCGACACAAAAAAACTCCACAATTATTTTGTCCTAAAAACCTTTTTAGAGGTTTAAAAGGTTTAAAAACCTTTTTAGAGGTTTTAGAGCAGAAATCCAGATTTTAGAAGGGACAAGGGGAATTGATAGGAGTTCAAATCACAAAATTATTTTGCGTCAAACCTTACTAATGCAAATTTTCAGCCTCCCCAGCACAAACCGAGAGGCTTTTTCAGAATTCAGCAAATACCTCGGTGCATGAATGACCTTCCCCCGCAGCCTCATTTGCATATTAAATGAGGATAATGACAGGCGCTGGGGAAGTGCTGAGCCTCGCCAGAATTTGCGGTATCAGGCGGTAATTACGAGCTCCTTTGGCAATGTCTGGATTGTTCAAAAAGGTTTAAAAAGGTTTAAAAAGGTTTAAAAAGGTTTAAAAATGTTTTAAAAGGTTTAAAAAGGTTTAAAAAGGTTTAAAAAGGTTTCTCACGTATCGCAGCCGAGCCCCGCTGCCAAGGGAGGTTTTGTTCTTAATTTAAAATAAATAAAAATAAATAAGAAAAAATTAAAATAAATAAATTCCTGATGTTCCCCGGAGCGGGGGGACAGTGAAGTCGGGGTGGGAAACGCCACCACAGCAGCCCGGGGGGCGATTCCTGCTGCCCTGGCTCGGGAAAATCCTGCCCGAGGGGAATGTCCGGCCCTTGGTGCTCCCCAGCCCACCCCAGGCACGGGCTTCACAGGAAAATAATTATTTTATATATATATTTTATATATATAATGATATATATTACTGTACATATAATTATATATATTTAAATATTGATTATTAAATACTGAATATAATATATTATACATTTTATATTTTATATTTTATATTTTATATTTTATATTTTATATTTTACATTTTGTATTTTGTATTTTGTATTTTGTATTTTATATATATTACAATTATACAATTATATATATATATATAAATTATATATATAAATTATATATATAATTATATATAATTTAATTGTAACTCCTATGAATTTAGGAGACCTGGATTTCATCACCAGAGCTGAGGAGGACCCCAAAAGGGTTTTTTTGGATTTTTTTAAGACAAAAAGAGAAGATCCTTGGTTCGTTGTTGTGGATGTGGAACCGTGGAATGGGGTGGGTTGGAAGGACCTTAAAGATCTCCAGATCCCACCCCGGCCGTGGGCAGGGACCCCTCCCACTGTCCCAGCCCGGCCTTGGACACTCCCAGGGATGGAAAATCCCTGGAAAAACCTGAGCCAGGCCATCCCCACCCTCACAGGGATCAACTCCTGCCCAAAATCCCACAAAAATTCCCGCTCTGCCCCCCTGACCCCACTCCCTGTGCTCTGTCCCTGCAGTTCCTGAGGAAAATCCCCAAAATTCCCTCTCCAGCTTTTCTGGAGCCCCTGCAGATCCTGGGAGTCAAAACATTCCCAGCCTGGCTCCACAGGGGATGGGATCCAGTTCCTTTATGAAATTCATGGCCTACTCTGGACTCACCCCAACAATTCCAGGTCCTTTTTCTGTTTGGGGCACCAGAACCGGGCTCAGCATTCCCGGTGGGAATCACCAGAGCAAGCAGAGGGGGAGAATTCCCTCCCTCACCCCATGGATGCTCCAGGAGGGGGTCTGGGATGAGCCCGTGCCCACAAATCCCATATAAAACCCCCATAAATATCAAAACCATGAGTGATATCACAAGACATCGACTCGAGCGAGTTTTTCCAACCATTTCATCCGGAAAAAATTAAAAAAAGAAAAAATAAACACCTCCCCTGCACCATCAGAATTAACCACATTTCTCAGATGCTGCTTTAATTGATCCCGTGTCCCTCTCCCGGGACAAATTATAGGTGGGAGAGGAGCCTGAAAGAATCGATGGAATCTGTCATTAATTGTGACGGAAATCCCGGAGCGCTCGGGGTGATCCTGCTCCTCTCCTCGGGTGTTTTTGCGTCACCCCAAAATGCGCAATGTCCTCCTCCCCTGGGGGCCCACGAGGCTCAGAACCAATCCCTGGATTCTCAACTGGCCTGGAATTGTGGCTGGAGCTGTTCTTGGTAGCCTCCGGGTGCTTTCCAAGAAATCCCCTCTTGTCCTAAAAATTCTGGAGATGAAAGAACCTCGCGGGCTGTAATCACAACCCCAGGAATTCCAAACCCGTCCTAAATGCGGAGGAGAACAATTACAGCAATTGTGCTGCTGATGTATTTCCCAAATTCGTTCCGTGACTAAGGGAACCTCGTGGTGAGGGGGGAGCTGCTCCCACTTCCACAACGGGAATATAAAAATGCTCCCAGCCCCGGTGCTCCTCACACGGCTGCTCCTGCTTCGCTCTTCCCACTGACCTCGGTGAGTCCAGATCCCGTTCTGATGGAAAATCCTTGAATCCCTGAATCTGGAACTCGGGGAAAATCCTTTGCTGGCGGCTGTTTTTCCTCTGGATGCTTCCCAGGAAAGATGGGAAGCCGAGTCAGAACTCCTGGGTTTTTTTATTTTTCCCTGTGGTGACACCTGGAGTTTTCAGGCCCGGTTGTGCAAGGAGAAAATGGATTTTTGTGGCGGGATGTTGCAACGAGGAATACGGAAAAGTCCCAGGAATTGTGGAGGATTTTTTTTTTGTCCCTCTGGAGTCCCAGCTCGGAGCTGCAGGGTTTAAACCTCGGCTGTCCAGCAGAGCGTCCTTGCTAGAACCGGCACTAACAAAGCCGGTGTTAGCCAGGAGGAGGAATGGGTTTTGTGGCGAGGTTAAAGGCAGACAGGGAGGCTGGAGATTAGTGAGCTCCTGGAGTTGTTCTGAGAATTTCTGAGAGCTCCCGAGAGCTCTGCGAGGGATCCCAGTCAGACTTTGGGGCACCCCAGTGCCGTGCTGGGAGCCTGGACACCGAACACCCACAGATCCCCTCGTTGGGAAGGGTTTTTTTTCTTGGAAAGGTTTTTTTGTTTTTGTTTTTGGTTTGGTTTGGTGTGGGGTTTTTTGGGGTTTTTTTTTGGGTTTTTTTTGGGGGGGGGGTTTTGTTGTTGTTGTTGTTGTTGTTTTTTGTTGGGTTTTTTTGTTTGTTTTTTTGGTTTTTTGGGGTTTTTTTTTGTCTTGGAAAGGTTTGGGGTTTTTTGTGGGGGTTTTTTGGGTTTTGTTTTGTTTTGTTTTTTGTCTTGGAAAGGGTTTTTTTTTGTCTTGGAAAGGGTTTTTGGGATTTGGAAGGGAGGTTTGGAGTCCCCATCCCAAGGATGTGGCACGCAGTGCTCTGGGCTGGGTGACAAGGTGGGGATTGGGTGGGATTTGGTCTTGGAGGTCGTTTCCAACCTCAGGGATCCTGGGATCCTGGGGTTCTGAAATCCTGGATCCTGGGATCCTGGGGTTCTGAAATCCTGGATCCTGGGATCCTGGAGTTCTGGAATCCTGGGGTTCTGAAATTCTGGATCCTGGGATCCTGGGGTTCTGGAATCCTGGGGCTCTGGAGTTCTGGGATTCTGGGGTTGTGACATTCTGGAATCCTGGGATCCTGGGATTCTGCAATTCTGTGGTTTTGGGATTCTGGGATCCTGGAATTCTGGGGTTCTGGGATCCTGGGATTCTGGGGTTCTGGGATTCTGGAATTCTGGGAGTTTGGGGTTCTGGGATCCTGTGATTCTAGGGTTCTGGAATTCTGGGATTCTGAGATTCTGGAATCCTGGGATTCTGGGGGTTCTGGGGTTCTGGAATCCTGGAATTCTGGAATTCTGGGAATCTACGACACAAAGCAAGCACCGCCACCCTGCTCCTACAACCCCCCCTTTTTTTTTTTCCCCCCACCCCCTTTTCATTCCAGGTTGTCGTCCACCCCCTCGTAACCCCCCCAAGATGTCCTGCTGCTACTCCCCGCGCTGCTACACCCTGTGCTGCTCCCCCTGCTACCGCAGCTGCACCTACAGCTGCAGCCCCTGCGTGTCCCGCACGCTGAGCTGCTGCCGCCGCTCCTACAACAGCTGCTGCACCTCCAGGAGCTGCACCACGCGCCGCTACTACCCCTCGTACTGCTCCTACTCCTGCTGCTACCCCTGCTCTTACTCCTGCTGCTACCCCCGCTCCTACTCCTGCTGCTACTCCTGCTGCTGAAATCCCCACGGACGGACCCACAACCACGGAAGACGAACGGCTGAGTCGATGTTTGCACCCCCGAGTCGAAGGGGGCTTTGCTGAGCTCCAAAAACCTCTCGGAATTTCTGTTTTTGTTGTTCTCTCTGTCTCCTTCTTCCTGCTTTTCTTGGCTCTCCTGATGCTCTGCGTTTAAACCTTCCCTCAGCTCCCTCAGCAGTTCATGTGAAACTTCTTCAGAGGTGCTGCCGTGGGGCTGGAGGACCTCTGTGAAATGAGATTTGGCGTCATCTGCATTTCCAATGAGCGCTGCAGCCCTGGGTGAGGGAGCTGTCTCGCCTTTGATCTGCATTTACGAGGACCTGAAGGACGAACAGCAGGGCTTCAGCAAAAAGGAATGTTCTAGAGAGCCGTGACTCATCTCCCGGAGCCTCCAGCATCCCAAAACTATCATCTTTCTGTGTCTGTGCCAGCTCTTTTTCTTGTTCTATTAAATACTTTCTGCATTTGAAAAAAAAACAACCAAAA
Organism: Prinia subflava; assembly: GCF_021018805.1. Classification (NCBI taxonomy): domain Eukaryota; kingdom Metazoa; phylum Chordata; class Aves; order Passeriformes; family Cisticolidae; genus Prinia; species Prinia subflava. Next base: position 651,280 of record NC_086281.1, on the reverse strand, counting down.
GTCTGGAGATCCAGTTGTTTTCTTGCCCCTGGCCTTGGTTTGTGTGGGTGTTCCGGGAGAATTCAGGGATTTTCTGTCCTGGAATCCCCGTCCAGCTCTGGGACCCTCGTGGCAAGGGGTGGGAGAATGTCCAGGGATGGGAATGGGGCTGGAAAAGGGAATGGAGAATCCTGAGGGAGCTGGGAAAGGAGCTCAGCCTGGAGAAAAGGGGGATCCAGGCAGGATTTGGGATCCTCCAAGGGAAATTTGGGATCTGATCCCAGGGAACGGGGCCGGAACAGGAGGGAACAGCCTCGAGCTGGGCCAGGGGAGGCTCAGGGTGGGAAATTCAGGAAAATCCCTCCTGGAAAAGGGAAAAGGCCTCGGAAGGGGCTCCGGGAGGGTTGGATCCCCATCCCTGGAGGTGTCCAAGGAATCCCATTCTGAATTTCCAAGTGGGGATCAGGCACAGCTTGGGATTGATGATCTTGGGGGGTTTTTCTGACCTCAGTGATCCTGGAATTCCGTGATTCAAAGCTCTTCACTCCCTTCCACATTCTGAGCAGCTGCTCCCTGTGGATTTACTCTTTTCTTCCCTTCCACCCCCCAGAAATTCAAGAAAAACCAAAACTTCTCCCTTTCCACTTTTTATTTGAAGCTATTGCCAGATTTAAGGTTAAATGTGCTGCTTTGGGCTGGGGTAGAACTAAAACTTCATCACATCAGGGCTGGAATAATTTTTATAAGGATGCTTCAAAACAGAAAACATTTAGTCCCAGACCTCTATAAAGAATATAGAAAAATGTTCAGCTGAGCAGAAGATTGTCCAATTCTTGGAAACTGAACTCAGAGTCTCAGTGTTCTGTCACTCTCCAATTTAACAGATACATTTGATGTCCAGATGTTAAAACTTAAGAAAAAATCCCAAAAAACTGTATTGAAATCGGGAAGAGGTGTCAAGGAGGAAGTGGTGGCTCTGCTTGTGTGGATGTGGGCCTGGAAAACTCAAACCACCCCCTTGATCTTCCACACAGCACAGAAGAAAATTCATTTCAGCTGAATAAATTCCATTTTTACAGGTGCAGTTACAATAATGCACTAAATCCAAAGACTAAAAGCCAGAAAGTGGGGTGGAAAAAAGTGGGGGGAAAAAATGGCAAATAGTGCCAAAAAAATAAAATAAAGTAAAATAAAATAAAATGAAATAAAATAAAATAAAATAAAATAAAATAAAATAAAATAAAATAAAGTAAAGTAAAATAAAATAAAATAAAATAAAATAAAATAAAGTAAAATAAAATAAAATAAAGTAAAATAAAGTAAAATAAAATAAATAAAATAAAATAAAATAAAATAAAATAAAATAAAATAAAATAAAATAAAATAAAATAAAATAAAATAGAAATGTCCTCATTCTCCCTGGGCAGCCCCTTCCACGACCTGACCAGGAGGAAATTTCGTGATTTTGTCTCCCAATCCTTTTGCTGGGATAGATTTCGTATTTGTGGGATCTCCACCTGATTTCTGGCATTAATTTTAATTTAAATTTAGCGCAAAATAGAGCAAACAGGATGTTGAGGCTTCCCCAGGATGTTGGACACCAAAGATTCGAAACTATCTGAGAAATTTAACAAACAAACCCAGAAACGCTGAATTGATGCAGGAAAAAATAAACTTTAATAGGAACGAAAGGCAAAGACGATTTTAAAGGGAATCACAGAAGGAAAAGACCACACACCCAAAGTCACATGAGGCACCCACATCATCCAGTCAGAGGGAACTTTTCACACAAGTTGGGTTTGCTTGGAGACTTGAGAAGATCTGGATGGAGCCAAAGCGCCGCCAACCCTTCAGCAGCAGCGTGGGGAACCCTGGGGGCTCCTCCGGTCCCCAAAACTCCTCTCAGCGACGCCCCCTCCATCCATCCACGCCCACCAAACCCGAGTTTTGGTGAGGGTCTCTCCCTGCGGCTTCAGCAGCTGTAGCAGCCCCCGTAGCCGAACCTCTGGCCGTAGCGGGAGCCGTAGGGGAAGCCGTAGCGGCCGTAGGAGAACCCGGAGGATCCGTAGCAGTCCCCGGAGCCGTAGAAGCCCCTGTAGCCCCCGTAGTACCCCCCGGAGCCGTAGCAGTCACCGGAGAGGCCCCGGTAGCCGTACAAGCTCCCGTAGCGGTCACCGAAGCCGTAGCGGTCACCGAAGCCGTAGAGGCCGCGGGAGCCGTAGAGGCCTCCGTAGCCGCGGTAGCCGCAGGGGCTGCCGCAGTCGTAGCCCCGGTAGCCCCCGTAGAAGCTCCCGAAGCTGCAGGGGGAGTAGCAGTCTTCCTCGCACTGGATGAAGGTCATCTTGGAGGTGGAGGAGGTAAAACCTGTGAGGAGGGAAGGAGGAGTAGTGAATACTCCGAGGAGTAGCAGCAAAATCTTCCTCGGAGGTTCCGCGAGCGCAAGGGCAGAGCTGGCTCAGCTCCATTTGTATAATCTGCTCCTCTGCCTTTGAATTATTTTATGCTCTGTATTCCTACAGATGTAATGTATTAAAATATTCCTATAGATGTAATGTATTAGTAATAAAATATTCCTATAAATGTAATATATTCACATTACAATATTCCTATAGATGTAATATGTTCGTATTAAAATATTCCTATAAATGTAATATATTTGTATTAAAATATTCCTATAGATATAATATATTCATATTAAAATATTCCTATAGAAGTAATATATTCGCATCAAAATATTCCTATAAATGTAATGTATTTGTATTAAAATATTCCTATAGATGTAATATATTCGCATCAAAATGTTCCTATAAATGTAATATATTTGTATTTAAATATTCCTGTAGATATAATATATTCGTATTAAAATGTTCCTACATTCGTGGAAACCCCTGAGGATGGGATCAGAGGCTGCAGATCAAAACCTCGCTGCTGCTGCTTCAGGGCTTTTCCTGAGAGAACCTGACTAGGAATCAGCAGCCCTGGTTTTCTTTTAGGCTTCTCATGGAGCTCTGCCTTCCTGACTCCTTCAGGAAAGTCTTCCTGAGATGTTCCTGTGATAAAACCCTTCAGATTTTAGGTCCATCACTCCAAGACCCATTTCCATCCATTTTAATTTGCACCTGGAAGTGCTGAGAGCCCACAGAAGAAACCACGGAGCTTGGACACACAACCAGACCCGAAATCCCACTTAAAACAGGAGATTTAAGGAAAAAAACCCACCAGGAGTCACGGTGGGGAAACCCTTTCCTACCTCCGCTGTGCTAAAAATCCCTTTTAGGGACTCCAGGCACCAACAGGACCAGGAAAATTCCACCTGCAGCCTTAAAACTCGAACCCAGGTTAGAAGAAGAGATGAACCTGAGAGTTCAGAGGAGCCACAACCCCGACAGAAATTCTGAAAGGAAAACTCCCAGTGCAGAGGGAGGAAGGAGGAAAATCTTACCGAGTTCACTGGAGGAGGAGGAGGCAGGAGAGCTGATGAGGAACCTTGAGCTCCGAGCCCTTTTTATACTCCAGCTTTGCCCTCCTGGCTTATCTCAGACGCCCTTGGATTGCAAAGATCCAGAGCCCCATTGGCTGGAAAACAAATTTGCCTGTACAAGTCATATCTACAATTAACGTAATTTTCCTCATTGTTTGGGATTATTAGTGTGTTCCCGGCCTCCCGTACGTCCCATATATTACAGGTTTCTTTCATCTTAACGTTTTCTGGGCCAGCAACATTCCTGATACCATTTTATTGCCTCCGTTGTCAAATCCGAATTTTGTTTTTTGTGTAATAGAAAAGCCACTTCTCATTTCTCAAGGTCATTGGAAAGAGAGAGAAGTTTTTAGCAAAAAAAAGAAATGTGTTTGCCACATGTTTGAAAGTATTTGTGTTCAGCAGAATGATGCACCGTGGGGTTTTATTTACAGGAAATGTAAATGTAGGGATTTTTCATTAAACCTCAGTAAAAAGGACCAGAACTATAAATAAATTTTAATTCCAAAGTGCTCCTGATTCAAAGCCAGGCTGGAGGAGGAGCAGGAAGAATGTTTTTAACAAAAATCCAACTGCCTTGTTTGCAGTGTCATTCACTGCAGGGTTTGACCTGAGTTCAGCAGAACGACTTGGAGAATTCAAGTCTCAACTTGATAAAGAAATAAAGAAATGATCAGGATTAGCACGAAAAGAGCATTAAATAAACACCAAAAAACCCTGCTGGGATTTTTTTCCACAAAATTCACCACGAGTTAAAGTGAGGAACGCCGGAGTTTAGGGCAGAGCTCCTTGGGTGACCTTCACCCAGTTTCTGGCATTAATTTGAATATAAAAGAAGCGCAATAATGAGCAAACAGGATGTTGAAGCTTCCTCCAAATTTTGAATACCATGGAACTTCATAAACACTCATTAATGTTTTCAATTTGCAAAGTATTGCTGGATTTAAATATTAATAGCTTGACACCTCCAGATTTAATAATACAGGCACTCCTCAAGGTTCCTGAGCCATATTAAGGTGATGCTGTTCTATGGAATCTGAAAAGTATCCCCCAAAAAAATCACTTAAAATAGGAAGGAACGTTCGGGAACCCCCACAAGGCAGCTGGAAAACGTCTTTGGGTTGTCCTTGGAGAACCTGGGATAAAAATTCGGTGGGAGATCCCCCATGAGGACGTTGGGAAGGTCACGGAGTGGAGGCTCCTCCAGCCTTGGCACAACAAAGCAAAACCTCCTCGCTTTGTCCTCGGCGAGCGGCGCCGGAGGCACCAAAGCCAAGCCAACGGACCACCCTTAATGAGACAAATATCTCCCCAAAGAAATAAAATCTCCTCTAATATCTCCCCACGTGGCCGCGAGGACTTCTGGGCAATTTCCGCAGAAATGTACCCCCGCTGTAAAAGATTAAAGAAATTCTGGAGCGTTGACGTCGGCGCCGCGACGCCGAAGGTGGAAAATATGGAAATGGTCGGCTCGAGTGACGTAGGGTGGGGGAATAAATATTGGGAAGAGGCGCTGTGGAAGGCAGAAGGAGACCCTCGAGTGCAAAGTCTGCTCCTCTCGGTGAAGCACAGGTCAGTACGGACTCCGCTCTCCTGGGTGTGTGTTTCTCCAAATATTTCTTTAATATAGAAACTAGAAACTAGAAATATGTATATAATATATATAATATATAAATATATATTTAAAATAAATATAATATAAATATATATATATTATATATATATATATTTAATATAGAAACTAAACTAGAAATAGAAATAGAAATAGAAATAGAAATAGAAATAGAAATAGAAATAGAAATAGAAATAGAAATAGAAATAGAAATAGAAATAGAAATAGAAATAGAAATAGAAATATGGACAAGAATATTGATATGAATATTGATAAGAACATGGATAAGGATATGATTATATATTAAATATATACTCTTATTTATTTAGTTATTTATTTAATGGGTGCTGCTCTGTCCCTATAGATTTATGTAACGTATAACCGGTGTCCGTGTGCAGGCACGGACATTCTGTAGGAAATTTCGTGTTGATTTAGAGCCAAGCCAGACACAAAATTCCCTAAAATCACAAGGAATTACTCCACTCAAGGCTTTTTGCTCTTCTTTTCCTGTGCTTTGTTAATATTGGGCTTTAAAGTGCTGAAAACTGGAAATTTGCTACTACAATTTTGTAGCAAAAAGTAATTTTCAGTTCTGGGTTTTATTTATTCCATTTTTCTTTCATTTATTGCATTTCTCTGATTTCTGGGGCAGGAAAAGCTCAGCTCTCAGCTGGCAAAACCCTCACTCATCACGTTTAGTCAGCAACTCCCAAAAGTTGACAGGGGAAAAACAAGAAAGCAGCGAAGTTGTTTGGGATGGAGGAGATTAGAAAAATAAATGAGTTAATTAAGAGGCTGAAACCGATGCGCAGGTGGGACCGAGTCGGAGCCTTTGCTCTGCCCTCGGCAGCCCATAAATTTTGTTTCTGGGTGTGTGTTCCAGGCTCTCCGAATCAGCACGGGATGAATTCCTCCAGGGAGCTTTGCGACAGCTGCGCCCAGGGCGGGAACAGCTTCGGAGGCTTTGGGAGCTCCGGGTTCCGGCCCAGGCGCTCCCTCAGCTTCCACCTGGACCAGGCCCAGGACATCCCCCCGAACTTCAGGAACGTCGGGAATTTCTTCCAACCCTCCGGGAATATCCAGGGGGTCGTCCACGCCAACCTCAACGGTGACATCGTTGGGAGGCTCACCGGGAAGATCGAGGGGCTGCCCGGGCTCCTGGGTTACATGGGCAGCTTGGGAAACCTCGGCAACCTGGGGTTGAGTCTCCCCTTCTCGGTGCAGTTTGGGGACAGAACCCTCTGAGGTGGCCCCGGCTGGGATGGGCACAGATTCACGGCTTAGTGCTGAGAATCGCCAAACGCTCGCACCACCAAATCTGAGGGGTGTGTGGGTGCCAGGCTGTGTGGGATACCCCGTGTGGAACCCTCTGTAGCATCTCCTGTCTCTCTAGCTGTCACTTTCAAGGACTGAAGCACCTTCAGAGCTCCGTGGTGGAGTGGAAAGAGACTTTTGGGTGTGAGGAAAGCGCTTTTTGGGTCCATCCGCGGCCGCTTTGCGTTGCCACAGCAGCGGGAGCTTCTGCAACAAAATCCCCTTTGTTCCACTCTGACCAAAGGCGGCTTTTAGCAGAGGAGCTCCTGTTCCGTGTCCACCTGACAGTGAACACGACAAGAAAATACATTTGGGCTGGAAAACTCCCCCGTTTCCACCAGGAGAAACATCACCCTCCACCGGGAGCACCCTGCTTGCCAAAGCCCCTTCTGCGTCTCTGCTCGCTTCTTCTTCCTGTTCCTCACTGCTTCTCATTTCCATTAAAATCCCTCTGGCAGCATCTGAATGTCTGCTGTGCTTTTGTCTGGCACCTGAAAGGGACCCCCAGCCACCCTGCAAGGAGAGGGCGGTCTAGACTCGGGGACGTTGGGGACTGTCACCACATCTCCATCTCAATGGTTCCTGCCCTGACTCACTTCCCCCAGCAGAGGGAAAGAACCTTAACTCACCTTTGCTTTTGGGTTTTACCCAGGTATTTCCCCAGGAAGAGGCATGGTTGCCCCCAGAGCGGCTCCCGGAGCAAATCTTGGGCAATAAATCCCAAATCCTGGGTGCTGAGGGGGAGCCTGGTGGTCGTCCAGGGCAGGAGGTGGGAGGTGGGTGACACTGGAGGTCAGAGACACCCAAGGGAGAAGAGCAAAGGCAGCCAAGCCATGGCCAGGAGGGCTCAGCTCCTCTGCAGATGGAGCAGCCGGTTCTTCAGGGAGTTCCTGCCCGCCCCTGCCGCGCCGCCTCGGGAGAGTGAGCAGCCCTGATTCGGGTCTGGAGCGGCAAAGGTGATTCAGGTTTAGATTATTTAGATTCAGGACAATTAAGATGATTTTGGTTTAGAATACTGAGATGATTTAGGATATTAAAATGGGTGGGGATTTTCTGGGGCCAGGACCCACATGGGGTGAGATTTTCTGGGGGACAGGACCCACATGGGGTGAGATTTTCTGGGGACAGGACCCACATGGGGTGAGATTTTCTGGGGGACAGGACCCACATGGGGTGAGATTTCCTAGGGACAGGACCCACGGGTGGCGATTCCCTGCCAGTGCCACCCCTGTCACCCGCCGTCACCTCCCGTCACAGCAGCGCTGACCCAGAGCTGCCCTGCTCCCACCCTGCTTCCCCTTCCTGCTCAGAGCGTCACAGCTCTGGGGGTGTCCCGGTGCCTCCCTCCGCTCCAGGGATCTGAGACACTTCCAGGACCTCCTCCCCTGCTGCAGGGGAACCTTCTGGAAGCACCCGAGTGCAAAATTCCTCACCCCAGATGCTCCCATCGCGGGAGTCACCGAACAGGGACAGGACCTTTCCTTACCTGCTCATTCCAGCTCATCAGGAGAATCCAGAAAATGCCAGATCATCGTGGAATTGCAGCCCAGACCCCTCCCAAGGGCTGCCAAGCATCACCAAAGCTCATTTTCCATGGGTCTGCCCTGATATCTCGGGAACATTTGAGTTTCTCCTACACCCGTTCTGGGTGGGTGAAGAGACCTTAAAGATCGTCCCATTCCAGGCCCTGCTGTGGGCAGGGACACCTTCCAGGTGGCTCCAGCCAGGCCTAGGACAATTCCAGGGATGGGGAATCCATGGAATATCCCGTGCCAGGGCCTCCCTGCCCTCACATGGAAGAATTCCTCCCCAATACCCTGAATTTCCCCTCTTGCAGCCTGAACCAACTCCCCCTTTCCAGTCACTCCAGTTCTGACCATCACTCTCTCCACACCTTCCTCGGAGGCCCCTTCCAGATCCCAAACCCGGAATCTTTTCACGCCCCGGGGCTCAGGAAATTCGGATGGTGGCAGGAACTCGACTGGCTGCGATTTTGTCGACAGCCGGGTAATTTAAATAACTGCAAACCAACCCCAGTAATTCTATTCCAGCTTGGGGCTGCCAGTCCCCGACAGGATGGATTCACCTGGGAATTATCCAGTTAAATGTTCCCAATGATGCCACAGGAGCTGCCTCCGGCACAAAGATTCCCTGCAAGGCTCAGGATCCTCCCTAAAAACTAAACCCGCTCCAAATGAGAAGATTGGCACACAATTATTGCCCAAATTGGGCTCAAATTCCAAATTATTTGTGAAAGAGTGCAGCCTTTTACAGGAAAGGAAACTAAGATGTGATACAGGGGGAAAAAAAATGTCTGTGTTGGAAAAAAATAAGAGAAACAAGAATTTCAAAATTCACCGTATTTAGATGGGTATTGTTAACACATAATTATCATTAAACCAAACAATTAGGCTCAGTAATGAACCTGAGAGATATTAGCAAACACTTCTATCTTAAAAAGGCGTTGAATCTTCTTTTTGGTCCTCTGAAAGGACATTTCACACCAGGGGCTTTTATATCAAAAGGAATAAAAATGTACCAGGAACAGTTCTATCAAACCCCACGGGCAGAATTCCACCATTTCCAAGGAGTTTTCTGGTTTGTGGTAAATGCAGACCTCAGCTCAGGCCAAAGAGCATCTGGAGAGGCCTCAATAAACCGCAGCTCATTCCCAAATAATCCAACAATAAATGTCCCTGGCTCCTGAGGTTTGGGGGATTTCTCTTTTGTGAGGATTGTGTGGTTGGGGTGAATCTGGTTTAATCACCCGCTCCAGAGCTCACCAACGTTAATTACACTTCATTACAGAGCCTGGGTGACTTTGTTTTCCTTCCACATGAGGATAATTCCCCAAGGAGTGACTGCCCTGGAATAATCCCACATTCCCACCACGTCAGCCTCAGCGACTCTGGCGTTGTTCCCAGCACTCTGCAAAACATCTCAAACACGGCCAGGAGAGCTTGGGAAAGGTTCACTGCCAGTTTATTCCCAAAGAAATCCCCAATTCCATGAGGTGTCCAGGGATGGGAACGGGGCTGGAGCAGCTGGAAAAGGGAATGGAGAATCCTGAGGGAGCTCAGCCTGGAGAAAAGGGGGATCCAGGGGGGATTTGGGGCTCTGCCAGGGGGGATTTGGGGCTCTGCCAGGGGGGATTTGGGATCTGATCCCAGAGAACGGGGCCAGGACAAGTGGGAATGGCCTCGAGCTGGGCCAGGGGAGGCTCAGGGTGGGAAATTGGGGGAAATTCCTCCTAGAAAGGGTGGCCAGGCCTCAGAACGGGCTCAGGGAGGTTTGGATCCCCATCTCTGGAGGTGTCCAGGAAGGACTGGACACTGGTCTGAGTGACCAGGTGGGAATCAGGCACAGCTCGGACTCGATCCTGAAGGGCTTTTCCAACCCTGCCGTGTCCCTGAGGACACCAGGGACAGGTGCCAGGAAAGCAAATTCTGAGCAAAAATCTCCAGGGGGAGTGGAAATGTGGGGAAGGAAGGGACAGCTGGGCCCTGCAGAGGAGATACCCCACAGACCTGGGCCAGACCCCTCAGGAATTTCAGGAATTTCAGGAATTTCAGGAATTTCAGGAATTTCAGGAATTTCGCTCTCCTGGGGACAGGATCAGGCTGGTGCAGCCGGACAAGGACAGGGAGCACACAGAGACACCCACACGCCAACAACCTGCTGCAAGGGCTGGTTTAATGAGGAGGAACAGGAGAGACACAGCACGGGTTACAAATTGCCCACAGGCCGTGGTTTGGTCCGGGGTGACTCAGGGAGCGGCTGGGGTGGCTTCTCCCGGGGTGACACCCAGCGCTGGTGGCACAGCACGGCAGCAGAGCAGGGGCTGGGGCACTGCAGGAGAACTTTTATCCATCAGGAGCCGTGGAAGGAGCTTAAAAACAGAGCTGAGGTGGAACTCGGAGCAGATCCTTGACACTGCCACAGTTGCAGGAGTTCAGAAGGGTTTGGGTGGGATTTTAAAGATGATCCAGTGTCATCCCTGCCATGGGCAGGGAACTTTCCACTGTCCCAGGCTGCTCCGAGCTTCATCCAACCCGGCCTTGAAAACTTCCAGGGATCCAGGGGCAGCCACAGCTTCTCTGGGTACCCCGTGCCAGGGCCTCACCGGAAAGAATTCCCGCCTAACCTCTCCCTAAAATCTAATCTAAGCCTACTGCAAGAGGGAAAGATCACGACAAACCCCCAGAGATCAGGAACAGCCCGTAGATTTAACAGAGGGCTTGGAAAGAGAGGAAAGCTTCAGAGAAAGAAATTCAGGAAGGGCACGAGAAGGATGGGAACAGATTTCCCTCCTAACTTCTCCCTAAAATCTAAACTAAGCCTACTGCCAGCGGGAACACACAAAGATCGTCACAATCCCCCAGGGGATCTGGAACAGCCCGTAACTTTAACAAAGGGCTTGGAAAGAGAGCAAAGCTTCAGAGAAAGAAATTCAGGAAGGGCAGGAGAAGGATAGCAACAGATTTCCCTCCTAACGTCTCCATAAAATCTAATCTAACCCTACTGCCAGCGGGAAGATCGCGACAATCCCCCAGGAATTGCGCGTTTGACAACACAGGGCATGGAAAGAAAGGAAAACGTTAGAGAAAGAAATTCAGGAAGGGCAGGAGAAGGATGAGAACTGATTTCCCTCCTAACGTCTCCCTAAATCTAAACTAAGCCTATTGCCAGTGAGAAAGATCACAACAATCCCCCAGGAATTGCGCGTTTGACAACACAGAACTTGGAAAGAAAGGAAAATGTTAGAGAAAGAAATTCAGGAAGGGCAGGAGAAGGATGGGAACAGATTTCCCTCCTAACGTCTCCATAAAATCTAAACTAAGCCTATTGCCAGTGGGAAGATCACGACAATCCCCCAGGAATTGCGCATTTGACAACACAGAGCTTGGAAAGAGAGAAAAGCTTTAGAGAAAGAAATTCAGGAAGGGCAGGAGAAGGATGAGAACTGATTTCCCTCCTAACGTCTCCCTATATCTAAACTAAGCCTACTGCCAGTGAGAAAGATCACAACAATTCCCCAGTTGCCCGTTTGACAACACAGAGCTTGGAAAGAAAGGAAAACTTTAGAGAAATAAAATCAGGAAGAGCAGGAGAAGGATGGGAACAGATTTCTGAGGCGTTCAAGCATCCACAGACGCTTTTAACGCCACCCTAAATGCTCTCCCAGAGCTCGGCCGCGGCTTTAGCAGCAGGGTCTGCAGCTCCCCACGGGGTACCCCCGTGCCCACCTGGCCCCACCATAAACTTGGGAAGCTCCAGGGGTTCGGGCAGCACCGAAACTGCCTCCGAATCCGGCTCCGGCACTGCCTCCAGCACCGGCCGCGACTTCGGGGACTCCGGCGGAGCCCACGACGCTCTGCTGGGGGAAGGTGCTGAGGATGGGCCCGGGGATGGTGACCACCACCGGGGGAGGGTAAATGACCACCGTGGAGTCCGGGCACTGCCGGACGCAGGGCTCGTTGCAGGAGTCGGCCACGGGCTGGGGCACGGCCACGCCGCAGGGGGAGGCGCTGCCGTCGGTGCAGGGGCTCAGGGAGTGAACCATGGCTCGGGGAGCTGTGGGGTGAGGGGAGAGCAGGAGGACAAAACAGAATTTTAGGGTTACCACAAAAATTCACATCGGTTTCATGGTCAGACATGAGAATAAAAGGCCATGGAGAGGCTCAAGGGACAGGGAGAATTGTCACAGCTCAGCAGCGGGAATACACCCCCTAAATTTCACAGTGAGCACAAGTGGAAAGAGTTTTTATGGAATATTGCCCAGATCTCACCCAGATCTGCATTTCCCGGTGGCTGAACAGCCACAGATGGATTCATCCACACGACCCCAGAGCCGCTGAGGCTGGAAAAGCCCTCCGGGATGGCCAAGCCCAACCCGAGATCAATCCCCATCTCCTCAACCAGACCAGGGCACCAAGAGCCACATCCAGGGAATTCCACCAGGAGAATGCCAGACTGATCCCAAAACCCCGCTCGAAGGCTTGGAGAGAGGAGGAATTGAGGAGTCCAGGAGTTATTCAGGAATTCACTCACCTGCAGCACCAGGGAAGGGAGACAGGAGAAACGATGGCGCGGGATGTGAGGTCGGGCACTTTTATACCCGGCCTCAAAACGCCCAGCTCGTGAATCACCCACACCCAAAACTTCCTAATCAATTATTAACCGCGATTCTTTCCAGATCCAGCTTTGTTAACGGACGTCAATTGTTTTAGATAAATCACTCCTGCTAATTGCTGGTTCGTCCCTGTGTCCCGCCTGACCTGTCCTTTTACTGCCTGCCCCACTCTGCAATTTCAGCTTTATAGGCAGGGAATTCCTTGTCTCTGCATCTCAAAGGAAAAATATTTATGGGGTTTGGGCTTGATCTACTCCATGACTGGACTCATTCCTTGGCAGGGGAGAACCCGACATTTTTCTGGATAAAAATATCCTCGATTCAGCCCAGGAAGAGCTGAAAAAGTGAGGGATAAACTGGAGTTCTGGGTTCTTGAGTGAAATATTTGATGAAAGATGAATATCCTGTGTTCTGAGTTCTTTAGACTAATGTAAAAGTCTGATCAAAGCTCTGGCACACTGCAGAAAATCCTGAATTTTATCGTTATGGACCCAAATAAGTCAGGACAACTCTTTCAACCCGACACCGAGCACCCAATCCCTTTAACACATTTTAACAATAAAACAGAAAGAAAGACAAGGCCACTTTTAACATCTCATTAAAAACCTCATACTTTCGAAACCATAAATCACGGCTGGATCTGGGGAAGGGCAAAAAGGGGCCATAAATGGGGTGTGACAGAGGCAAGACCTTGCCAGGGATTTTTTCCAGGGAGTCGCTTCTGCCACCAAAGGGCACCCAAAGCAACTGAGGTCGGGAACAAGGAGTGGGAGACGCCTCTGGAATCCCGGCTGCTGGCGAATCCCAGCTGCTGCTTGGGGTTTTCGTCCTGCCCAGCCTGAGGAGGAGGCTCTGGGACAGCCAGGAGTGGAGCCAGGGAGGGACACCGAGGGTGGCACCGGTGTGAGCCGGGCGGACGCTCCCACCACCAGCAACTGCTCCGTTCTGCTTCCCACTTGGTTTAAAAAATAAAAATATTCTCCTACTTCTGCTCCCTTTTATTAAACCTCATTCAAAGCCTTCTCCCTTGGGTTGGAAGGGATTTCCAAACTGTCCCATTCCACCTCCCACTGTCCCGGGTTGCTCCAAGCCCTGTTCATGCTGGCCTTGGACACTTCCAGGGGTGGGACAATAATGGAAGACAACCACGGGGATTGCAACATCTACCTTCACCTTTAACTGGCCAGCAATCCATCCCCAAAGCCAGAAAACATCAGAATTAATACCTAATTACTGTTTTCAACCATCTGAAGATTAAGTGTTAAATCTTATCTTAGAGATTGATTAATAATTAAAAGTCCAGATCTTTGCTCCGGCATGGGAGGAATCCGCAGCGCTGGGATTTCAGCTCGGGGCTGCTGTCGCTGCAGGGTGGATTTCTGCGAACACGAGCAGCAACCCTGACAAGAATCATGTCCAGGATTTCTGCAAGTATTTCCAAACACCTCGCACAAGCTCATTAGCGCCCTGATGTTGTCACTGGATCGTTGTTAACAGGGGTTGTAACAGCTCAGACACAAGCAGGAAACAAAAGTGATGAATCAACACGTGGCCAAAGCTGAATTTTGTCAGCCAGAGCGGTGTCAGCTGGATTTACCAGCTCAGACAGGCTGGAGGATCCAATTCCAGCTCCTCTGAAGGGAAAGGAGTAAAGCACAAACATTTGTGAAGATAAATCTGAAAGGATCAAGGGAGAGCTGAGCCCAGGAGGAGGGAGATCCCTGAGGACACCATGAGGGCTCCAATCCACCCCTGAGAGCAACAAAACACCAAAAACAGAATCCCAGGATCCCCGAGGTCGGGAAAAAGCTCCAGCCTGTGCCAAATCCCTGCCTGGTCACCCAGACCAACACCCAGGGATTCCTCGGGGGCTCCAAACCTCCTGCCAGGAGTTTGGAGAGACAATTCCAAGGGGTGGAATGAGATGTTCCCGAAATTCCTTCCCACCCAAACCCCTCCAGGATTCCCTGATAACTCTGCTCCCTTTTCCAGCACATAAACCCGTGGTGTGTTTTTAAATCCACATAAAACCACAGCATCCAGCCGGGATTTTTATTTTATTTTTAGAGGGATGCTCTGAGCTAAAAGGAGGGAAAAACATCTTTAATCAGAGCCTGTTCTCACCCCCAAAACTCAACTTTGCTCTGCTGATACACGAAGACATTTCAGTGATAAATGAAGACGCTGCTGATTAATGAAGACACTGCTGATTAATGAAGACACTCCTGGTTAATGAAGACACTCCGGAGGTGCTGAGCTGGCTCGTCCCGGTGTTTACCCGCTCATAAAGCAGGAGCAGGGCATTAAACAACACCTCCCTGACAGGACCTCGTAAACCCCTCACCAACGCTCATTAATGTCTGACACGAGCCGGGCTCGGCCCCGTGACAGCAGCGCCAGCGCGGAGCCAATTTCAGGGCAGCGTCCCGGCACATCAAAGGCTGCTAATTACCCTAACGACGTCACGCGCTGGGCACGGGGACGGAGCCGAGCTCTGGGAGCAAAGCTGAGCTGTTGAGATGGTCCCAGGACTTTTGGGGTGGTCCCAGAGCTGTTGGGATGGTCCCAGAGCTTTTGGATTATCCCAGAGCTGTTGGGATGGTCCCAGAGCGTTTGGATTATCCCAGAGTTGTTGGGATGGTCCCAGAGCATTTGGATTATCCCAGAGCTGTTGGGATGGTCCCAGAGCTTTTGGATTATCCCAGAGCTGTTGGGATGGTCCTAGAGATGTTGGGATTATCCCAGGGCTGTTGGGATGGTCCGAGGGCTTTGAGGACTGTCCCAGGGCTTTTGGGATGGTCCCGGGACTGTTGGGATGATCCCAGGGTTGTTGGGATGCTCCCAGGGCTATTTGGATTATCCCAGAGCTTTGGGGATGGTTCCAGAGCCTTTGGGATGGTCCCAGAGTTGTTGGGATGGTCCCAGAGCGTTTGGATTATCCCAGAGTTGTTGGGATGGTCCTAGAGATGCTGGGATGATCCCAGGGTTGTTGGGACTGTCTCAGAACTTTTGGGATGGTCCCGGGACTGTTGGGATGATCTCAGAGTTGTTGGGATGGTCTCAGAGCTCTTGGGATGGTCCCAGTGCTTTTGGGATGGTCCCAGCGCTTTTGGGATGGTCCCAGAGTTCTTGGGATGGTCCCAGCGCTTTTGGGATGGTCCCAGCGCTTTTGGGGTGGTCCCAGCACTTTTGGAATGGTCCCAGGGCTCTTGGGATGGTCCCAGCGCTTTTCGGATGGTCCCAGAGCTCTTGGGATGGTCCCGGCGCTTTTGGGATGGTCCCAGAGCTTTTGGGATGGTCCTGGCGCTTTTGGGATGCTTTTGGCCTCTTTTGGAGGAGGGATGGATTTCCTCAGGCCTCTAACGAGGTCAGCGGGATGAAAGGCGGCTTTTCCTTCTCTCCCTTAAATCTGGGAGAGGGAAAGAACCCACAGGGCGTGAGGTGTTTTCCACGGGGTTTGGGGATAACAAACCTTAACGAGCCCGAGTGAGTGCAATAATTACAGCCACTGCAAAGGTCGCAGGCGAACAAATTCCCCGCCGTGGTTTAGTAGGATTTGGCACTCAGTGGCTCAGGTTTTCCGTGAGGCCTGGAGGATTATAAAAACTCCTTATAAAAACCCCCCCATTTCCTCCCAACCTTTCCATCCAGCCCTCACTCTCCACCGTCAGCTCGGTAAGTTCTTTCCCCGTTTCTACGCCTGAGAAAATTCCATTTTGCTGGGGCTTGGAGCTGGAATCTGCATCCTGAGGAATCCCCTGACACTGGGAATTAAGAGCGTTGTTGCTGTTTAAGGTTCTCTCTTGAGTCTGTGGCTATTTTTTTTTTTTTTTTTAAGGCAGGGACAAATAAATTGTTTTAAAGTTGAGCCTGAGACAGGGACAGAGAGCTGGGTTTTTTGGGAAAAGCGAGGCTGTGAAGTTTGGATGGAGACCTTGGTTTTTTGGGGTTTTTTGGGTTTTTTGGGGGGGTTTTTTTGGGAAAAGTGAGGTTGTGCAGTTTGGATAAAGAGCTGGGTTTTGGGGGGTTTTTTAGGGAAAAGCGAGGCTGTGCAGTTTGGATGGAGACCTGGTTTTTTTGGGTTTTTAGGGGTTTTTTTGGGGGGAAAAGTGAGGTTGTGCAGTTTGGATGGAGACCTGGTTTTTTTGGGTTTTTTGGGGTTTTTAGGGAAAAACGAGGCTGTGCAGTTTGGATGGAGACCTGGTTTTTTTGGGTTTTTTGGGGTTTTTTTTGGGAAAAGCAAGGCTGTTCAGTTTGGATGAAGAGTTGGTTTTTAGGGAAAAGCGAGGCTGTGCAGGTTGGATGGAGAGCTGGTCGTTTTGGGCTTTTTTAGGGGTTTTTTTTGGGAAAAACGAGGCTGTTCAGTTTGGATGAAGAGCTGGTTTTTAGGGAAAAACGAGGCTGTGCAGTTTGGATGGAGAGCTGGTTTTTGGGGGGTTTTTTGGCGTTTTTTTGGGGTTTTTTTGGAAAAGCGAGGCTGTTCAATTTGGATGCAGAGCTGGTTTTTAGGGAAAAGCAAGGCTGTGCAGTCTGGATGGAGAGCTGGTTTTTTGGGGTTTTTTGGGGGGGTTAATTTGGTTTTTGGGGTATTTTTTTGGAAAACCGAGGCTGTGCAGTCTGGATGGAGAGCTGGATTTCTGGGGGTTTTCTGGGGTTTTTTTTGGGAAAATCGAGGCTGTGCAGTTTGGATGGAGAGCTGGTTTTTTTTGGTGGGGTTTTTTGGGGTTTTGGGGTTTTTTTTTTTGAAAACCGAGGCTGTGCAGTCTGGATGCAGAGCCGAGGGCTGAGAGCTGAATCCCTCTTTCAGGAATCCCTTCATCCCCTCCCCTGTGCCCCGCAGGCCCCCCCGGAGCCATGTCCTACTACAGGTACCAATACAAGCGGCAGTGCTTCATCCCCGGCGGGGTGAAGACCCCCGTGCCCGCCTTCCCTCAGCCGTGCCACGGCCCCGGGCTGCTGCCCTGCCCCTCCTGCTCGCCCTGCACCTCCTGCTCGCCCTGCGGCCCCGCGGGGACCAAGCTCTGCGCCCCCAGCAAAGCCCCCTGCGGCCAGGGCTGTGTGGAGACCCGCGTGGTGGAAGGGCACCGCTCCTCCTCCTCCTCCTCCTCATCCTCGGCGTGCCTGGATTGCTGCCCTGCGCCCTTCCCGCAGGCCCCAGCGCTGGGCAGGGAGGTGGCCGTGCTTGGGAGGTGTCCCCAGGGGTGCCAGGATGGCTCCTGCCCCTTCTCCTACCAGTGGTCCAACAGTTACCAGTACAGCTGCGGGCACTGAAACCCTCCCGGCACCGAGGGGCAGCCCCCGGGAAATGGCGCTTCTCCTGCTGCGACCACTCCTGAGCACCACCGGGAACCTTCTGGAATCTTTGAGAACCTTCTGGAACCTTTGGGAACCTTCTGGCACCATTGGGAACATTCTATCCCCTTTGGGAACCTTCTGGCACCTTTAGGAACCTTCTGTCCCCTTTGGGAACCTTCTGGAACCTTTGAGAACCTTCTGGCACCATTGGGGACATTCTGGAACCTGTAGGAACCTTCTGGCACCTTTAGGAACCTTCTGTCCCCTTTGGGAACCTTCTGGCACAATTGGGAACTTTCTGGCTCCTTTAGGAACCTTCTGGAATCCTCTGGGACCTTTGGGAACCCTCTGTCCCTTTTGGGAACCCTCTAGAACCTTTAGGATCCTTCTGGCTCCTGCAGGAACCTTCCAGAACCTTTGGGAACCCTCTGGGACCATCAAGAAGCTTCTAGAACCTTTAGGATCCTTCTGGCTCCTTTAGGAACTCTCTGACACCTTTAGGATCCTTCTGCCTCCTTCTGGAACCTTTTGGAACCTCCTGGCTCCTTTGGGGACCCCCTGGCTCCTTTGGGGACCCCCTGGCTCCTTTGGGGACCCTCTGGTTCCTTTGGGGACCCCCTGGCTCCTTTGGGGACCCCCTGGCTCCTTTGGGGACCCAGCCCTTGTTTGATCCTCTCCAATAATTAATTCTCTGTATCAGATTTTGGGGTCTCGCAGGTTCTTCTCTTCCTCTCCTCCCCGCTCTCTCTGTGGCACGGGAGAAATGTGAGCTCGGCCGCCCACATGGATGACGCTGCCTCAGGCTCCCTGTGACAACTGAAAATAAACTCAATTTTTTTCTGCTTCCGACTTTGTTCCAGAGGCAAATTTGTAAAGAAATCCGGGGTTTTTCCACCGGAGGGGTGGAAAATCCGGGGGACACCTGGGAGGTGTCGCCGCCCACGGCAGGGGTGGGAGCCCCGGGCCCACCCTGGGGTGCTCGGAGCTGAAAACAAACAGCACAAATCAAAAATTCTGTGAGCTGAACTCCGAATCCCCCCCGAGGGTGTGACAGGAGGGCTCCGGGGGACACCTGGGACACCTGGGAGGTGTCGCCGCCCACGGCAGGGGTGGGACGCTGTCACCCCCAGGGTCCCCTCCCCTCGGAGCCGTTCCGCGGTCTCGGAGCACCCTCCCGTGGCCGTGCGGGCTCCGAGCCTCTGGAATGTTCCCTCCTGAGTCACCCCCGGTGCGGCCGGAGGCGTTGGGAACCGGCCGGGGGTGCCGGTAATTAACCTCTGCTTAACGAGCTCTTGCTGATTGCCACGCCCAGGGAGGAGCCAGACAGGCAGAGGGACGGACGGAGGGACAGACGGACAGCGGAGGGCTCAGCCTGTCCCTTTGCACCCAAATTCCACCCCCGTTTCTGCCGGATTTGTGCTCCCCTCGGAAAGGAGGCTCCGGGGGATTCGGGGGGCTCAGAGAGGGCGGGGAAGGTGGGGCAGGAGCCGCTGTCGAAATCCCAAATTGTCGCGATAAAAGGATGGAGCAGAGGTGGAGAAACAGGTCCGTGGTCCCCGGAGCTCCCCTGGGGGGGTTCTTTCACCCGGGACTCGGTGGAGCGGTGGGGAAAAGAGGCAGCGCTCAAAGAAAGGGAGGGATTAACCTGGAAAAGGTGAACCTGGAAAAGGTGAACCTGGAAAAGGAGAATCCCGGCCCGGGGGAGGCTGGAAAGGACCACGGAGCTCCGGGGAGTTCTCCCAAGGCTCTCCATCAGTTTATTCCTGCTCCTGCCTGTATTTACCCTGTATTTACCTTGTATTTTCCCGTATTTACCCCACTCCTGTCCTGCGGGAGCGTTCCCAGCAGGAGAGAGCTTTCAGACCGAATTTTTTTCGCCGGTTTTTTAGATCAAATCCGGGCACAGCAGGAGGAGCTGAGCTCTGCTGCCTCCCTCCCTCTCCACCCCGCCCTCCCCGGGCTCTCTGTGGGCGGTGCTGACCACGCCCAGGTGTGTCACAGGTGCTGCAGTTCCACCAGGAGAACCTGGGGGGACCCTGGGCCCTCCAAATGTGAGTCCTGAGCACGATGGAATCGTGGAATGGTTTGGATTGGAAAAGGGCTTAAAGCAGAGACAGTTCCACCATCCCAGGCTGCTCCGAGCACCATCCAGCCTGGCCTTGGATGCTTCCAGGGATCCAGGGGTGTCCAAAACTTCTCTGGAGCACCCGTGCCAGGACCTCCCAGCCAAGGATTCCTTCCCAAAATCCCATCTAAACCCTCTCTCTGTCCGTTCAAAGCCATTCCCCCTCATCCTGTCGCTTGGAGGCAGGGTAAGGAGAATTTCAGATGCCTCTACCCCACATAAAACATCGAATTTCAGACGTGTCCCACAAAACACCTCCTGGTTTTCCTGTCCTCCACTGAAATCCTCATGCAAGTAACCAAAAATCAGCTGCCAGTGAGGGGGAAAGGCTCCAGCACCCTCAAAAATCACAGAGCCACGAGGCTTCTCCCCTCTCCAGGGTTGGCAGCTGAAAATTTGTGTTGGTTTTGGTGGTGCCAGGGTCCCCTGTGTTGGTGACATTCCTTCCTCCAGCTGTCCCCAGGCCGGCCAATCCTGATTCGGGCCAAAAACCTCCCGAAGCCTTTGGGGAGTTACCAGGCAAATAAATTAACAATCGGATATGAGGATAATGAATGGAGCAATTAACACTTTCCATTTGACGGCTGCAATCTTCTGAATAACAACAAGGGGAGGAAGCTGCCTCAGTGTCACAGGGGGAAAAAAAATAACAACAACCGGGCAGGTGACCCAGTAAAGAGCTGGGTGGATCCTCAAAAATAGGAAGCAATGCAGTCAGACTGGCCAGGGCACGAGCAGCTCCCTCTTCCCGAGGAGTTTGTCCCCAAGGATCCCTGGAATGGGGCTGGCAGTGACGCTGCTGGCCGGGTGACAGTGACAGGCTTGGCCGAGGAACGTCCCAGGAACGTTTTGGTGTCAGGAACAGAAAAAGCAGAAAAGATTTCACAGCAGGTGTAGGGGCTAAGTTAAAAGGATACCAGAATGAGGAGATAAAACAACGAGGCTGTGTGGAGTTAGGCCTTAGCAAGCAGAAAAATATTTTAATCAAGATAATAGAAGAGTTTAATAAAGTGGCTCTGTGCTCTGTTTGTAAAAGAGGATAAAAACTTCCCAAATAATAAAAAAATATGAAACAAATTTAAATAACATGTAGCTTTAGTGGTTGGTTTATACAGATGCCTGCAAGCCCTTAACAATTTGTTGTTGGCTAGAAAATTTTTAAAAGGCCTTGTAGCACAAAGGATTCTGGTTGGTGTTGGCAGGACGTGAGCTGTTGCTGTCTTTGAATTTTCTCATCCTACGCTGAGGCTGACACCACAAAAAAGCTCACGGAACATCCCATTATTCAGAAATCCAAATATCCAACACTTCAGCTCCCTGCTGGGGAGCAGAGAGAATGGCAAAATGCCCAGGAGGGGCTTTGGAGAACTTTGTGTGGAGATAAAAGGTTTGGAACAAATAAAGATCAAGGAAAGACTCAAAGGGAGTGACCCAAGGCAAAACCACGAGGGTTTATTTCCCTCCCTTCGTGGTGGGTGCTGTTCCCTCTTGAAACGTCAAAATTATCGGATCTCAGAGCGGTTTGGGATAGAAAGAACCTCAAAAATCCCCTTGTCCCACCCAAGGGCACATTTTCCTAGCCCAGGGCACCGGGAGACGGCCGAATTCCTTCCTGGGAGGGGATCAAATCAAACCCCAGGCAGGCCTGGCTCTCCTCACACTGCCCCGACCCAGGAACAGCCTCATTAAAACCGAAATTATCCCCTCCCCGCCGTGCCCGGCGGGTTGGGCAGTGGCAGCTCCTTCCTGGGGACGTCCTGTCAGGTGTCCTGTCCCCAAAGCCACCGAGGTGTCAGGCCCAGCCCCGGGCTGGTGGATTGCTCATCTCCGTGATTCCCTTATCAGGGCAGGAAGTTTTGGCTCTGAGCTGGTGCCTCGGTCACCCCAGAGGGCTGCGGGGCGGGTGTGGGCCTGGGGACCCTCCCGTGGCTCGTTCCCCATCCAGGAGCAGGAGGAAATTCTCTTTTCCCCAGCCTGGGTGACGGCCCCAGGGCTCTCCCCGGAGGGGAGTCCAGCCCCGGGGATGATTTGATGGGAGCTGGGGTGACACAACCCAAAAATGGGCCCAGGATCGGTGAGTGCAGGAAGGAAGTGGCCCCAATCCTGCTGCCATTACCAAACGCTCCCGTGATGAGTGTGGGTACGATAAGGGATCTGCGCCTCCGAGGGCGCGGGGCTCTTGCTCAATTTTGGCTTCTCCTCCTCCTTTTCTGTTTCATCTCCTGCCGGGTGTCTGCCTGGGTCAGACTCAGCTCCAGCTCCTGGTTTGCCAGCAAGGCTCAGATTTGGTTTATTTTGGAAATGTTCTTCCAGAAATTTCAGTTATTTTGGTGTTTCTGTTAAAATCGTTTCACCGTTTCTGTTTGAGCGCACTGGGAGAGATCCCACTGGCCCTGGTGGCTCCAGCCTGGCCTGGAGCACTCCCAGGGATTGGAAATCCATGGAATAACCTCGGCCAGGACCTCCTTACCCTCACAGGGAACAATTCCTGCCCAATATCCACCTTAAATTTCCGCTCTTTCAGTGTGAACCTCTCCAAGCTCCTGACCCTCCAGGCAAACACCGCCAGGAATTGAACGGAGCAGTCGGAAACATTTGGATCCCCAGGCTCTGGGATTTAAAGCCAGGCTTTAAAGGTTGTGCTAAGCTGAGTTTTGCTTTGGGCTGTCCCAAAGGCAGGCCCAGCTCATCCCAAACTCCAACGGTTTCCCAAACTCCCAACGGTTTCCCAACGAGCCCCAGAAGAATGAGGAACCAGGATGGGGGAAAGAAGAAAATGGAAGCCAGGGTGTGGCCGAGGCTTAAATGTCGGTGGCAAAGCGCAGGGACCAAATAAAAGTGAAATTAGGGAAGCAAGGAACAGCTGGACAATCGAGTGTTCCACTGCCAAAACCACCACAGGTAATTATCGGGGAAAGTTGCCCTGGTTGGGGGACACAAACCTCATCACCTGTGTCGAAACTCCTTGGCAGGGAGATCCAAACCACAGCAGGTGTTGAAATCAGGAGAAATGCTCCCAGAAATCAGGAAAATTGCACACAAAAATCAGGAGAGGTTTTCCCAGAAATCAGGAGAATTTCTCCAGAAATCAGGAGAGATTCTCACAAAAATCAGGAGAATTGCTCCCAGAAATCAGGAGAGATTCTCCCAGAAATCAGGAGAGAGTCTCCCAGAAATCAGGAGAATTGAACACAGAAATCAGGAGAGATTCTCCCAGAAATCAGGAGAATTGAACACAGAAATCAGGAGAGATTCTCCCAGAAATCTGGAGAGATTCTCATAGAAATCAGGACAATTGCACACAAAAATCAGGAGAATTGCTCCCAGAAATCAGGAGATTTTCTCCCAGAAATCACGAGAATTTCTCCCAGAAATCAGGAGAGATTCTCCCAGAAATCAGGAGAATTGCACACAAAAATCAGGAGATTTTCTCCCAGAAATCAGGAGATTTTCTCCCAGAAATCACGAGAATTTCTCCCAGAAACCAGGAGAGATTCTCCCAGAAATCAGGAGAGATTCTCACAGAAATCAGGAGATTTTCTCCCAGAAATCAGGAGAATTGCACAGAAATCACGAGAATTTCTCCCAGAAATCTGGAGAGATTCTCACAGAAATCAGGAGCCCCTCTGTGAGGGGCTTGGAGAGGACAAGATAAATCCCAGGTAAGGCTGGGCAGCCCCGGTGCTCCAGGGCAGGAGCTGGGCACGAAGGTGGCACCTGGGTGGCCCAGCCTGGAGCTCTGCCACCAACAGCAGCCCTGAAATAATAAATTAAGGTCCTGTTGCCTCAATCAGCCCTGTCTGAGTGAAAGATCCTCCCAGCTCTGGCACTTTGGAGCTCGCCTGGAGCTGGAGAGTTTTGCTGGAGGAATTTCCTGCTGCTGCCTGGAACAATTCCAGGCTGGCAGAGGAAAGACAGGAAAAGTGGGAGCAGACTCTATCCAGAGGAGATTCCCCTGCAGTTAAGGGGTGAGGGCCTCACCACCCTCACAGGGAGCAATTTCTTCCTCAAATCCAACCAAAATCTCCCCTTTTTTCAGTTTTGACCCGTTCCCACTTTTCCTGTCACTCCAAACCCTCCCAAAAGTCTTTCCCGGTGTTCCTTGTAGCCCCTTCAGGTCCTGGAAGGCCACAATGAGGTGACCCCAAAGCTTCTCCTCCTCAGGCTGAGCAGTCCCAGCTCCCTCAGCCTTTCTCCAAACCTCCCCAAGGACCATTTCACTCCTTCCTCGGCCTTTTTCCCTCCTTTTCTCTGTAGGCCAAACCCTCCAAAGGCCACAGATCACCCAGATTTGCATCACCCCAACCTCTGGCTGCGGAGGCATTTGTTGTGTTTTTTTGGGGGAGCTGCAGCTCCTCAGGCTCGTCGGAGCCCAACGTGTCCCTGGCAATAACGTGGGAGTCGTCAGGAACATGTAATCCACAAAGCCCGGGTTGCATCACGCCTTTAATGACACGCCAGGGCTGCGTCTGGCGGCCCAGAAATACCTTCTAGAATGAGGAATAAATCCCCCCTGTGACCCTAAAAACAAAATCCCCTCAGGTTTCCTCTCTGGAACTCCGGTGCTTTTCTAGAGAGGGGCTGGAAATCCGATCAATTCCATTTTTTCCCTTGTTTTTTTCGCTGTTTTCTCACTCGGGGTAGGTGGAGCCACGCAATAATTTTAACAACAAAGAGAGGTGGTGGAAGGAAGGGCGATAGCGATCTCCGCAATGACGGAGGCCGAGATTATGCGAGGTAAGTGGGCAGTCGGGGCAGGGCTTGGCCGTAAATAAATCAATCATTGTTTCTTTCCAAGAGGAGGACCAGGTCCTATATAAAAGTTCTCCCGCGCCGCATCCCCTCAGTCCCGTTGACTCCTCTCCACTGGTTCGTGCCGTGGGACACGGTAAGAGATTAAGAGATTCCGTGGTGTTGGTGGAAATTAATTTGGCTGATTAGGCTCGGAATGCTGAGGTGGAAATTTTGGGTTAAATGTGCCTTTTTGGGTCTCACGGTTTCAAAAATTTCCTCTTTATTTGCAGTTATTTTTTTTATTTGTTTGTTTTTTCCTACCGATTCAGGGATCGTGTAACCACCCAGGAAAAGAAGAGAGCTGGAAAATCTGAGGTTTGGAGCCCCTGGGGTTCCTCTAGGCCTGGTGCCACGTGGTGCCACCACAAACACACACAATTCCTGAATATTCTTGGAAAACCAACCTTGAGGGAAAGGGCAGGGGAAAGAGGGTTTGCAGGTACTCAGCAAAGAGTGGGGAACGAAGAACACAAACACAAAGCGGGGCTCTATCCTCATTTTCCAGCCTTTTATCTGCATGGGGAGGGGAAGGGTTGTTTGGGTTTTTTTTTTTAGCAATTCGCTTGTGGAGGAGCCGTTTTCGCCTCAGGCCTTTGGACACCTGATCCTGCTGATCTTTTCCTTTCAGAGCGGTCCCTTCCCTTCACAGAAACATCAATTCCTGCTGCCGACAGGCGAGGACGTGGCCGGGGTGGGGATTGAGGGCTAAAGAAGCGCTGAAACTTCAGAGCATCCCTCGGGGACATCAAACCCTGCAAGGGCTGCCCCGGAGCTGCTGAAGTTTTGGGCTTTTTTTCTTTTTTTTCCCTTTCTTTTGCATCGCTGACAACTTTTCCACAGGCTGTTCCTCTTTCTGTTCCTTTTGCTGTTCCTCTTCCTTCTCCTTCTGAAGGGGACATGAGACACCAAACTCGTTTGAACGCAGGATTGAAGAATTTCAAAGCACAATCAAGTGATTGTTATTCAAATGACGAGCCGGGCTCGTCCCTGCTGCCAGGGAATTTTAATCCCAATCCCTGAGCAGTGCAGCCCTTTCAAAACTCCCAAACCACTTTTGGATGAGGGTAATTCTGGGGTACCACAGCCTCATGAACCTCTTGCAGTGCCTGCCGCAAGAGGGAATTATTGAGGAATGATCGCTGTCCTAGATAAAAAAGGAGAACAGTTATATCTGGATAAGGAGGTTCTGGAGGTGGAATAAGATGAAAATTTCACAGGTTTTGGGTTTAATTCCTTGAGCTGACAATCTTTGCGTCAGGCAGAGGAGCAGGAAGGAGCAGAAAGGGAGAAGAAGACAATCCCCTGGTGGAAGGGGATGGACAACACGCCTCTCCCAGCCCTTGGAAAACGCTCAGGTCTGGTTTTTGTCTCCCCTGCAGGACTCCCATCACACAGACCATGGGGTCCCACCAGCAGAAGGGCGACGGCCAAGGGATGTCTGAGCAGCAGTCCGGGGGCTGCCACGGCAGCGGCGGCGGCTGCGGCTGCTGCTGCCACGGAGGAGGAGGAGGAGGAGGATGCTGCCACAGCAGCGGAGGAGGATCCATGGGGTACCAGAGCCAGGGATCGTCCTGCCATGGAGGAGGAGGAGGCTGCTGCGGCGGTGGAGGAGGCAGCAGCGGTGGTGGCGGCGGCGGCGGGATCATTTATCAGACTCACATGGCATCATCCTCCTGTGGAGGAGGTGGAGGAGGAGGAGGAGGAGGAGGAGGAGGAGGCCAGCAGAGCCAAGGATCCATCTGCATTATTGGAGGAGGAGGAGGAGGAGGAGGTGGAGGGGGCTCAGGGCATCAAAGCCAAGGTCCCATCATTATTGGAGGGGGTGGAGGCGGTGGAGGAGGAAGTTCTGACCACCAGAGCCACATGCCCATCTGCATCCCAGGGGGAGGAGGAGGAGGAGGTGGTGGCCAGCAAAGCCAAGGTCCCATCTGCATAGGCGGAGGAAGCAGTGGAGGTGGAGGTGGAGGTTCAGGAGAACAGGGCAAAGGAATCATCATTATTGGTGGAGGTGGCAGTGGAGGTGGAGGTGGTGGTGGCTCAGGCCACCAGGGCCAAGGTCCCATCTGCATTGGTGGGGGCAGTGGAGGAGGAGGAGGTGGCTCAGGGCACCAGGGCCAAGGTCCCATCATTATTAGTGGTGGTGGTGGTGGTGGCAAGGGAGGAGGAGGAGGAGGAGGATGTGGCGGAGGCTCAGGCCAAGGTCCCATCATTATTAGTGGTGGTGGTGGTGGCAAGGGAGGAGGAGGAGGAGGAGGATGTGGTGGTGGCTCAGGCCAAGGTCCCATCATTATTAGTGGTGGTGGCAGTGGTGGTGGCAAGGGAGGAGGAGGAGGAGGAGGATGTGGTGGTGGCTCAGGCCAAGGTCCCATCATTATTAGTGGTGGTGGTGGTGGTGGTGGCAAGGGAGGAGGAGGAGGAGGAGGAGGAGGAGGAGGATGTGGCGGAGGCTCAGGCCAAGGTCCCATCATTATTAGTGGTGGTGGCGGTGGTGGTGGTGGCAAGGGAGGAGGAGGAGGAGGAGGAGGAGGATGTGGTGGTGGCTCAGGCCAAGGTCCCATCATTATTAGTGGTGGTGGTGGTGGTGGTGGCAAGGGAGGAGGAGGAGGAGGTGGCTCAGGGCACCAGGGTCCCATCATTATTAGTGGAGGAGGAGGAGGAGGTGGTGGAGGAGGTGGAGGAGGGCACCAGGGCCAAGGTCCCATCTGCATTGGGGGTGGCAGTGGAGGAGGAGGAGGTGGTGGTGGTCACCAAAGCCAAGGCCCCATCATTATTGGTGGTGGTGGTGGAGGAGGTGGCTCAAGCCACCAAGGCCAAGGTCCCATCTGCATCGGTGGGGGTGGCATGGGAGGAGGAGGAGGAGGAGGAGGAGGTTCAGGCCACCAGGGCCAAGGTCCCATCATTATTAGTGGTGGTGGTGGTGGTGGAGGAGGAGGAGGCTCAGGCCACCAGGGTCAAGGTCCCATCTGCATTGGAGGTGGCAGTGGAGGAGGAGGAGGCTCAGGCCACCAGGGTCAAGGTCCAATCATTATTAGTGGTGGTGGTGGAGGAGGAGGCTCAGGACACCAGGGCCAAGGTCCCATCTGCATTGGAGGTGGCAGTGGAGGAGGAGGAGGAGGCAGCTCAGGCCACCAGGGACAAGGTCCCATCATCATTAGTGGAGGAGGAGGAGGAGGAGGCTCAGGACACCAGGGTCAAGGCCCCGTGTGCATTGGAGGAGGAGGAG
This sequence comes from Prinia subflava, assembly GCF_021018805.1. Classification (NCBI taxonomy): domain Eukaryota; kingdom Metazoa; phylum Chordata; class Aves; order Passeriformes; family Cisticolidae; genus Prinia; species Prinia subflava. Next base: position 623,324 of record NC_086281.1, on the reverse strand, counting down.
GAGGAGGAGGAGGAGGTTCAGGCCACCAGGGCCAAGGCCCCGTTGTCATCATCGGGGGTGGCAGTGGAGGAGGTGGAGGTGGTGGAGGTGGCTCCTCCAGCTCCGGCGGGATGTCCATGCAGCAGCAGACCCAGCCCATCTGCTGGCCACCGCAGAGCAAGCGCAAGTAGAGGCTGCCAGGAGGACTCTGACACCGAGGAAGCCCAGGAGATGGAGATGCCTCACATTTCCTCATCTGTTAAATTTAAGATTATTTGCCTTGTTCTCTTCTCCCTTCCCCTGGGAATGTTCTGGGGTTGTGTATCCCTAATTCCAGCCAGGGCTGTTTCGTGTGTCTGTTCCCGCCTCAGTTTTCAAGTGCTTGCACCCACCAGACAATAAAACTTGCAGTTCCAGAAGGTTCCGTGTGAGAGTTGTTGGATTTTCCCGCCCCCGTTGCTTTGTTTCCATCCCTGGTTTGATTCCAGAGCTGTTGCAATAAAGCTCCAGAGGGAACCTGCACTGGCAGAAGAGATTTTGGATTCACTAAACATTCTCAGGTCATTTTTTAACATCTCCTGATGATGATGATCCCAAATTTTGCCCATCAGAGAAGGTACCACAGAATTGACCACTGGGCTCTCTCCACCTCACTGAAATTCTGGTGATGCCCGAGAAAGTTCTGAGTGGGTTCAGAGAGAAAAGGTGACAAAACTCTGCTGTGAAGGATTTCAAGGTGCAGTTACAGGGGTGAGAGAAGCTCAGGTCCTTCACAGGGTGGTTCAGGAGCTCCTGGTGCCCTCAAAGGTGGAAATTCAAAGGGTTCCCCAACGCTTTTCCAGCTCTGAACCCCCGGGGGAATCGGAGGTCCAGGACTTCCGAGGGCTGGGATGCTCAGGCTGGGACAGCCGGGGATTTCCTCATTCCCACAGGGCGAAAACGCAGCTCCAGGTGTGAGTCTGCAGAGGGAGGCTCCCCGTGGGAAGGATCCCTTTGATGTGGTCTACTCTGGCAATTAGCAGGGAAAGGGAATTAACCCTCGGAACCGGTGACAGGCACCTGGAATTGTCTCAGGGGTAACAGGAGTGACCCAGGGCTGTAACGGCTCCTCCTGTCCCTCCACCCTCTGCCCTCTGCCCCTCGGGGACCCCAGTGAGGCAAACCCCTCAAAACACACCCAGGCGAGCCCCTCCAGCCAGTGCTGCCCCTGGAACAGCCGAGTTCCCTGGAATTTTATTATGGGAAGTCATCGAGGGTGCTGAAATTCCAGCAGCTGGGAATTTCTTTGCACAGAGCAAAGCCAGTTTGGGGTCCCACTTCAGGGGGGTGGGAAGGGGGCTGTCAGAAATCCCCGCACCCAGAAATGGTCCAGGACCAAAAAAAAATGGGATCTAAACTAGAGAAATCCTCGGGGTGACAGCAGGAGCACAGCACAGCCTCAAACCCTGTTCCTTCTTCAGAGTCATCCCCAAAACGGGCAGGAATTCATCCTTTTGGTCCATGCCCAAAACGGGCAGGAATTCATCCTTTTGGTCCATGCCCAAAACGGGCAGGAATTCATCCTTTTGGTCCATGCCCAAAACGGGCAGGATTTCATCCTTTTGGTCCATGCCCAAAACGGGCAGGAATTCATCCTTTTGGTCCATGCCCACGGAGGTGCTGCTGCACTGGGGGTAGTTGGGTCTGGTGCCCCTCCATCTCCACCACTGGAAGTGGCAGAGCCCGCTCTGCTCTCTCCAGAGCGGCGGAATCAAACAGAAATCCTGATCAACTGCTGTGGTGGGAACACTCCCACAGCCACGGGGGATCCTTTTGGTGCCCCAGGAACACCAATCCCACCCCTGTTCTGCCAGAAATCCCCAGAGCCACCGGATGGTGGAATCACAGAATATCCCGAGGTGGAGGGGACCCCCAAGGACGATAAAGCCCTGCACAGACACCCCAGAAATCCCCAGAGCCACACGATGGGGGAATCACAGGATACCCTGAGGTGGAGGGGACCCCCAAGGATGATAAAGCCCGGCACAGACACCCCAGAAATCCCCAGAGCCACAGGATGGTGGAATCACAGGATATTCTGAGGTAGAAGGGACCCCCAAGGACCATCAGAGCCCAGCACAGACACCCTAGAAATTCCCACAGCCACCGGATTGTGGAATCACAGAATATCCCGAGGTGGAGGGGACCCTCAAGGACCATCAGAGCCCTGCACAGACACCCCACCGATCCCCACAGCCACAGGATGGGGGAATCACAGAATATCCCAAGGTGGAAGGACCAAGTATCCCCCAAGGACCATGAGAACCCTGCACAGACACCCCACCAATCCCCCCCAGTGCCTCCAGTCTGTAACACTCAATAAAACAAGGCTCCCCAGCTCCTTCTGGTCCCGGTCACCAGCGGCATCTCCCGGCTGGAGCGGAGGGTGGCAACCTCCAGAGTCCTCCTGGAGCCCCGGAATCCTGCCCGGGCTCACGTGTGGGAGCTGCCGTGGATGCAGGGCGGCCGAGGAAGTGATGCACGGGAGAGGCATCGTCCGCATCCAGTGAGTCAGGACAAGTGGGATGAAGGAGGAGAGGTTATTTGGTAAATAAGGCTGTCACCATTCCTCCGGATGCCTCACTTCCCACTCAGGATAAAGGGTATAAAAGTTGGTGGATCTCGAGGTGCTTCATTCGCTCAGCTTTGCTCTGAGGTGTCCGTGGTCGCAGCTGAGAAAGGTAAGTCCAGGTCTGCCCAAGGGAGGGATCCTTCTCTTCCTTTCCTGCTTCCAAAACGCAGAAGTTTTGGTAAAAAAAATCTGGTGGGGGGGCGATGGAAGGGCAGGGAAGTTGCTGGGAGGAATTTAAATCTCTTGTGGATGTCTTGGACCCACCAGACCAAACAGAAGAGGGATCAGCCCGTGCTGCTGAAGGTTGTCTCTCCTCAGTATTGAGATGGAGATGGAATGGCTTTAGGAGAAGGAGATAGGACAACTTTGGGATAAAAGTCTTTAGAAGATGATCCTGGACACTACAAAGTGGTGTTGGGCTGGACTGGGGTCACGGGCCTTTGGAAGTTCTCATGAATTCCCTGGAGTAAAAAGCTTTTCCTTGCAGGGTCACCGGTGCAAGATGTGCTCCAGACAAAGCGGCTGCCACGGCTGCGGCTGCTGCTGCTGCTGCAGGGGCAGTTACCAGTCCCAGGGCTCCTCCAGCGGGGGAGGAGGCGGCTCCTGCTGCGGCGGAGGATCCTCCGGAGGATCAGCCCAGAAGATCATTATCAGCTCTGGTGGCGGAGGAGGAGGAGGAGGCTCCTCCGGGTGCTGCGGAGGGGGATCCGGTGGCGGCTCCTCAGGAGGGAAGATCATCATGGGAGGTGGAGGCGGAGGTGGAGGTGGATGCTGCGGTGGAGGATCCAGCGGTGGATCCTCAAAGAGCATGATGGGAGGTGGTGGAGGTGGAGGTGGTGGATGCTGCGGTGGAGGATCCAGCGGTGGATCCTCAAAGAGCATGATGGGAGGTGGTGGTGGTGGATGCTGCGGTGGTGGATCCAGCGGTGGTGGTGGCTCTTCTGGGATGAAGATCATCATGGGAGGCGGAGGTGGAGGCGGAGGTGGTGGTGGATGCTGCGGTGGAGGATCCGGCGGTGGATCCTCAAAGAGCATGATGGGAGGTGGTGGTGGAGGTGGTGGTGGATGCTGCGGTGGGGGTGGCATGGGTGGAGGGTCTGGTGGTGGATCTTCAGGAACCAAGGTCATCATTGGAGGTGGTGGTGGTGGTGGTGGAGGATCCTCCGGGTGCTGCGGTGGCGGATCCAGTGGTGGATCCTCAAAGAGTATGATGGGAGGCGGTGGTGGAGGTGGATGCTGCGGTGGAGGATCCAGTGGTGGATCCTCAAAGAGCATCATGGGAGGCGGTGGAGGTGGTGGTGGTGGATGCTGTGGTGGAGGATCTGGCGGTGGTGGCTCTTCTGGGATGAAGATCATCATGGGAGGAGGAGGTGGTGGAGGATCCTCTGGATGCTGCGGTGGCGGATCCGGTGGTGGATCCTCAAAGAGCATCATGGGAGGCAGTGGAGGTGGTGGAGGTGGATGCTGCGGTGGAGGATCCGGCGGTGGCGGTGGGGGCTCCGCCCAGAAGATCATCATCAGCTCTGGCGGAGGAGGAGGAGGAGGAGGCTCCTCCGGGTGCTGCGGAGGGGGCTCCGGTGGCGGCTCCTCGGGAGGGAAGATCATCATGGGAGGGGGCGGCGGATCCTCCGGGTGCTGCGGTGGCGGATCCGGCGGCGGCTCCTCGGGCGGGACCATCATCATCAGCTCCGGAGGTGGCGGTGGCGGGGGCTCGTCCCAGCAGAAGTGTCCCGTTGTCATCCCCAGCGTGGTGTCCCACCAGACCAAGCAGAGCTCCCACTGGCCCTGCCAGCAGAAGTAACCGCCCTGGGCAGCTCCAGTTCCTGTCAGGAGCGGTTGAGTTTGCTCCCAGCCCGTCCCTGTCCCTCGTGTCCCTGTCCCTCGTGTCCCCTCGGTGCTGCATCCCTGTGCTGTGAACTCCTCTGTGCCATAAAAGTGGCTGGAAATAAAGATTTCTGTGCACGGACACAACTGGTTTGCAAGGTTGATTTTCTCCTTTGCCAGTCAGAACATCCAAACCTTCTGCTGGGAAATGTTCTCCAGTGCTGGAGCAGGTGCTCACCAACAGATCTTTCCTATATCCAAGCTGATTTCCCCCTCTTTCATCCTGACTCCATTCCCTGTGTCCTGTCCCTGCAGTTCCTGAGGAAAAGTCCCTCTCCAGCTTCCCTGGAGATCCTGGGAGGGGCTCTGAGGTCTCCACACAACCTCCTCTCCTCCAGGCTGAGCATTCCCAGCCTGACTCCATAGGGGAGGGGCTCCAGTCCCTTTATCAACTTCATGGCCTCCTCTGGATTTGCTCCAACAATTCCATGTCCCTTTTCTGTTGGGGACACCAGAGCTGGACACAGCATTCCCAGTGGGATCTCACCAGAGCAGAGGGGAAAAAAAACTTTCCTCACCATCCTGCCCACCCTCCTTTGGATGCAGCCCAGAGACAGCAGGCTTCCCTCTCAAAGTGGCAAAATTCTCTCAAAAAAGAACTCCCAAAATCCTCTTTGGAACAGGCGGGATTAGTCTTGAGCCCAGTAAACATTAACATCAAGCCCAAATGGTTTTTATTCATCTCACAACCACACCTGGCAGGGAGGGAACAAAATTAGGAATTAAAGGGATCGTCGGCCATGAAACCCTTGAGGGATCCCGACTGACAGGCTCCTGCCCTTGGGAGAAAACTGGAGAGTTCTTCTCCAGGATCACGCTCAGCATCACTGAGCGTGAGGGAATCTGGTGGGAAAGGGGACCCAGGGTGAGGGAAAAGGGACCCAGGGTGCTGCAGGATCTGGCCAGGGATTTGTCCTCTCTTGTATCAACCACCCACAGAGGAGTTTGCAGTGAGAAGATGAAGAGGTACCATGACCCTCCCGAGGTTTCCACTGCAGGGAAAAGGGCCCAGCAGAGCGTCACGTGGCCCTGAAGCCTTTGACATCCCCATTTCCCTTTATCCAATTCCTCCCTCACCTGGAAGTGCCCCCATTTCCTGCAGCTGAGCTTCCAGCCACGCTTTTCCTACAAATCCACCTCAGCACTTCCAGGGGGTCCAACCCGGGGCTCCCCACACTCGGTGGTTTGCAGGAGCTCCCCTCACCACCCCTGAAAAGCCTCCACGGCCTTTCCTCCTCCCTGGGCTGCTCATCCCGGGTGTCCCTCCACGCTAACGAGCTGCTAATCCTCAGTGTCCCTCTGGGCGAGTCCCTACAGGTTGAAGGCACGGAAGGGATCAAGGTGTTGAGATCCTCAGGAGTACAACGCCCACACACAGAGCTGGGAGCCAGGGCAGCGGTGACACCTCAGATCTGGAGATGAGAACAGAGATAAGGCCGCAGGAGGGACTCCAAAGCCGAACGAAGGGAGCCCCACTGGGCACGTGTGTCCCCAGTGCTGGTGGCCCCGTCCCCATCCCAAGGGTGTCGGGTGTGCATGTTCAGAGTCACGTTCGTGGTGACAGCCGGGGCCTGCTGCTGTCACACGTCCCCACAGCCCAAACCCCCATTAGCCTGTCCTCTGCTCCGTGTCCCGGGAGGGCGGATGTGCTGTCAGGCTCCAAACACGCGTGACACAGAGTGCTGGGACAGCTGAGCTGACAAACTGTCACCCTCCAGCAGGGAACGTTCCCGGGTGACTGTCCTGCTCAGGAGAGGGTGGGGTGGCCAGTGAAGACCCTCAGAAGGCTCCTGTTGAGGCAGAGGGGGTTTTTACTGTCCTAGAGTTCAAGGGTGAGGTCTTGATGGCCTTCAAGCACAACTTTGAAAATAGAAGGGTTTTGAGGCTTTCCCCACTCCAGCCTGGAGACTGAGACCCTTGGAAGATGGAGCTGAGCACAGATTTCCATGGAAATCCAATGTCCGCTTCCACCTTGGGGTCGCAAAAGATTGAAGGGAAAAGTCCCCTTTGTCACTGTCCCCTTTGTCACCGTCCCCTTTGTCACTGTCACCCTCACAGCATCCTCTGACACAGACCAAGGAACTCCATCGGGGTGGTACCCCTGGCCTTTCCCAGCAGGATGGGCTTGCTCCTGCTCCCCGTCTTGCCAGTCCTTGGGGAAATTCTCCAAAATTCCTTGGGACTCTGCCCAAGCTCATCCTTCATCCTCGTCCTTCCATCCATCTCTGGCTCCAGCTCCCTCCAGCCCCCATCGCTCACCGTCCGTTCGCCCCCCACTCTGTCCCGAGCTCCCAAGAAGCTCCAGCCCGGCAGAAACACATTGGGGGCACCCACATCCCCCCCCAAAACAGATCCTGAGGTGTCGTTTGTCCCAAAAATCGGGAGCGAAGCTCCCGGAAGGGAATCATTAACAGGAATTAGCGACTCCAATTCGGCGCGGGGCTGGTGCGCCTCCTTCGCATCACCCCAGCTCCAAGTGAGTCAAGGAAGGAGGCAGCCCAAGCCAAGCTCTGTCAATAAATCTCTCAGCATTCCTCAGGGTGTCTCACTTCCCCCGGGAGCTTGGGTATAAAAGCTCGGCTGTCCCCGGGTTCCTCACTCAACCAACGCCGAGAATCGCGTCGTTCCCACCAGCTCCGAAGGTAAGCTCGGAATCTTCTGGAACTTCTGGGCAGGGAGATCCCTCCAGCGGTTCGTCTTTGGGCGTTCTTTGAACCGTGGTGGCTCCACCAAAAAACCAACTGGAGGTGCCAACGGGGCTCCCGTCCTTAGACAGGGAAGCTGGGTCTCTGAAAGCTGAACTTTGAGCTGCTGAGTCAGGGTGAGACATCCAGAAGGATCCACGCAATTTTTTTAGGCGTGTCACAGACCTCGGGAAGCGTTCCCGACCTTCCCGCACGCAGAGGTTTCCCGGAGCTGTTGAGACCTGCAGAGATCTCCCTGGCGTGTCAGGGCAGGTCCCGCGGCGGGGAGGGAGTTGGAAGCTGCCGTCCTTGCGGGGCTGCAGAAGGTGGGACAAACGGGGAGCGCTTCCGAGGTTCTCCTTTCTGACAGCTCCATCCCTTGCAGGGTCACTGCTCCAAGATGTGCTCCAGACAAAGCTCCGGCGGCTGCCATGGGATGTCCTCCCAGTCCGGCGGGTGCCACGGGGGCGGCTCCTCTGGTTACCTGTCCCAGGGCTCCTCGTGCTGCGGGAGCTCCAGCAGCTCCGGCAAAATCATCGTCAGCTCTGGCGGCAGTGGAGGAGGATCCTGCTGCAGCGGCGGCTCCTCCGGATACGGCATGGGAGGGGGGTACGGTGGTGGATCCTCAGGGACAAAGGTCATCATCGGAGGGGGAAGCAGTGGAGGTTCCTCTGGGTGCTGCAGTGGAGGCTCCTCCAGCTATGGGATAGGAGGAGGATATGGTGGATCTTCGGGATTAAAGAGCATCATCGGAGGGGGAACCAGCTCCTCTGGATGCTGCAGTGGGGGCTCCTCCAGCTACGGGATGAGTGGAGGATACGGTGGTGGATCCTCGGGATCAAAGAGCATCATCGGAGGGGGAAGCAGCGGAGGATGCTCAGGTTATGGCATGGGAGGAGGATATGGTGGATCCTCGGGATCAAAGAGCATCATCGGAGGGGGAAGCAGTGGAGGATGCTCAGGTTATGGCATGGGAGGAGGATATGGTGGATCCTCGGGATCAAAGAGCATCATCGGAGGGGGAAGCAGTGGAGGATGCTCAGGTTATGGCATGGGAGGAGGATATGGTGGATCTTCGGGATCAAAGAGCATCATCGGAGGGGGAAGCAGCTCCTCTGGGTGCTGCAGTGGAGGCTCCAGCTACGGGATGGGAGGAGGATACGGTGGATCCTCGGGATCAAAGAGCATCGTTGTAGGGGGAGGCAGCGGAGGTTCCTCCGGATACTGCGGTGGAGGATCCTCAGGATATGGGACGGGTGGAGAATACGGTGGTGTGTCTTCGGGAACCAAGATCATACTGGGAGATGGAGGCAGTGGAGGTTCCTCTGGGTGCTGCAGCGGAGGATCCAGCTACGGGATGGGTGGAGGATACGGTGGTGGATCCTCAGGATCAAAGAGCATCATTGGAGGGGGAGGTTCCTCCGGATACTGTGGTGGAGGATCCAGCTACGGGATGGGTGGAGGATACAGCAGTGGATCCTCTGGATACTGCGGTGGAGGATCCAGCTACGGGATGGGAGGAGGGTACGGCGGCGGCTCCTCAGGCCAGACCATCATCATCAGCTCCGGAGGTGGCGGAGGAGGCTCCTCCCAGCAGAAGTGTCCCATTGTCATCCCCAGAGTGGTGTCCCACCAGAGCAAGCAGAGCTGCCACTGGCCCTACGGCCAGCAGAAGTGACCACCCCGGGCAGCTCCGGCTCTGCCACGGCTCCTCTTTGCCTCCAGCCCTGGCTCTGCTGCCTGGTCCTTCCCAGCCTGGCCCTTCCTGTCCCCTGGGTGTTGCATCCTCGCGTGAGGACTCCAGGGTTGCCCTGCTCCTGGTGTTGGGATGCCTTTGATAATGTTCTGCTGCTTTTCCAAAGCCACTTTTTACAACCAATAAACATTATAATTGCTCAAACCTGCCCTTTTGGTTTTTGGTTCTCCTGGTTTTTGGTTTTGGGGGGATTTAATTTATTTCTTGCACTATCAACCTGCACTTCACAGTCTTGGGATGTAGAAATGCCTCTGGGGAGACGTTTCACTCCAAAGTCACCCGGGTTATTGCCCCAGAGGTTTTGCACCTTCATTTTCCACCCGGGCTCCATGAGGGAGGAGCAGAAGGTCCCAAAATTCAAAGGAACCACAGCACCAACACTCTTTGGTGCCTGGGCATGGTGCAGGTCCTCTGTGTCCTCTGGGGTGCCTGGTGGGAGATGTGCCCAGGCTCAGTGGGGAAGAGGAGGGATTGGGAATGACCCAGCAGCAGCTGGTGATGCCCCAGGTGGGCAATAAAACCACGCCAACATCCACGGCTTTGCCATCCTCCCCTTTCCTGCACCAAACCTGAGGGAACGGCCCCAGGCAGGCTCAGGGTGGACATCAGGAGGAATTTCCCCATGGGAAGGGGGTCAGGGCTTGGCAGGGGCTGCCCAGGGAGGTTTGGAGTCCCCATCCCTGGAGGTGTCCAAGGAAGGGCTGGAGGTGGCCCTCAGCACTCTGGGCTGGCTGACAAAGCGAGGACAGGCTGGACTCGATGGTCTGGGAGGGCTTTTCCAACCTCAGGGGCTCTGGAATTCCATGATCTGTACCCGGAGGGGAGCCCCAGTTAGGAACCAGCCAGCCCAGCCCCGGGCCAGGCAGGAGGGAACAAAACCTGCAGCAAACCAGCAAAACCAGCAGCAAACCCCTCAGGCAGCTCCAAATCTCCCTGCCGGCCTCAAATCCCTCCGGTGCCAGGCTTTGCACCCTGTCCTGGCAGCCCCACCACCCCACGCTCGGATTTCTGCCCGGGGTTTGGGCTTTGGACTCTTTGTCCCCACCGCGAACTCCCCGGAGTTTTCCACTCCAGCCCCCGGGAATTTGGATCTGCGGCCCCCACCAGGCTCCCTGCAGGCCCCGCTGCTCCTTCCAAACCAGAGGAAGGAGATGGAAAAGAAGGAAGGGAGGGATTAGGAGGCGAAATCCTTCATTAAGCCCAGCCAGGCTGCGTTTAAAGCATCGGGACGTTCACACCTCCGCAGATTTTGCCTTTAAGCTCTCTTACAGCACCCTTGCAAAATTCCCACTTAGGGCATCAATCACTACGAACGACCTTCTGCTCGGTATCAAAATATTTTCCTCAGGATTAAAAAAAAACCACAAAAATAACCACAAAAACCTCCCCCTAGAGCCAGCAGGGAGCTGCCAGGGAGGGATCGGCTTTCTCCCCCTGCTCCCCTGCAGCCCCCGGGCTCGCCACGCGTTCCCCACCCACATCCCCACCCACCCCTCCCGGGGCTGGGGGCCGGAGCATTCGTGCGTAGCCCAGGGCAGGGGCACAGGAATAGGCTCATTAAGCAGAAGTAACAATTACAGCAGCGAAATGAGCGGTGTGAAGGCAGATATGGATCTGAAGTCAAAGCAAACACTGAAATCGCAGTTCGGTAAATAAATCCTTCTCATTCCCGAGGGTGTCTCACTTCCCTTACATGTTAAACGCCGTATAAATGGTCCCGAGGCTGTTAAAGCTCCTCATTCAGTCGACTTTTACCTTCTAAATGTGCTTCCGATGGATGAAGAGGGTAAGTCTGGGGCTTTTTTCTGGGATTTTATCATTTCCTAGTCATGGGAAGACCTTGGCTGGTGCTGGCAGCAGGAGCCCTCTGCCTGAGCCAAGACCTTGGGATCTGTGGGGCTCTTCTGGATCCAATCCCTGGGGAAAAAGGGGAAATCAAGGCACCAGACTGGGCTGCAGAGGGGTGAGCAGAGTAAAAACCCGGGTGGGCTTCTGAGAAACAGAAACGAGGATGAGCCTGGTTATTTTTGCATCTCTGTGGCTGCAGACATGGAAACGAGTGGGGAAAAACCACGGCAGTTATTAGAGGGGAAAATAATATATTTCAGATTTCTGAGGCCGGATTCAGGATATATTTCAGCTTTCGGATTCTCTGGAAACAGAGGTAGAAAAAGGAAAGTTATCCCAGGAAGAGTCCAGATATCCTCGGGTTTGAAGAACAGGGGCTTGGAGCAACCTGGTCTAGCAGAGGGTGTCCCTGCCCATGGCAGGGGATGAGCTTTAAGGTCTTCTCCAACCCAAGGAAAGGATGAGTTTTAAGGTTTTTTCCAACCCGAGGAAAGGATGAACTTTAAGGATGAGCTTTAAGGTCTTTTCCAACCCGAGGAAAGGATGAACTTTAAGGATGAGCTTTAAGGTCTTTTCCAACCCGAGGAAAGGATGAACTTTATGGATGAGCTTTAAGGTCTTTTCCAACCCGAGGAAAGGATGAGCTTTAAGGATGAGCTTTAAGGTCTTTTCCAACCCAAACCACTCCACAATTCCATGATTCTCTAGCAGCTCAGGAGTTCTCATTTCCAAAGCCTGGAACTGCCCCAGTGCCTGTCCAGGCTTTCCTGGCCAAGCTTTCCTGGCCAAGCTTTCCTGGCCACACCACCTGTCTCCTCCCCACCTGCCCCGGCGCAAACACGAAGCGGAAACGGCGCGAGTTTTTTGGGGTGTTTTCCTTCCCTCCTCCAGCTTTACCACTTCCTCCAGCGGAAATGCTCCCGGCGGAACCGGGGCTACAGCCGGGACATCTCCCTGAGCCACGGCGGGTTCTGCTCGGGCTCCCTCTCCACCCACCACGGCCGCGCCTCCTTCACCTGCGGCAGGGACTGCTCTGTCACCTACACCCGCAGACCCTCGGCCTGCCCGCCCCTGCCACCGCCAGCCCCCTACAGCGTCTCGGCGGGGTTCTCCTGTGACACCCACGGGTCCCTCGAGGTCACCAGCGGGGACTGCGGGGTCACGTCCGGCTGGGACCCCACGGTGGGGACGGTGCCGGTTTACGGCCCCGGCACGCGGTACGAGGACGTGGGGCCTGTCCTCACCTCGGGGGGATCCACCTACCATGCAGGGGATTTGGGGATGGCTGAAGGAGCAGGGTATGGGTACACCATGCCCTTGAGGGACACCCTCACCGCGGGGAGGGTCACTGAGGGGCCGGGGTACTACGGGGAAGGGCTGGGGTACGGAGCTGGCGCCTTCCCGGGCCCCGAGCTCGGCCCTGCGGGCGGAGGATGCGCCCAGGTGGTGCAGCAGAAGTGCCCCGTGGTTGTCCCCCCGATCAAGAGCCAGCAGTGCAAGCAGAGCCCCCAGTGGCCTCCAGTGCAGAAGAAGTGACTGCCCCAGCAGCCTCTTCCACATCCCAGAATCGCCCCACGGATGTGCCAGCAGGGAATTTTCCCCGGACCCTGAATCACAGAGCTCCGCATTCCCCATGTGGGGCTGTGCTGAGAGCTGTCCCCCAGGACCTGCTGGAAAAAGGGGTTTGTGACGGGAAAAGATTCTTTTCTCCGCCTCCTTTGGATGGCGGGTTGGACAATAAAACCTCACGGTGGTTTCAATATTGGGATGGTTTCTTTCATTTCCGGCTCCCTCACTCAAAATGGCTCCTCAAGGGATCTCCACAACACAAAGCACCTTCTTCATATGCATTTTACACCAAATTTAGGTGTAACATTTACATTGATACAATTGAAATAAAGCCTTTTCAACAGCTGTGGCAAGAGGGCGGTGCCAGACTCTTCCCAGTGGTGCCCAGTGACAGGACAAGGAGCATGGCCACAAACCAAACCCCAAGTTCCACCTCAGCACCAGGGAGAACTTCTCTCCACGGAGGCGGCAGAGCCCTGGCACAGCTGCCCAGGGAAGGAGAGGAGTGTCCCCCTTCCAGAGACGTCCCAAACCCGCCCGGACGTGTCCCTGCTCATCCTGCTCCAGGTGGAGACTGGGACATCTCCAGAGGCTCCTCCCAACCCCAACCACTCCAGAATTCTGTTCTTAACCTGCTGGAGGTGCTGCTCCCATCCCACGGAGCCCCACCAGCGTTATCAACGAGCTCTGCCCGTCTCCCGGGGGATTTCATGTGGGAAATGGATTTGTAAATTCCATTCGCTTGTAACGTGTTGTAATTAGGAAATAGTTTGGCGTCTGATTGTGATGGCGCGAGTCGCAACACCCATATTGTCTCACCCTTCACGTGAGACTGAAAACGGGATAAAAGCTTTTCAAACGCCTCTCAGTTGCCCCATCTCTGGGTCAGAAAAGGGTGTAATCCCACGATTTTCCCACTGATTGTTGTTTACAGCCTGACCCCGGGCAGTGAAACGTTGTTTACTCGGCAGCAATTCCTGCCCCAGAGATTGGCCGGGGATGGCGCAACCCCGAGCACGCAGAACCTCGCGCATGAGGCAACCCCGAGGAGCTCCTTGGCTCCCTCCCCAGAACCTGCTCATGGCATTCTTTGATAGGATCAGGCCCCAAATTAGGCACTGGGAGAGGACGGATCCGGTGCTGGTTGGGATGTGGGGTTTGCCCAACATTTAATCTTCCAGGACTCTTCTCTGGGGTGGTTTGACTCACCCAAATACTTGTTGGGAAGGAAAAGAGAAACACCCATGGATCTGGGTCCATTTAAAAGCACATCGTTTGTTTTTCACCGTTCTGCTTTCAGCCACCTTGGGGGGATTTTGACGCTTTCAACTCAGTAAAAATCCAGAAAACTTTGCCCTGAAACACCAAAGACCCAAATCCTCTGAGCTGTAAACCCGTGTTTGATGCCACAGGATCCTTCACACACCAAGTGTTGTAAGATAATCATGTGGGGACAATTACACAAGGTTTTGTCACCAGCCCCATTAAATTCCATTCTAAAATTAGGCAGCGTTATCATTTATTTGCTTTTATTGCCATTTCTAAAATCTACCACTTCATTATCGACATTTCTGTGGGTTTCCTTTCCTCATTAAGGGAGCAAAAAAAAATTTGAAAGCTCGAACAAATTCCCAGAGAATTCCAGAAAACCAAGCCAGGACTCTTCAAATATTTGTGTTTATCCAACCCACCGAAAACCACCTCAAAATTTCAGTCCCTTCCAAAACGAAGAAAACAGAAAACACTTGAAAATTCCATTTCTTATTCCCTGGTTCTTGAGGCTCCTATCAAAGGGCGCTCCTCAGGGTTGGATGGTTCAATATTTAACAGACCCAGGGCGAACAGGCTGGGTTTGCACCCAGAGGTTGGACAGAGGAGCCGGAGCTGAGCTCAGAACCCTCCCAGGAGCTCAGCTCAAGCCCAAGGAGTCGTCCCAGGCTGGGTTTTATCCTTGGCACAACGAGGTTTCCACCCCTCTGCTTGTGCAACAGGGCAGGGACGAGTCATCCTCTGAGGAGCTCTGACAACACAGGGCTCGTCCCAAGGCCTGATAACGCAGGGCTCATTCCCGACTCTGATAAGCCGGGTCTCATCCTGAACTCTGCTAACACCGGGCTCATTCTCAACTCTGATAAGCCAGGTCTCATCCTGAACTCTGATAACACAGAGCTCATTCTCAACTCTGATAAGCTGGGTCTCATCCTGAACTCTGATCACACATGGCTCATTCTCAAATCTGATAAACCAGGCCTCATCCCCAGCTCTGATAAGCCAGGCCTCATCTCGAGTTCTGATTAAGCCAGGCCTCATCCCCTGCTCTGACAAGCCAGGCCTCATCCCGAGCCTGTCGGTTCTTGTTAAGCCCAGGCCCCTCTCCTGCTGTTGGTAAACAGGCTGAGCAGTAAACACGGCTCTGGCTCCTGGATCAAAGTCCCCAGCTGGCGCCTCCGGATAGAAACTCCAGGAATTGTTTCAGTGATAGCAAACGGGAGCCACCCCTCGGCTCCAGGGGATCTCTGCCCAACAAAACCTCACGGCTCCGTGAGGGAGCTCAGGTGGAAAATGAGCGAGAACGCACCAGGAGCCCTGCTGGGATTCCATGGTTGGGAACAGGAGGGGAAAATGAGGAACCGGGACGGGAAATGAGGAAACGGGAGGGGAAATGAGGAATCGGGGATGTTGCAAAGCCACGGTTGCATCCACGGTTGCATCCACGGTTGCACCATCCCGGTGCTCTGCACCCAGATGCTCCCATCCCGCCCCAGGGGAGAGCCAGGGGAGCTGGGGATGCGTGGGGAGCTGGGGTGCGTGGTCTCTGACCCAGCGTTTTACTCACAGCTTACTCACGGGTGGGAGGTTTGCACAAGCGGCTTGAATTGACAAGCGGCTTCCGCAGGCGCCGATTTCCCGGGAAATAAAGCAGATAAAACCTGAGAAAAATGAACATTTTCAAAGAGAAATTCTGTGTGGGGCATCTTGAGTGGTCTCTGAGCCAGCGTTTTACTCACAGCTTACTCACGGGTGGGAGGTTTGCACAAGCGGCTTCTGTAGGCGCCGATTTCCCGGGAAATAAAGCAGATAAAACCTGAGAAAAATGGACATTTTCAAAGAGAAATTCCACGTGGGGCATCTTGAGTGGTCTCTGAGCCAGCGTTTTACTCACAGCTTACTCACGGGTGGGAGGTTTGCACAAGCGGCTTCCGCAGGCACCAATTTCCTGGGAAATAAAGCAGAGTAAAACCTGGGAAAAACGGGCATTTTCAAAGAGAAATTCCGTGTGGGGCATCGTGAGGGGGACCAGGAAAAAATGTCGGTGGTGAAATTTGGTGGTGACTGCATCAGCGATGGCGGGGCAGGAGTAAAATGAGGTGGGACACAGGTGGAGAATCCCGGAATCCATGGAACCACGGAATGTCAGAATCCCTGACCCCACAGTCACGGAACCTGGGACAGCAGCTGGGCAGGGTCACCTGGAGCAGGTGGCACAGGGACACGTCCAGGGTGGCTCCAGAGGGGACACTCCAGGCCCTCCCTGGGCAGCTGTTCCGCGGCTCTGCCCCTCTCCATGGGAGGAAGTTCTCCCTCACGTTGAGGGAGCCTCGTTACATTTTTGGGGAATTCACAGGCAGAAGCCAACACTTCCAAAAGTGGCCTGTGCCACCAGGTTGGGTTTGCCAGGTCCCTTCCCAGCCTCCCACAGTGGGCACAGACCTCCTCATCCTGGTTTTGTTCCTTTGGGAAATGACCCCGTCGGAGAGGGGGCCCTCAGCTCAGTCTGGTACCTGCAGGTGTCTCACGGGGTGAAAATAACTTTAAAGACCTTTTCCAAGGACAACCAACCAGGACTTTCTAAGAATTTGCCATTTTTTGCGGCGAGGACCTGAGAGTGGTGGTTTTTCTCCACAAGGGCCCTGTCCTGCCGAGACCAGTCAGGGAGGATGGGGCACTGGGACCTCTCCTTCCTGCCAGACTCCGAGGTGAGAGGTTTCGGGAGGGCAGGAAGCCCAAAACTCGCCACCTTTGCCATCCGTTTTGCAACCTAAAAACTCATCGCGCCGTGAGGGTGAGACAGCCCGAGCCGCCCACACGGTTTTCACTCGGAGCCCGCCAGGGGCAGGGCGCAATTAAAGCTGTGCATGACGAGGAAGACAATCCAGAGGCTGACAAGTCAATCAAAGAAATCGGGTGGAAGGAGCTTTTGAAGGTGGTGGGTAATTAGGGGGTGCGGCTGTTTTGTAAATGCCTTGGTCATCTCTCCCCAGGGGGTTATTGCATTTTCAGGAAGGGACTTGGGAATGGTATAAAAGGCCTTGGAGGGGAGAGCAGCTCATTCACTCAGCTCCGCTCATCCTCCAGAGCCTTCACAGCCAAGGTGAGTCCCTGCTCGACCGCTAACCTTTACCTCCGAGGAAAATTCCCCGCACTGAGCTGAGCTTTGCTCTGGGGGCATTTCCTGGGAGTGCTGAGAGCCAAATCCTCAGCTCTGGGGCATTTTTGTGCTGCCAAAAATCAGGACTGCTTGCATGAAGAACTAAAATTTATTTAGCTGTAGTTATATTTGGATTCCTCTGGTGCTTTCCAGGATCCAAAGGACAAACTGGAAACGAATAAGAGCAAAATAATGGGATTTGGGGATGGATGGGAGACAGCAGGCTGATCTTTCATAAGAAACCTTGGGATTAAGCTGGGAATTTTAATTGCATTTATAAGCCTGACTCCTTTACTAAGCTCCTCTGGAAAACATTCAGGAGCTGAAAGTAGTAAAACGCCCATGAGGAAATTTAGGGAAGGGCAGAGAAGGCGGATTTAAACCGTGAGAGGAAGCAGCAGCAGGATCCTCTTCCAGCTCAGCATCCCGGATTCTTTTCCCTCCCTGAAATCCCAGCAGTCCTCGGAAGGGGGTTGGGATGTGCACAGAGGATTTTCCTCAGGAAATTGGGCCTGGAGGGAGCAGAGAACTCGAGGAGGGAGGGAGGGAGGCACAGGAATTTGTCTTCATTTCGGGCACCTGCCTCTGGAAGTGGATTTTTCCCGAGGCTCTGCCACCAGTCCTGGCTGTGCCAGGGCCCCTCGAGGCTACGAGATTTTGGGGTTCTTGCCAAGATGCCTCTTGCTGGCATGGGACATTCCAGCATCACGGGGAGCATCTGCTCCTCCGGGAGCATCCCAGGATGCAGCCAAGGGAGAGCAGGGCTCAAAAATAGCAGGGAAATGGCTCAAAAATAGCAGGGAAATGGTTCAAAAATAGCAGAGAAATGGCTCAGAGAATAGCAGGGAAATGGCTCAAGGAAGAAGAGGGAAATGGCTCAAGAACAGCAGGGAAATGGCTCAGAAACAGCAGGGAAATGGCTCAAAAATGGCAGAGAAATGGCTCAAAGAGAGCAGGGAAATGGCTCAAAACTAGCAGGGAAATGGCTCAAGGAGAGCAGGGAAAGATCTCCTGGAGCCCAGCAGAAACAGAGGCCAGGGCTACTGGGCACTCGTGAGGGTGTTCAGACATTCCAGACTGATCCAGCGCTGTGGGAATGAAGCCCCAAACTGGGGAAACTGGAGGGGCAGAAAAGCAAAACCCTGCTGGGCTCTGCTGAGCAGAGCAGGGAACGAGCCAGGAACGGTCCCGCCTCTAACTCCAAGCTCCTCTCCTTGCCAGGTCTTCCACCTCCTCTGCCAACCAGCCCGAAAATGTGCTCCCGTGAGAACCGAGGCTGCCACAGCTCCGAGAGCTCCTCCTGCCACGGGGGCAGCTCCTCGTGCCACGACAGCGAGCGCTCCTGCCACGGCCACGACGTGACCCCGGTGCCGGACGTCACCCCCGTGGTGGTGCTGACCCCGCAGTGCCCGGTGGCCACGGGCAAGGGGGAGGTGGCCCAGGTGCCGTGCCAGCAGCAGCAGCAGCAGGTCAAGCAGCCGGTGCAGTGGCCGCCGCAGCAGCAGCAGAAGTGAGGGGGCTGGAGATGCTCCTGTGTCCTGAGCTTGGACGGGATCTGCACCACCCCTGCAGCCTCATCCCTGCAGCCTCACCCCTGCAGCCTCACCCCTGCAGCCTCACCCCTGCAGCCTCTCCCCTGCTCCTGACAACCCTGAGTGGCATTAATGCGGTGGAATTGGGATTTTTTTTCCTCCCCAGTTGGGAATTCCAATCCCTTCACTCCCCGCTCCCGTCTCTGGTAGCCAAAATGTGATATTAAAACCTAAAGCTCATCAAACCTGCTGGCGTCCTGGTGTTTTTCCACTGGTTTTTCCTTATCTTTGGCATCATGCCCCAGCCTGTTGGGGCAGAGGGGAGCACTTCCCGCAGCTCCCTCCCCTTCCTGTGGCATTCCAGTGGCTGGGAAGGCTCTTGGGCACCTTGGGCCCCTGCCAGGCTGATTTCAAAATCTGTCTGGGGCTGAGGGTGCAGATCAGCATCGCTGTGATCCCAGCCCTTGGCCCGGAGCCCCAGACCCCAGAAGGGTTTGCAACGCTCCTGGCTGCTGCTCCAGGGAAGCCTGGAGATCCCTGATCTCCACAAGCAGGAGGACACGGGCAGAGCAAGGACCACGTCACACTCAGGGTCCCTTCTGGCCCCTCTAAATGTGGGATTTGGGGTTAGACTGGTCTTTTCTCCCTGCTTTGAAAACCCCATCAAGAGTCTGTGTTCCCTGGAGGAAATTCTGGAGGTTGGAAAAGTTCTCCAAGACCTTTGAGTCCAAGCTGTGCCTGATCCCCACCTCGTCCCCAGCCCAGGGCACCTCCAGGCTTTCCCTGGACACCTCCAAACCTCCCTGGGCAGCCCTGCCAAGGCCTGGCCGACCTTTCCATGAGGAAATTCCTGCAGATTCCAACCTGAGCCTCCCATCAGGGACTTGTGCAGAGCCAGAAATTCCTCCTGAGCCTCCTCTCCTCCAGGCTGAGCCCTCCCAGCTCCCTCAGGATTTCTCCAGCCCCTTCCCCAGCTCTGGACTCATTCCAGCCCCTCAATGTCCCTCTTGAGTGAAAAAAAAAACCATTCCCAGTTCCTCCCAAGGTTTAAACCGACTTAAACCACGAAAATTCTGAGCCCTCCTTGTCGCCGTGAAAGGAAAAATAAAAAAGAAAAAAAAGGAAAAGAAAAAGGATTTCAGATGAAGGGATGAAAACCTGCGGTTGGAATTTTGGATTTGTCACTGCAGCAGAGCCCAGCAGGCTGCGGTGGATCTGTGGGGTGAGACACTTAATGAGCCTCTGAAAAGGAGCGAGAAACGTGCTATTAACACTCCTTTAATTTAATTGCGAGTCCTAATTAAAGTAACGAGCAGCCCCGGCCCCAGGTGTGAGGTCTGTGATGGCAGGAGCAAGGAATGAACGTCGGGAACGGGGACACCACAGAGAGGTGCCAGCCTGGTGTGGGGACATCACAGAGTGGGGACACCACAGAGTGGTGCCAGCCTGGTGTGGGGACATCACAGAGCGGTGCCAGCCTGGCACGGGGACGTCACAGAGTGATGCCAGCCTGGTGTGGGGACATCACAGAGCGGGGACATCACAGAGAGGTGCCAGCCTGGTGTGGGGACACCACACAGAGTGGGGACATCACAGAGAGGTGCCAGCCTGGCACGGGGACATCACAGAGTGGTGCCAGCCTGGTGTGGGGACATCACAGAGTGGTGCCAGCCTGATGTGGGGACATCACGGAGTGGGGACATCACAGAGTGGTGCCAGCCTGGTGTGGGGACATCACAGAGCAGGGACACCACAGAGTGGTGCCAGCCTGGCACGGGGACACCACATAGAGTGGGGACATCACAGAGAGGTGCCAGCCTGGTGTGGGGACATCACAGAGTGGTGCCAGCCTGATGTGGGGACATCACAGAGTGGGGACATCACAGAGTGGTGCCAGCCTGGTGTGGGGACATCACACAGAGTGGGGACACCACAGAGTGGTGCCAGCCTGGCACGGGGACATCACAGAGTGGTGCCAGCCTGGTGTGGGGACACCACAGAACGGTGCCAGCCTCGTGTGGGGACATCACAGAGTGGTGCCAGCCTGGTGTGGGGACACCACAGAGTGGTGCCAGCCTGGCACGGGGGCACCACAGAACGGTGCCAGCCTGGTGTGGGGACATCACAGAGTGGGGACATCACAGAGTGGTGCCAGCCTGGTGTGGGGACATCACACAGAGTGGGGACATCACAGAGAGGTGCCAGCCTGGCACGGGGACATCACAGAGTGATGCCAGCCTGGTGTGGGGACATCACAGAGTGGGGACATCACAGAGTGATGCCAGCCTGGTGTGGGGACATCACAGAACGGGGACATCACAGAATGGTGCCAGCCTCGTGTGGGGACATCACAGAATGGTGCCAGCCTGGTGTGGGGACATCACACAGAGCGGGGACATCACAGAGTGGTGCCAGCCTGGCACGGGGACATCACAGAGCGGTGTCAGCCTGGCACGGGGACATCACAGAGTGGTGCCAGCCTGGCATGGGGACATCATACAATAGCGGGGACATCACAGAGCAGTGCCAGCCTGATGTGGGGACATCACAGAGCGGTGCCAGCCTCGTGTGGGGACATCACAGAGTGGGGACATCACAGAGTGGTGCCAGCCTGGCATGGGGACATCATACAATAGCGGGGACATCACAGAGCAGTGCCAGCCTGATGTGGGGACATCACAGAGCGATGCCAGCCTGGTGTGGGGACATCACAGAGCGGTGCCAGTGCCAGTCCCTGTGCCTCAGCACCCCCCGGGCAGTGCCAAACCCACCCTGAGCCAGCAGGGGCTGAAACCCAGCCAGCCGAGAGGCTCCAGGCTGGGTTTGAGTCTGACTTTGTGGGAAGGGCGAGATGAAATCTCCGATTTGGATCCTTTCCCAGCAATCCAAGGTTTCACCCACGCTCCCGGCCCAGCCGGAGCCACCCGGGCTGTGTCACTTCGTGGAAGGAAAGGCTTGGGAAGGACACGAGGGAATCTGTCCCCAGCTGGAGCTCTGTTATCTCCACGCACATCTGCAGAGCGAAGCAGGAAAAGTGTGAAAAACAAGGTTCGTTTAGTAAAATTTTTAAAATTTAATAAAAAATACAAATACACAATCAGGAGACACTAAGAACAAAAAGATTCTTTTACAGGTGCCTGGGTACCCTCACATGGGATTCACCACGCGGGTACCCCGCTTAAAAAAGATTCAATCCTTGAAAACACCTGTGTGTTGAATATTCATACGTGATTCAAACATTCCTTTCAAATCGTGGGTGTTCCTGTTTTATCTCAATCTTCTCCTTCTCCCTTCCATCCATAAATCTGGTCTTCTCATGGGCCCGTTATGTCACAGATCTATGTCATAAATCTTTTCTCAGAGCCTTTTTGGTCATTGCTGCTATCTCTCATCAAGCTCGAATAGTGTGAAAAAGTTCTTTGGTTATTTTCTCTATTTCTAGAGCTAATTACAAAAGCATCTTTACATAACATAATTTCTATTTTACTATTGTTCTATAACGTAAAAACTACATTTATCATATTACTGAAAGAAACGTTATGAATACAGTATAACTTCTCAACATAACACATGGCACATTCATTTTAATATGTGTGAAAAGCCAATTATATAATATGCCAATTAAATAATATATATTTATAACAAAAGGCTGCAGGGAAAGGCTGCAGGAAAAGCTGCAGAAACCCCTCAGGAATCTGTGCCCACCAAGGCCACGGCTGCAAAGGTGCAGAGAAATATTCCAGGGAAACTCTCTCATTCTTGCACTGTTTACAGGCAGCACGGATCGGCTGAGGCAGAGCCAGGCCAGGGGTGCAAACACGGAGCCTGTCGAGAATTTTCTGTGGAAATTCTGTCCCAGGTTGGTGAAACCCCTGCTCTGCTCCAGCTCATCCCACTCTGCCTGGGGCTGGAAGCTTCCACCTCTGCCCTCTCACCACCTCAGACATTTCTCTTTCCTGCCCCCACTTCCTGATATTTACACCTGACACCCTTTTATTTACACCTGACACCCTTTTTTTTTTTTTAATTTATTTCTCATTTTTCCCTCCTCACCTCTCTCACATGACACCAAATCTCCTCCCAAAAATCCCCGGAGTGCTGCCCTGGCTGCAGCCCAACCCAAACCTGGCAGGGGAGGGTTTGTCCTGTGCCCTGGGAAGCTCAGCTGGGAAGGGACCAGTCCCAGGGATCCCCGTGAGTCAGGAGAGCATCACCCCAAATCCCTCGTGCCTCACGCCTAATCCCCGGCGCCATCCCAGTGGTGACACATTCCTGCCTTTTATGGGAGCAGGAGTTGTAATTGAGGGGTCAGATGGGCATGACTTGTACCCGGGCACGGGAGACCAAAGTCTGACCGTGATTCACGGGCAAATCCAGGTTCTGAAGTGTCTCCTGCATCCCATGTTTGTGTCTCTCTTGAGCTCCAGCCCTGCCTCGTCATCCCTGAGATCATTCCAGAAGTGCTGGAAGCGGGGCAGAAACAGTAGCTCTTTATTCCTAAATAATAAAATAAAATTTTTAAAATAAAAAATAAAATAAAAAAATTCTGAGCAAAATCAGAAGAGAAATTAACTCTGGGAGGGTGAGCAGGACTTGGGCCACCCTGGAGGTGTCCAAGGAACGCCTGGACGTGGCCCTCAGTGCTCTGCTCCCCTTCACAAGGTGGGGCTCGGTCAAAGGTTGGGCTCAGTGGTCTTGGAGATCTTTTCCAACATCAGCGACTCTGGAAATCAAATCTGGGGTTCTGTTCACCTCAAACCATCCTGTCCCGGGGTTTGACACCACTGCCCCCAACACCACATGGCAAAACCAGAATAAAACAGCACCTGGAGGCCCAGGCTGGGTTGGCTTGGCCAGGTTGGGGTGGGCGGGGATCCACAGAGGTGGCAGGAACAGGAACCCACCCTGGGGCAGGTTTGGTGGCAGAACCTCTAGAATATGGACAGGAGCCCACCCTGGGTCAGGTTTTATGGTAGAACCTGTGACCCCATGGACAGGAACCCACCTTGGGGCAGGTCTGGTGGCACAACCTGTGGCCCCATGGACAGAAGCCCACCCTGTGTCAGGTTTTGTCCCAAAACCTTTGACCCCATGGCTTTGGTGAGCACCTGGTGAAGTCCTTGCTGGGCCACACCAGGGCAGGAAGTTTGGAATTATCGATGAAGGACAGATTTGGGCTAATGCAAATCCCTCATTGAGATACCCAGCCCCATTGGGCAACTCCTCTGCAGTATTCCTGCCCTAAACCTAATCCTCAAGGGATTAACATCAATAATTTTGGATGGAAGTCGATCAGGTGGAGCTCCTGGCCCACGTGACCCCGAGGAATTGGCACTTCTGGATTGCAGGAGCCTCTTGTGCCCGGTCCACGCTGCCCATGAGCAGCTCCATCGGTGCTGGCGTCACTTCACGTGAAATTCCTTCCAATCTCCTTCATAGGGAGGCGAAGGAATTAACGAGCTATTAATAATTACAATGCTAAAAGCACAGAGCATCAAAGGGAAAATCCGGGAAGCTGAACACAGCGGATAGAAATGGGCTGGGATCTGTAATTAGGGATGCCTCATGTCCCAGATAACCCTGTGGAAAAGTATAAAAGGTTTCCCATCCCGGTTTCCTTCACTCGCTGCTCTGCTCCAAAACAGCTCCAGCCCCGCTGCTCAAGGGTGAGTCCAATCTTTCTTTCCCCCTTTCATTCCCCTTCAATTGGGACTTCAAAAAGTCCCCATTTTTCTGTAGGAAAATCGATGTTTTCCCATGAGTTTGGGTAGAATTGGAGTTTTGGGCGCTCCCTCCTCACCTCTGGATCTTGGTCGTGTTGGAGACCAAGTTCTCATTACCCACAAGAGCAAATTATTAAAACAAATGAGAAAGAGAGGCCTTGAGCAGAGGCTCAAATCAAACCAAAACAGCAGAAAAGGCAGAAAATACAGACAGAGGGTTTTGTGGAGAGGAGGTGGGAGATTTCCAAGCAAGAGGAACCGGAGGGTCTGGAGCTTCTCTTGGGAAATGAATGTTTGGGCCAACTTTTCCCTGGGAATCAAGGCCCATCCATAAAAGGTTCTGGATTTAGTGAGGGATTAAAGCATCTCCAACCATGCTGACCCCTCTTCCTCACCCCTGCTCTTAGGAAATGAAGGTTTGGGTGAATTTTTTCCTGAGAATCAAGGCCCATCCATGAGAGGTTCTGGGTTTAGTGAGGGATTAAAGCATCTCCAACCAACGCTGACCCCTCTTCCTCACCCCTGCTCTTAGGAAATGAAGGTTTGGGCCAATTTTGCTCTGAGAATCAAGGCCCGTCCATGAGAGGTTCTGGGTTTAGTGAGGCATTAAAGCATCTCCCAACAACGCTGACCCCTCTTCCTCACCCCTGCTCTTGGGAAATGAAGGTTTGGGTGAATTTTTTCCTGGGAATCAAGGCCTGTCCATAAAAGGTTCTGGGTTTAGTGAGGGATTAAAGCATCTCCCAACAACGCTTCCTCACCTCTGAGGAAATCAGGAATAAAATGGGGAATCCCAGAGCAAATGTGACCGCTGTGACCGTTCCTCTTTCCCCTGCAGCTCCACCAGAACCCCGCCACGATGTGCTCCCGCGGCTCCTGCCACAGCCACGAGACCTCCTGCCACGAGTCCCGCTCCTCCTGCCACGACTCGGGGTCCTCCTCCTGCCACTACACGGTGCAGAGGCAGCCCGTGCAGAAGTTCGGCTACGTGACGCCCTGCTGCCCACCCGTGCAGCCCTGCTGCGCCCCAGTGCAGCGTTACTGCCCTCCAGTGCAGCGTTACTGCCCCCCGGTGCAGCCCTGCTGCCCACCCATGCAGCGTTACTGCCCCCCGGTCTGTCCCCAGGTCACCAAGAACATCTGCAAGCTGCCCACGTACCCCAAGTACTGAGGGTGGCCCAACCTCGGGAGCTCAGCCCTAAAGCCTGAACCGAGGGCTCGTTATTCTCATTTTTAATTTGATCCTCCAATTCTTCGCCCATTATTAGAATTTGTTTCCTGGGTTTGCTCCTCCTTGGTTTGATTTGCTTTCCACCAAGCTGGGGACGATTCCTGCTGCTTCTCACTGGCGTGGCAGGCTCCAAAACAATAAAATTTGATTTTCAAAAGCAAAAGAGGTTTACGGTCTCTTCCTTCTTTGATTCTTTTTTCCTTCAGAGTAATTGTTACCTCTGACTTCTTAGTCACCACTTCTCGCCCTTTTCTCCTCAAGCCGACCACAAAATATCCCTGAAATTTCAGAATAACAAAAGCCAGCGATCCCAGAGGCATTTCTGGGGGAGGTGAAGGCTCAGGGAGCTCGTCTGCACTCTGATTATTCACATATCAATGTGCAGAATATATAAATGTATTTATACATTTCCACCCGGAAGGAATTGTTCCCTGGTGAGCCCCTGGCAGAGGGGATTCCACAGATCCCTGGAGGTGTCCAAGGACACCTGGGATGGTGGGAGGTGCCCCTGGAATTTTTTAGGGTCCTTTCCCATCCAGCCCATTCCAGGGTTGCCCTCAGTGTGGAGCTGCCTCCAGCCCCTCCTCAGCAGCTCCTCACACTTCGTTTGTCCCTCTGACTCAGAGCCACAAACACTCCGAGGTGTCTAATAAATGCAAATAAGCACCTCGCGGGTTTTCCTAACCCTCCTTCTTTCACTCAGCCCCAAATTACTGTTTTCAGTGACTACTGCAGGCACTTCAATAAGTGTGAGATCTCTCTGGACTTTTGACAACCTCAGACTTTCCTTATCTCCCCGTCCGGCTGAGACACCGGTTCCAGAACAGGCTCTGTGGCTGCATCAGCTTCCCCAGGAGCTCAGCAAGCAGACTCAGCTCGAATTAATGACCCTGAGAATTGGATGAGATGATCCTTAATGTCCCTTCCAAGCCAAATTGTTCCGTGATTCCCTGATCCCACGAATTCCTCCTGCCTGACGGAGAGTTGACTCAAGGGCCTCCCCCAAAAAAGGAGCTTTATCCAACCCAGGTGGAGAATTTCTACATCACAGCCCGCAGCAGCTTCCAGAAAACTTCATATTTTCCTAAGCAAGGATTGGCTCTAAAAGATTCTCTTAAAAGCTTTTGGGTTTCTGGTAGATAAATAAAAAGAATCATAAAATAGTTTGGGCTGGGAGGAACCCTAAAAATCATCTTTGAATTGTTCCTGTGGCATTCACCTGGATAAAAGTCACAGGAGAGGGACAATCACCCATTTTATGGTCCTAAAAACTCGGGGGAAACTCAGAAGCCAAGAGCAAAAAGGGAGAATGAATAAAAATTATGAAACCGCCTAAATAAAACAGGATCCCGCGGAAACCCGGGGTTGAAAACAGGATGACAAAAGGTAAAACCCTCACACAAACCCTTCCAGCTGAGAATTTGAAGCCTCCTCCATCCAGGATTAACACAAACAGGAAAATATTGTTGCACAAATGAAGAAACCAGCTGAGGCAAACGGAAAGGGAAAAATTTGGGATTGGCGTCGGGCCCCGGGTAGTCCCCAGGACCGTTTCAGACCTTGGACATAAATTTTCAAACATCTAAAAAGCCTTCGAGGCTCTGAAAACAGGAGGCCCAAAGTCCTGTGAGCGAAGGGATGATGGCAACTGTTCCGAGATCCCGTTTTCCTGAGCAGGTCCTGAATTTGAAAGAGTCAGAGACGGCTCCTGGGGGGTTTTGGAAGGCTCTTGAGGAGGTAGAAAAATTTTGGAGAGCATCAGTGAGATGCTCCAGGTGAAAACCTGGACAAGCTCCTGGTTTGTCCCCTGGGCAGCTGCTGAGGGACCCTCAGCTGAGTCACCAAAGTCCCTGAGGAATTCCCGCCACCTTTCCTTGCTCCACAAAACTCCCCACAAGGAATTGGCCGCCTTTAGCCTGGAGAGCAGCTGTGGGACACCCCCAGTTTGGGAGATCTTCCCTCCCCAGTCAGTGAATTGCTCTAGTGGGCAACATTTTCCTTGCTGAGGAGTTTCATTTTCTTACACTTCAAACTCTGAGTGAAACAAGGTGATAAATCCAGATTTAGTGCCCAAACTCCCACCAGGAGTGACAAAACCCAATATCTGCTCAGACTTCAGCTCCTCGGAACCCTTCGGTGTGGTCAGGTGAAAAAAACGTGAGGGATCACAGAAGGAAAGAGAAACCAAGGAACGGGAAAATTTAATGTCCTCAAACCCCGTGCAGAGCTCGGGGTCAGACGTTTTTCCCTGATCCCACGCGTCAATAACCGCGATTCACGTGCAACAGCCGGATGGGATCACCCCCAAGTCATCCACCAAATCCAGGCACACGTGAAGAACCAGGAACATTTTATTCCTCTCCATCCCAGGAGATCCCACCGGATTTTCCGGCACTGTGCCACCCTCGGGAATTGCAGCCGGTAATCCCATTTCCTCTTGGCACTCAACAACAGGGGAATTAAACCCTGAGCTGTCACCTGCGCCCAACGGGGAGGCCAACCCCAGAGTCAGCGTTTCTGAGAACCTTTCCGTGCCTGACGCAACCCGGGCCGTCCCTCGCCCCTAATTAAGGGCCGTCACTTGGGTGTCAGGCTCCAGGAAATGGGAGAGAGCTGCCTCCCCAAAATCCCCGCGTTAGGAATCACCGGCGCCGGGGCCGCGTGCGTCAAGGAGGGAACACCTGGAAACGGGGGAAGTGCAGACATCCGCGGGATTGGAGGCAGAATTAATTAAGGGGAGGCAGAATTAATTAAGGTGTCATCGTAAGGAGGTGCCTCACACCCCGGGAGGGTATAAAAGGTCCCTCAGCCCCGGTCTCCGCAGCCACCCGCCTTCGCTTCCAGAAACTTCTCGCTGCAGCTGAAGAGGGTAAGGGCAGCTTCACTATTTCTGTTCTCGCTTGATGGGGAGGAAAACTCCACGAGAGGTTTTTGTGGATGGAGCTGGGATTTCGGGAAGCGCCTCCTGCGTGTGCTGAGGGAGGGAGGGGAGGGATTCCCAGGGATTCCCGGGAAAGGTGCAGCCCTCGGAGGGATCCCCAGGTGACACAAACTCTGCTGGAACTGGGGCTTGGCTGATGGGCTCAAACTGACCCACAGGGAAGAGATTTCACACCCCAATTCCCAGACCAAGCCCAGCAGATCCAACCGGGACCTTTCCTCATGGAAAGGGTGGTCAGGCCTTGGCAGGGCTGTCCAAGGAGGTTTGGAGTCACCATTCCCAGGGATTCCCGGGAAAGGTGCAGCCCCCGGAGGGATCCCCGGGTGATACAAACTCTGCTGGAATTGGGGCTTGGCTGATGGGCTCAAACTGACCCACAGGGAAGAGATTTCACACCCCAATTCCCAGAGCACGCCCAGCAGATCTGGCGGGACCGAGGGGGTGTTGGGTCTGGATTAGGCGGGTGAAAAACAATAGAGAAATGGATCGTGGGAGATCTCAAGAAAAAATATTATTAAAAAGAAAAGGGGGGGAGTAGAAGAAGCAGATCAGAGCCTCCTCTCACCGCGCTGCTCCCTCGCTCCAAACAGCTCTGCCAGAACTCCAGCACGATGTGCTCCCGCAGCTCCTGCCACGACTACGAGTCCTCCTGCCACGAGTCCCGCTCCTCCTGCCACGGCTCCAGCTCCTCCTGCCACGGCTCCAGCTCCTGCCACTCTGGGTCCTCCTCCTGCCACTACACCATCCAGAGGCAGCCCGTGCAGAAGTTCAGCTACTGCTGCCCACCCGTGCAGTATTACTGCCCCCCTGTGCAGCGTTACTGCCCCCCTGTGCAGCGTTATTGCCCCCCAGTGCAGCCCTGCTGCCCACCAGTGCAGCGTTACTGCCCCCCGGTCTGCCCCCAGGTCACCAAGAACATCTGCAAGCTGCCCACGTACCCCAAGTACTGAGGGCAGGATCCACCCCTGGGATCTGCTCCTGGCCCCAAGCTCATCCCGGGGCTGCGCAGCTTTGTCACTTCTCTCCAAGCAAAACCTCCTAAAAATGCCGGGGGTGAAGCGGTTTTGGGGTGAAACCCCCCGGTTTTAGGAGCTCTGAGCTGTTTGTCTTTCCTCTGCCAACGCTGGGAATGGTTCCCTTCTCGCTTTGCTGCTTCGTTCTTCAGCAAGAGAATAAAAACGGTGTTTCAAGCCAAGCTGGATGTTTGCAGTCACTGCCCCATGGGGCAAGAGGGACACTGAGGGGCTGGGGTGGGTCCAGAGAAGGGAACGGAGCTGGGGAAGGGGCTGGAGAACTCCTGAGGGAGCTGGGAGGGCTCAGCCTGGAGGAAAGAAGACACAGGGGGAATTTCTGACTCTGCACAAGTCCCTGACAGGAGGCTCAGGTTGGGATCAGGAGGAATTTCCTCATGGAAAGAGTGGCCAGGCCTTGGCAGGGCTGCCCAGGGAGGTTTGGAGTCGCCATCCCTGGAAGTGTCCACGGAAAGCCTGGAGGTGGCACTCAGTGCCCTGGGGACAAGGTGGGGATGGGGCACAGGTTGGATTTGGTGGTCTGGGGCCTCTTTTCTCTGGGATTCCATGCTGGTCTGGTGGCACCTCTGTTCTCCTGCGGGTTTGGAGTCATGGCTTAATCCCTGGATCCTGAGGAACTCCAAGGAAATGTGAAATCCACGGAAAACACCTGCACGGCTGGGAGGAGCACACAGGGGGAAACAAATCCTTGCCCTGGGCCCAGCAGATGTTGGTGCTCCGGGTTTCCAGCCTGACCTGTGTGTTCATGTTTTCCCCACGTGCTTCTGCTCTCAGAGCCGCTGCTATTTTTGGAACTAAAATAAATAAAATAAAACCAAATCCCGCGGGGTTTGGAACACGGAGCAGCCTCAGTTAACCGGTTTCTGCAGTGTGAAAAATAAGTGAAGCTTTCCCCGGCGTGATTCACCCCTCATCACCCATCCCTGGCGTGGGAAAGAGCCTGGAATGAGCTGAGGGCTGCAACAGCCACGAAATGACCAGTTGGTCAATAAGGAATTGGAATTAGTGATTTATAGGCTGAGGAGAAAACGCTCATTACAGAGGAATGGGTTAAAAAGGAAAAGTTGCAGCCGGGACAGGGAGCAGTGAATGATTCACCTGCCTGGGGGGGTTCTTGCCCTTGCTAAGAGGTGTCAGCCTCACACAAGCCTGAAAAAAAAACCAATTTTCTTACTCATTCCTGCCCTCCCTGCAGGTGGGAATTGAGTTACTGAGGTTTCCTGGTTTGGTTTTCAAGCAGAGACTTTCACTTCCATGTCCTGCCCCAGCTTCAACTTTCCCCTCTATCAGTGACCGTGGCACGTTTTATTTCCTCTTCCAAATCCAGAGAAGGTCATAAAGTCGATGAGGAGCCTTTCCCCTGTGGATCCAGGCTGGGAATGTTGGGGCTGTGCAGGCCCAGAGCCCCTCCCAGGATCTGCAGGGGTTCCGGGGAAGCTGGAGAGGAATTTTTGGGATTTTTCCTCAGGAACGGCAGGGACAGGACACGGGGAATGATTTCAGAGTGATGGAGAGGAGTTTTAGGTGGGATATAGGGAAGAAAACGTTCCCTGTGAGGGTGGGGAGGCCTCGAAGAACCACAAACATTTGGCAAGAGAAATCCAGGCGGCCTAAAGGGACATTTATTTGACACCAGGGACGTGTCAAATAATGACACAAATTCCAAAACAGGGATAAACTGTGAGCAAACCGCCAGGGATTAACGGGGAGGAATTGGCCTCAGCTGCCTCCCAGCAAGGGTCGCTTTCCTGGATCTCCAACCCAACCCAACAGAGCTCTGCCCCCCTGGGCACGTCCCAGAGCCTGCACGGTCCCTTCGCTCAAAACAAAACACAACTGAGAAATTTGTACGGCCCTAATTTGAATATTCTCCTTTGTAGAGTGGCTGTTCGACCTATAAATCTCTGGTGTTTATTTTAATCCGACTGTAACTTTTTCGGGGGTTTTTTGGGTTTTTTTTTTTTGGCTCGCTGGGTGAACCCACGCACCAAACCCGTACAAAGTCACCACCAAACGGCCTCGTGTGGGCCAACCTCTCCTCCTTCACCTCCGGCTGGAATTTACGGTCCCTTCCCCGGAATTCCCCAAGGATCACTCGGAGCCTCCTCAGGCTCAGCCAGCGTTAATCTCAATCACTAATTAGTGATAATGAGCGGTGCCTCACTCAAGGTCGCGACCGCAGCTGAACCCAACGGGAAACTGAGCTCGGAGGGAACAGGAACGTTGACCTTGGGTGACCTCGCCCCGAGAATCGGTGACCTCACGGTCCCGTGGGCTGCTGGAGGCAGGACCGGCTCCTCAGAGGGTGACGGGGCCGAGCATCGCTGAGGGCGAGCGGAGGATTTGTGCCACCAGCACCGAACGGAAAGTTCTGGAGACCCAAAGCGTCCTCGACACCCAGAACGGGATGAGCAAACACAAACACGGCCTAGATCTGCCCTTCCCTCAGCCCAGCAGCAGCGAGGGGTCTCCAGAGACGCAGGGCACCCTGTATAATTTATATATATATATACATTTATATATATATACATTTAATTGTAATTTATATCCAATTAATAAAAGCACTCAGCCCCCCCAGCAGGGGCGGCCCTTCCCCCAGGGGTGACCTCAGACACCAAACATTTCACGTGACCACAGGGAGATCATTTTTTTTACAAACTCATTTAATTCGAGATCCTCGAGGTGCCCAGAACATCACACGGAGCTCTTATGCAAAACAGATATTAACATCCGTCATTAATGACTGATCACAACGTGATCATTAGCGCCGGCACTAATCGCTGCCGGCGGGTGCCTGGGAGCTGAGCATTGGGAGTTTTTCAGGATTTACATCCGTAGGTGGCTCTTCCACTACTCCAGGGCATCTTGGAATCTGCAAAGAATTGAATAGGAATTTTGCAGATTGGGTTGAGCCAAGCACGAACAGGATGCAAAACTCCCAGAGCGGTTTTGCATTTTGCTTTTATTTAAATACGCCAAAGAGGAATCAGAGAAATGCGGGCTCCGATTTGACCCAAAACCAATTCCAGATTTCCACAATGACATTTGCAGTGAAAACCTCTGCTCTTAGCAAGACCCTGAGCCTGACAGAGCTCAAGGAGAGTTTGGACAAGGACCTGAGGTGGGGCTGCTGGGGCTGAGCAGGGCCAGGAGTTGCCCTGGATGGTCCCTTCCAGCCTGGGATATTCCATGATCCCACGGTTCTGCTCCAAGGTCAAGGACACGTGTTTTCCTGGGATAGGATGAGGCAGCAAGGGCTGAGATGTCAGGAACTTTCTGGAACTTTTGCCCTCTTGGCAGCTTTGGGTTCCACCATTTCTGCCTTCACACACTAAGCACGGAATTGCATTTCCTGGAATTCAATTTTAAAAATCATATCAAGGAGCAACTGACGTCCAGAAGCTTCTGCACGCCTCTGGAATCCACTGCGCCTCGATCTTAATTAGGATTTTTATGTTAATTAATCATCTCCATGCAGCAGCCTTTACTGTATGCAAAGCAAGCAGAGGCAACCCCTTCGAGCATCCCACAAGAATTAACTCGACATTAAAAAATTGTAAAAAATTCACACAACAAATTGATAATGACCCAAAATTGAGGGGTTGGTCAAAAGCCACGAGGCAAAGACTAAACACATGAAGGCCCATTGGGTGAATAAGTACGGGCTTGGTGCGTCAATCACGGATTGCTGGGGGGTACCTCATGTCCGGCAGGACAGTCCCGACCTCAATAAAAAGGTCTCCAGGTGCCTCTGCTCCTCACACACCCTCAGCTCTCAGCAAGAACGGTGAGTGCTTCCTACAAGGTTCTCGTTTGGCTCTGGGCAAGCGATGAATTGGGGCTGTGTCTGATCTCTGCAGGGCGTTGGGCTGGAAGGACCTTTGAAGGTGTCTCCCAACCCAAAGTGTTCTCTGATTCTGTGATTCCATGGGTTTGTGATCCCAAGGTTTTGCAGTTCCGTGGTTTTAGAGTTCTATGGTTTATGGGTTCTGTGTTACGGGTTCCATGACCTACAGCTCTCTCTGAGATCCGGATTTTTGTGGGCAAGTGATGAATTGGGGCTGTATCTGATCTCTGCAGGGCGTTGGGCTGGAAGGACCTTTGAAGGTGTCTCCTGACCCAAACTGTTCTTTGATTTTGTGATTCTGTGGGTTTGTGATCCCAAGGCTTTGCAAATCCATGGTTTTAGTGTTCTATGGTTTAATGGGCTCAATGTTATGGGTTCCATGACCTACAGCTCTCTCTGAGATCCGGATTTTCGCGAGGTCCTTGTTCTGCTGCCTCTTGGAAAAGGTGGAGAGAGCTCAGCGGGAAATGAGCTGCTCGGGGTGGGAATCCAGGGAGGGAACGTCCTGGATGAGCACAGCGTGGGGCAGCTCCCAGGAGAGCTCAAAATCTCTGGGACAGAGCAGCGGCTGCTTCGGTTCCTGTGCGGTTCTTGGGTTTCCAGCTCAGGACAAAGCAACGGGAGCGGGGTGGGATGTGGGCCTGGGCAGTGTGGAAAGGTGGGATCAATCTCCAAGTCCTTTGTGTTCCAGGTCCTCGCTCCGGCCACCCTCCGCTCCTCTCCCATCACCATGTGCTCCACTGGATGCTGTCCCACGGCCTGCTGCTCTGTCGTGAAGAGCAAGACCGTGTGCTGCAGCCCCTGCAAGACCGTGTGCTGCAGCCCCTGCAAGACCGTGTGCTGCAGCCCCTGCAAGACCGTGTGCTGCAGCCCCTGCAAGTCTGTGTGCTGCAGTCCCTGCAAGTCTGTGTGCTGCAGCCCCTGCAAGACCGTGTGCTGCAGTCCCTGCAAGACCGTGTGCTGTGAGCCGTGCCAGAAAACCGTGTGCTGTGAGCCCTGCAAGACTGTGTGCTGTGACCCGTGCCAGTCCTGCTGTGACCCGTGCCAGAAGCCTTGCTGTGACCCATGCCAGTCCTGCTGTGACCCGTGCCAGAAGCCATGCTGTGACCCATGCCAGTCCTGCTGTGACCCGTGCCAGTCCTGCTGTGACCCATGCCAGAAGCCTTGCTGTGAGCCCTGCAAGACTGTGTGCTGTGACCCGTGCCAATCGTGCTGTGACCCGTGCCAGAAGCCCTGCTGTGACCCGTGCCAGTCGTGCTGTGACCCGTGCCAGAAGCCCTGCTGTGACCCGTGCCAGTCGTGCTGTGACCCGTGCCAGAAGCCCTGCTGTGACCCGTGCCAGTCCTGCTGTGATCCGTGCCAGAAGCCGTGCTGTGACCCGTGCCAGTCGTGCTGTGACCCGTGCCAGAAGCCTTGCTGCGACCCGTGCCAGTCCTGCTGTGATCCATGCCAGAAGCCCTGCTGTGACCCGTGCCAGTCCTGCTGTGATCCGTGCCAGAAGCCTTGCTGTGACCCGTGCCAGTCGTGCTGTGACCCGTGCCAGAAGCCTTGCTGTGACCCGTGCCAGACTGTGTGCTGTGACCCGTGCCAGAAGCCGTGCTGTGAGCCCTGCAAGACTGTGTGCTGTGATCCATGCCAGAAGCCGTGCTGTGACCCATGCCAGTCCTGCTGTGACCCGTGCCAGAAGCCGTGCTGTGACCCGTGCCAGTCCTGCTGCGACCCGTGCCAGTCCTGCTGTGATCCATGCCAGAAGCCTTGCTGTGACCCGTGCCAGTCGTGCTGTGACCCGTGCCAGAAGCCCTGCTGTGACCCGTGCCAGTCCTGCTGTGACCCGTGCCAGTCCTGCTGTGACCCGTGCCAGAAGCCCTGCTGTGACCCGTGCCAGCAGTCCGTGTGCTGTGACCCGTGCCAGTCCGTGTGCTGCACCAAGGTGAAGTCCGTGTGCTGCGTGCCCCGGCCCTGCTGCTGCCCCTGCTGCTCCTGCGTGGTGAGGAAGCCCGTGGTGGTTTGCTGCACCCCGGTGCGGAGGTGCTGCACCCCCTGCATCCCCATCCAGCAGTGCTGCGCCAGCCTCAAGAAGAGCTGCTGAGCTGGGAGCGGCACAAGGAGGTGAAAAGCAGCACAAGGAGGTGAAAATCTGCTCGTTTCCCTCTGCTTCTCACCACGATGGAGCCAATTCACAGTGATTTTCTTCTTCTTTTCCAGCTTAAACTGCTGCTTCTTCCTGCCCTTTAGTTATCTGTCTTTAATCATTTAATTATTGTGTTGACTTTATCACTCATTGTATAAGGCATTAGGTATTGGTGGGGTGTTCGTTCTCCTCTTGGTGTTCGGGAAACCTTTGGTGTCACCGGGATCTCTCTTCTTTTCCTCTTTTGACTTGTAGACAATAAAATTTAGCACTAAGCAAAACGCAACGTTTTTGTCTCTTGGTCGTTCTTGCATGGCTTTGCCGTTAATTTGTCACCTTGCCCAGGATTTGTGACTTTGCCCAGAGTTTGTCACCTTGCCCAGAGTTGTCACCTTGCCCAGAGCTTGTGACCTTGCCCAGAGTTTGTCACCTTGCCCAGAGTTGTCACCTTGCCCAGGATTTGTGACTTTGCCCTCCAGGATTTGTCACCTTGCCCAGAGTTTGTCACCTTGCCCAGAGTTGTCACCTTGCCCAAGATTTGTCACCTTGCCCAGGGTTTGTCACCTTGCCCAGAATTTGACACTTTGCCCAGAATTTGTCCTCATTCCAGCACCATCCGTGCCTTTGGCCAAGGTCCTGGACATGCCCCGGTGCCACAGCAGAACATTTGGCACACAAAGAACCATCCCGGCCGTTGGCACAGATCAGGTGGTGTCTAAGGCAAGTGGAGCATTCCCGATCCTCTGGAATGGGTGCCCAGAGCAGCTGGAGCTGCTCCTGAATCCCTGGAAGTGTCCCAGGCCAGGTGGGATGAACTTGGAGCAGCCTGGGACAGTGGGAGGTGTCTCATGGCACGGGGAGGAACAGGATGAGCTCTAAAGTCCTGTCCAGCCCAAACCACTCCTTGGTCCCTTCTTGGCCCGCCTGATCGTTCACCTCAGCTCAGATTTTAGTACAAAACTGAAAGCTGAATAATTAAAACTCAAAGGGCAAGGGCTGAGCGAGGCACAATGAAAACACAGCCCTCGGTAAATCAGAGAATCCTGGAATATCCTGGCTTGGAAAGGATCCAGCAGGATCGTGGAGTCCAACCCCTGCTCCTCCACAAAATCCCACCCTGGGCATCCCTGGGGGCATTGTCCAAACACTCCTGGAGCTCTGGCAGTGCCCACGACCCTCTGGGGGCAGAACTTTCTGGAAATATCCAACCCGGACCTTCCCTGGCATAGCTCCCGCCGCTCCCTCAGGTCCTGTCCCGATCCCAGAGCAGAGATCGGAGCTGCCCCTCGGCAGGGAGGTGTGGAAGAGCTCTGAGATGCACAGGAGCTCATCCCTGCCCTCGGAAGGGGCTCTCCAACAGGCACCAAGAGGAATTCACTACTCACTGGACAGGCAGCATCTTCTTCCCACCACATCTTCCAAGAACGAAAGCGTAGAAACCCCCGGAAATCCCTGGATGATTTTTGCGTTTCCCCCGCGCGTTCCTGGACTACGAGCCCGGGAATGAAACCCGGGGCTGGCACCCAACTTAAAAACCTCATTCCTAAAATAGCAAACCCGTGAGTCAACGAAACCTTCCCTCCCTGGCTGGGACTTTCTTTGCTATTAAAATGCAGGACTCAGCTGGGAATTGCAGGTCTGGAGAAAATGCCTGGAGCTTGATTTGCTTCCTCCAACCTTCCCGGGCGGCATCTGCATTAAAATCATCTTCCCTACGTGTTTGTCTCTTCTGAAAACACTGCTTGGCTTTTCAGGGGGGTTTTATTTATTGTAAATCAGGTAAAACAAACAGGCAGAAGGATATCCCGCATCAGAACATTTTATAAAGTGTTTTTTGTTTAGGGAATATTGTGAATATTCATTTCGCGTTTGAACCACAGAATCACGGAGCGGGCTGGGTTGGAAGGGATGTTAAAAAGGGATGTTAAAGGGATGTTTAAAAGGGATGTTAAAGGGACGGGATGTTGGAAGGGATGTTAAAAATCATCTCAAACCCCGGGCATGGACAGGGACACCTCCAGCTGGACCAGAGCTCCGTCCAGCCTGGCCTTACCCTACACTGGGGCAGCTGCAGGAACAGATTCACAGCAGATCGCAGCCCAAACTCACAGAACCGCCGTGGAAGCTTCCAAAGACATCACGGGATGGAGCCTGCAAAAGGAACTTTGTGTGGATGTTATTTCTGACCCAAATTGTGTTGAACATCCAGGAAAATGCTGTCAATACTGGGAGTGGTGGGGAGGTTCAGCCTGGAGGAGAGACAGGTTTAAATGGGATACTGGGGAGAAATCCTTCCCTGTGAGGGTGGCGATGCCCTGGCACGGGATATTCCATGGGTGTCCCATCCCTGGAAGTGTCCAAGGCCAGGCTGGATGGGGCTTGAAGCAGCCTGGGGTAGTGGAAGGTGTCCCTGCCCATCCAGCTGGACGATCCTCGGGGTTTCTTCCAACCCAAACCATTCCGTATTTCTATGACTACAACCCTGGGATCGTCCTGGCCAACAGGACAACAATAAAACCCGATAAAAATGCGATGAGTGGTTGATTCAGGGGAAATGTCTGAGGGTTTACACAAGGAGGACATTGCTGCCCGCAGGCAACTCTTGGTGATTATTGAGTGACCAAAACCATGCTCCCCTGGGGACAATTCCAGGAGGGACACCCGACGTCACGAGAGGCCGTGGTCACATCCTGGAAAGGCAGATCCTGCCCCAGTCACCGGGGATCACCTGCCACCACGTCAGAGCCTCCTGGATGTGATGGCAGCGCTCTTTTTGCCATGAATTGGTGCTGCCTCAGCATCCTGGAATTCCCATTTTTTTACCGGGGTCACACGGAAATACCATCAACGTCCAGCCTGGAGCTGTCCCTGCTCCTCGTGGGGACACTCAAGTGTGACCACCACAGCTCTCCTCAGCCCCAGAATACCCCAGATTTTTTTATTATCCCAGATTTGGGATAATCTCAGAAAATGGGGGAACCAACACGGGAAGAACCCTCACGTGCTGCCTTGAGCTTCGTTGAGACTCAACCCATCCATCTCATGGGTGGAAATGAAAAGAAATCTTAATAATACCACAAAAATAATAATAATTTAAAAAAATAACAGGGAGTGTGAGGACCCAGCACCCTGAAGGGGAGGGCCAAGAGCAAGGCTGAGAAAGAGGAAGCTTCAGCCTAAACTTTGACCACAGAAGCAGGGAAAAGAGGATTCCCACTGACCAAAAATTTCCATCGGCCCCCAGAGATCCCGGCCAGGGGCAGAGGGGACACCTGAGCAACGTCAGCTCCAAGTTCCAGTCGTGGTTGTCCCCCTGCTTCAGCAGCTGCCTCCCCCCGGGCACATTGTTTAGTGTCCCGTGTCCCAAGGTCGTTCCTTGGGAAGGGATGGGAATACCTGAGAGTTCCCTCCCTCCCCGCTCCCATTAACGCAAATCCATTAGAAAATTTGCATCTGTTGTTCCTCTGGACGAGTAATTACCGGGCACAATTGAGGTGGTGAGCAAACAGAAGGAGGCAGAGATTAAACACCGCAGGAACTCACGTGAGGGGATACCCCGGGCGATCCGCGGGGCTGGAATTGCCGAGGGATGCCTCATTTCCAGGGGAGGAGGCTTTGGAGAGTATAAAAGGCTCCCCAGCCCAGGGGTCTTCATTCGATCATCTCGACTTCTCCTCTCCTCCCTCAGCAGCTCAGCAGGGTAAGTTGGACTTTGCTTCTTCTCTTTACTCTGGGACTCTGTTTCCGTGGCCTTCTCCAGGATTTTCGGGGCTGTCTGGTTTGGGACCGGACACTGCAGGAGATTTGGGATCACAGATTGGTTTTGGGGACCAGAGATTGGCTTTGGGCTGCTCCCAGGTGGATTCTCCCTGGCAGAGCCAGTGCTGGACAGAACACCAAGAGCACGGGGGTCTGTCCTGAGGTTCAGGACACCAGGAACATCTCTGGCCAGTTTGGGGTGGATTTGGGGATAAAAATGCTTTAACTGCCTCAACCTCTGGGAGATTCAAGCAGAGAAAAAGACAAACCCAAACCCAAACCTTCTCTTTCCCTTCCAGCTCCGCCTCCTCTCCCATCTCCAAGATGCCCAACGGATGCTGCGGCGGCAGTAGCGGCAACAACTGCTACACCGTGTGCTGCTACAGCAGCCCCAAGTGCTGCAAGAGGCCCATGTGCTGCAGCTCCATGCAGTGCTGCAGCCCCTGCTGCAGCCCCTGCTGCATGCCCATGCAGTCCTGCTGCATGCCCATGACCTGCTGCTACACCATGAGCAACAACAACAACAACAGCAGCTGCTGCGGCTGCGGCAACTGAGCCCGCCCGGTTTGCTCCTCCTGGATATGGATTTGGACGTGGATTTGGACACGGATTCTGCCCCAAATGCTCTTCCTCCTCTGCTTAGAGACCGTAGAACTCCTCTTCCTCTCCTGCCTTCCCTCTCCTCCTGCGTGTGATGCGCCCTGAGGCCGCGGCCCAGGGAGTTCCTCCTGCTCTTCGCTCTCCTCTCGGTGTGTGGGATGTTTCACTCTTTTCATCGCTGCTTTGCTTCAATCTGTCTGAAAAACAAACAAAAATACCCCAATAAAATCTGTAGTTTGTGACCCTGCAACCTCCTGGTGCTGCTGTGTTTGTTCTCTGGTGAGTCCAGAGGGTTTTGCTGTGCCTTTCGCCTTTTCCTGGGGTTTTTTGGTGTTGGGATTCTCCTGTCTCCAAGGTGTTCACTAGGGGGACGCAAAGAAAATCAGGGCATCCCTGGTAAATTAATTCAAACTGGAGTTTCTGGCACCTCTGGGAGCGATATTTGCCCTCTCGGTATTAAAAAAAACAAAAATAGGAAGAAAATAGGAGAAAAAAAAGGTTTTGTGGAGATCTCAGAGCAACTTCAGGATCTGCAGGGGCTCCAGGGAAGCTGGAGAGGGAATTTTCATCAGGAACTGCAGGGACAGGACAAGGGGGATTGGAGCCAGACTGACAGAGGGGAAATCGAGGTTGGATATTGGGAAGAAATCTTTCCCTGTGAGGGTGGTGAGGACCTCAGGTTTTCCAGGAAATTTCTGGTTGTGCCATCCCTGGAAGTGCCCAAGACCAGGTTGGAGAGGGCTTGGAGCCACCTGGGGACAGTGGAAGGTGTCCCTGGCCACGGCAGGGGATGGAATAAGTGGATTTTTAAAACCCAGACCCAAAGTCTCTGATTCTATGAGAACAATTCATAAACTCCCGAGAAATGGGGATGTTTTCCGAAGGATCCTGGCACAGACACGTCCCAGGAAAGCTCCACGGATTCCAGGCAGCCCCTGCAGCCAGTCTGACACTGGGGACATTTGTAAAACAAATGCTGAGAAACCTCTGCTGCCTTCAAGGTTGGGGTTGTACCAAAAGTTCTGCACTGCCGCCCTTTTGATGCATTTAATGCCCTTTTCTGACCCTGTTTCCACCCTGCCTCGGTCCCTCCTTTGCTTTATGATCCACATCCCGCTCCCCAAAAATATTTTGGGTACCTTGGTCCCACCAAGAGCATCAAGGGTGGGAAATTCCCACCTCGACCTGCC
This sequence comes from Prinia subflava, assembly GCF_021018805.1. Classification (NCBI taxonomy): domain Eukaryota; kingdom Metazoa; phylum Chordata; class Aves; order Passeriformes; family Cisticolidae; genus Prinia; species Prinia subflava. The sequence goes on along the minus strand of NC_086281.1, from coordinate 582,579 downwards.
CTCCCCAAAAATATTTTGGGTACCTTGGTCCCACCAAGAGCTGGGCGTGACCATCCAGGGTGGGAAATGCCCACCTGGGCCTCCCCTCTCCAAAAATATTTTGGGTACCTTGGTCCCACCAAGAGCATCCAGGGTGGGAAATGCCCACTTGGACCTCCCCTCTCAGGGCTGCAGGATTTGCCAATGGAAATTCCCCTCAGGAGGCAGGAGTGGAGCGCGTCCCAATGGAAAATTCCCCTCAGGAGACACGAGTGGAGTTTGTCCCTTTGCCTCTGCCCCGTTGATTCCTTGTGAATTTACCAATGGGTCTGTCCAGGCGCATTTTTCTGTCCCGCCAGGGAGGAAATGCCGCGCGTGTTCTCCTGCCCTTCACGGGGAATTCACGATTGCTGCTCCAGGATTTCACTCCAGGAATTGCCCTCGTGCCAGGGAAGCCTGGAAAGGAGCCGTTGGCATTTCCTGCAGGGATGAAACAGCTCCGAAATCTCGATCTGCTCCCTGAGGTCGCTGTCGCCGTCCTCGGGGCTGGTCCCAGCTCACCTGGGCCGACCCCGCTCCGGAGCAGATCCCTGAGGATGCCAGGGAGCAGCGGGGAACTGGCCGGGCAGGATCCACCGTCCTCTCATTAGGCAGCTCTCAGGATAATGTGGGGAGGTCCTCAGCTGAGAGCTGCTATTTCACACCGGGAAAAAATTCCTGCTGAAATTCCTGCTGAAATTCCTCCTGAAATTCCTCCTGAAATTCCTCCTGAAATTCCTCCCGAAATTCCTCCCTGCTGTTTCTGCTGGGGTTCAGCTGCCCAAGGCTCTGCCTTACCTCAGCGTCCCTCCCTTCCTCTCTCCCTCCCAGAAAATGTGTAGAGGAATTTTTAGAAGAGCGAGGTCGTGATTTATTGATGGGGATTTGAACAATCCCTGCTACCAGGGAACAGTATGAGAGTCTGTGCTGTTCCTGTGCTGGTCTTGTAGGCCTTGAATTAATAAGAAAGCAGCAATTGTAATGATTTAGTTTGAATTAATAAGATTAATAAGAAAGTAGCAATTGTAATGATTTAGTTTGAATTAATAAGATTAATAAGAAAGTAGCAATTGTAATGATTTAGTTTGAATTAATAAGATGAATAAGAAAGTAGCAATTGTAATAATTTAGTGTTCCTCCTCATGGATGCTAAATATGTGTAACAACTTGTTAGACTTTCTCATGGATGTAGAAAACAAAATGTTATTCATAAGGTAGAACAAAAGGCAAACTATATGCCAAAAAACGTGGATCAACGAACAATCATTTAATTGTAATCATTTAATGTATATGTATATGTACTTTTAGCCAATCACCAACTGTTCAGCTGTGCTTGCTTTTCTTTCTGTGACCTGATAAAAGTAGAATAAAAAGAATAAACAACAGAAATCAAACCTAATCGTATTGATACCTGTTTGATACTCTTCTCCTTTATCGCAACAAAAATGATTTCACCTCGACAAAATCTGTTCCTGAGCGCCTCCAGCTCCCCCAGCCTGGTGAGGAGCAGCTTCTGTCTTCTCCTCCACCCCAATTTTTGCACATTTTGGTTCATTCTGGGCTCCCTCCCCTTCCAGCACCCTCAGAGGGTCCTGAATCCCCTCCGAACCCCTCCCTCCCTGCTGGGAGCTGGGCAGGGGGTCCTGCTGAGGATTCCAGGATTCCAGGACCCAGCTGAACTTCAGGAGAGGCTGCAGGAGGGAAATGTTGATTTGGGGTGCAGCACCCCCAGTCCCGGAGCCGCCATCCCTTGGACGGGCAGAGCTGCCCCTTTTAATTGAAATATTAATAAAATACTACTACTAATAGAAATTAATAAATAACACCAGAGCTTCCCAAACCTTGGAAGAGTCCAAGGACAGGCTGGATGGAGCAGCCTGGTCCTGCTGGACGTGTCCCTGCCCATGGGATGATCCTGGAGGTCCTTTCCAACCCAAACCATCCCACAAGGGATTTGCAGGCAGTCAGGTGCGGGTGACTGAGCCCCAAACATCCCAAACACCCCTTGTCCCCTCCTCACATGCACATCCAATGACTGGGGACAAACATTCCCATTTTCCTGACATTTTCCATATTTGTTCCAAACCCTGTTCCGACGAAACGACGCCGGGGTTCGGTTCCGGCTCCTGCTCTGATTCAGCACCAGCTGCTGCTGAGTCAGTCCTGGAAAATCTCTGTCCAGCAGATACGAGGCCGCATTTTTTGGCTCCCTCGCAAGGTTGTGGGGAGGACAAATTCATCCAAATTCACCGGAGGCCTTTGATTATCTCCAGGCTAAAACCATGACGAGGCAGAACGAGGGTGGTGATCTCCGGTAATGAGGCAAAATGCAAATTCCAGGTGACACATATGGCTAAAAAATATGGCTTTGGCTGGATGAACAGGGGAGCTGGAATGGTCCACGGCTGTCTCACTTCCAGCAGGAAGGATGGCCACGGGTATAAAAAGGCTCCGGGCCCAGCTCGCTTCATTCGCTCCTCTCCTCCTCCCTCCACCTCTCCTCGCTCTTCAGCAGGGTAAGTGAGAACTTCCAACCCTTCCCTCACCTCCCAAAAGGGAATTTCAGATGTCCTGCAGCAGATCTGAGAATTTCTGGGGATCTGGGATGGAGTTTGGATGTCGGGGTTTTACCAGCTCTGCACGGGGATGAGCTGGAAACCTTCGGGGAGGTTCTGGGAGTATCAGCGGGGAGGGGGACGGAGAATATTCCAGAAGGGCACAGAGCGAGGCCTCAGTGCTCCTCCTGAGACACCAGGGCTGCCCTGGGATGGGCATTTGGGCACCTGCACTGCAGGACAAACCCAGAGTTGTGACCATAATTCACAACCCAGACACCCCGGGGTTTCCCCTGCTCGAACCCCCAAATGTGAACGAGTGAGCCGAGCTTTGAATCAACCCCGTGTCCCCAAATCTGCTGCTCCCACTCAGCCTCTCTCTCTTTTCCCTTCCAGTTCTGCTCCACTCCCATCTCCAAGATGCCCAACGGATGCTGCGGCGGCAGTAGCGGCAACAACTGCTGCACCGTGTGCTGCTACAGCAGCCCCAAGTGCTGCAAGAGGCCCATGTGCTGCAGCCCCATGCAGTGCTGCAGCCCCTGCTGCAGCCCCTGCTGCATGCCCATGCAGTCCTGCTGCATGCCCATGACCTGCTGCTACACCATGAGCAGCAACAACAACAACAGCGGCTGCTGCGGCTGCGGCGGCGGCAACAACGGCGGCTGCTGCGGCAACTGAGGCGCTCCCGGCTCGGACACGGACGTGGACGTGGATTTGGACACGGATTCCGCCCCCAACGCTCTCCCTGCTGCGTTTGGACTCTTTGAGTTTCTCTTCTTCGCTGCTTTTAGTCCCCAGGTGCTCCTGAAGCCGCGTCCCCGCGAGTTTCTGGTGCCGCTCTTCCTTCCCGTCTTGGTGCGTGGTGCTGCCCGTGGCTCCTTCTCCTTTCTCTTCCTTTAATCCCCAATTAGCCACGAAAGGCAATAAAATGTGTGAGTTGTGATCCTGCAAACTCCCGGGTTATGTTTATTCATTTGTGTTTATCCCTTTAAACAGCAGCCCCGGTGTGGGAAGTGTTGAGCGTTTGGTTAATTGATTAATGGAATTGATTTTGCACGTCTGTCATTCTGTGATGACAACGCCCCGGTGTGCCTGGTGGTGCTCACCTGGGTGGAAATGGGATTTGCAGGTGAAAAATGGTGAAAAATGGTAAAAAAATGGTGAAAAAATGGTGAAAAAATGGTGGGAAATGGTGGAAAATGGTGAAAATGGTGAAAAATGGTGAAAAATGGTGGAAAATGGTGAAAAAGGGTGGAAATGGTGAAAAATGGTGAAAAAAATGGCGAAAAAATGGTGAAAAAAAGGTGGAAATGGTGAAAAAAGGTGAAAAATGTCACCTCAGCAAGAGGAACCTCAGTTTAATTCCATCTTCCTCCTGCTGGTCTGCAACCAAAGCATTTCTGTGGTCCTAAAGCCGGAGCTGAAGGATTTTTTTATTTCCTAAAGGGAATCTTCCCAGAGGATTTGCTGAGCTTTGAGGGAGGGTTCTTAAATTGATTAAATAGAGCAGGATCGTTCAGGCTGGAAGGGAATTTAGGGCTCATCCAGTGTCACCCCCCTGCCATGGGCAGGGACATCTCCCGCTAGCCCGGGTTGATCAGATTTGGGTCCAGCCGGAAAGATCCAGAAATGTCATTTTCTCTGGGTTCTATTAAAATGTGGGAAACTTTAAGAGACGGGATCAGAAATTGAACATTCACACTCGGGGATTTGGGAAATCCTCGGGAAGTGGCTCCAAAACTCCTCTAATGTGAAAAAAAAAATAAAATTAAATTCCAAACCCAGCATAAACTCGGGACTCTGCCAATGAGTTCTAAACCTAAAATCCTGTTTGGCCTTAAGAGATCCCGAGGTTTTTTTCATCTTTCCACGCAAATCCCTTCCTGCCAGGCAATTCCTATGGAATAAATCCAGGCAGAGCCCTGCCGGGTGCCAGCACAGCCCCGGAGCCACACCCCCGAATTCTGCGGATGCTTTTCCCCGTGATTCAACCCCAAATTCCACCGCGCAGAGCTCCGAGCATCCCTCACAGAGGCTCCACAGGGAAATGCCTTTGGAAGCCCGGGGGGGCTCCCGGGACAGGAATTTTCCTGGTACTTAAAAAACGTCTCAGCCGCAGAAATGCAAAATGGAGCAGCTCCACACAGAGAGCGTGAATCAAAGCAAAAATGCCAGAAAGGCGCTTGGCAAAGCCTGGAATTGTTTCTGCGTGAGGTCACCGCTCCTCCGGTGTCCCCATTCCGGAGTTTGCACACATAAAAGGCTTTTCCTCGCCTTTGCACTCGGGAGGGATTTAATCCGTTTAAATCAAGGAATAAACATCCCAACATCCCATCCCAGGCCTGCCACGCAGGGATCCGGGGTTCCCATCTCCCCGCCACACATGGGAGCTGCTCCTGGGACCACCCTGGATCCCCTCCTCTTCCTCTGGAAGGACTCCTGGGTCCCTCCGCGGTTTTCCCACCGCCTCCGGGGTCTCCTTTTGGGCACCTCCCTCAGCATCCCGACATCCCGGGTATCCTCATCCCGGTATCCTGGGTATCCTCATCCCGACATCCTGGGTATCCTCATCCCGACATCCCGGGTATCCTCATCCCGGGATCCCGGGTATCCTCATCCCGACATCCCGGGTATCCTCATCCCGGTATCCTGGGTATCCTCGTCCCGGCATCCCGGGTATCCTCATCCCGGGTATCCTCATCCCGACATCCCGGGTATCCTCATCCCGGGTATCCTCATCCCGACATCCCGGGTATCCTCATCCCGACATCCCGGGTATCCTCATCCCGACATCCCGGGTATCCTCATCCCGGGATCCCGGGTATCCTCATCCCGGTATCCTGGGTATCCTCATCCCGACATCCCGGGTATCCTCATCCCGGCATCCCGGGTATCCTCATCCCAGGATCCCGGGTATCCTCATCCCGACATCCCGGGTATCCTCATCCCGACATCCCGGGTATCCTCGTCCAGGTATCCCGGGTATCCTCATCCCGACATCCCGGGTATCCTCATCCCGACATCCCGGGTATCCTCATCCCGGGATCCCGGGTATCCTCATCCCGACATCCCGGGTATCCTCATCCCGACATCCCGGGTATCCTCATCCCGGGATCCCGAGTATCCTCATCCCGGATATCCTCATCCCGACATCCCGGGTATCCTCATCCCGGGATCCCGAGTATCCTCATCCCGGGTATCCTCATCCCGACATCCCGGGTATCCTCGTCCCGGCATCCCGGGTATCCTCATCCCGACATCCCGGGTATCCTCATCCCGACATCCCGGGTATCCTCATTCTGGTATCCCGGGTATCCTCATCCCGGGATCCCGGGTATCCTCATCCCGGGATCCCTCCTGACTAACGCGGGGCGCTCGGGCATGACCGGGACTGATGAGATAATGGCCACTAATGACCACTGCAGAGGCCGGGGCGACAGTGCTAATTGCGCTGATTAATCGCACGGAGAGTGCCGGGAACAAAACACACACACACACACGGCAGCGGCCTCAGTGCTCAGCTATTAATTCCCAGGACGTGCCTCATCCCCGGGAGAGCTCGGGGTATAAAAGCTTCCAGTGCCTGCTCTGTCCTCAGGATTCCGGTTCCCTGCTCAGCCCGTCCGCTTCTGCTCGCGGGGTGAGTTGGATTCTCTCAGATTCCTCCGTTTTTCCTTGGAAACAAGAACAACAACAAAAAGGCGTCGGTGGTTTTGTTTTGGTTTGGTTTGGTTTTTTTCCCAGGCTGTTTATGCCCAAGGGCTTGGTCACCTTCGAAGGATTTGTGAGTCATGGGAGAAGCAGCTCCCGAGGGAATTTTGGGGGGGCTCAGGCTGGAGGAAAGGAGGCTCAGGGGGAATTTCGGGCTCTGCACAAGTTCCTGACAGGAGGGGACAGCTGGGGGGGTCGGGCTCTGCTCCAGGAACAGGGACAGGAGGAGAGAAGCTGTGCCAGGGCAGGCTCAGGCTGGAATCAGGAGGAATTTCTCCATGGAAAAGGTGCTCAGGCCTTGGCAGGAGCTGCCCAGGGAGGTTTGGAGTGCCCACCCCTGGAGGTGTCCAAGGAATTCCCGGCGGTGCCCTGGGCTGGGTGATGCTGATCCATCCCCGGTTCGGACTGGATGACCCCGGGATCCTTCCCCACCCTCAGTAACGCCCCGGTTCTGCGCTCTGTGCCCCAGGATGCTCCACCAGAAAGGCTCCAGCGACCACGACCTGTGCCAGCACCCCTCGGGCTGCGACCACAAGGGCTGGACATGGCCCGGCCCCTCCGGGCAGTGCCGCGACAGCCCCGGGACGTGCCCGGACCCCGGCAGCCTCAGCCACGACACTGAGGGCTCCTGCCAGAGCCCACCCCGGGGCTGTCCGACCCCTCCGTGCCCTGCCCCGCCGAGCTGCAAGCCCCGGCGGCGGGTGGAGGTGAGCCCGGTGCCCCCCGTGTGCCCCCCGCCCGTGAAGATCCACCGGCGGCCTCTGGAGCAGCACCGCCCGCGCCCGCCGTGCCCGGAGCCCGAGCCCTGCGGGAAGCCCCGGCGCAGAGTGGAGCAGCGCCCCGAGCACGACGAGGAGCCCCCGGTGGTTCTGCAACCCCTACCGCTGCAGCATCGCTGCCCCCGGCCCGTGCCCTGCTGCCCCCGGCCCGTGCCCTGCTGCCCCCGGCCCGTGCCCTGCTGCCCCCGGCCCGCCCGGCGCTGCCGCCCCGCTGCCCCCCTGCCCCCGCAGCAGCACAAGCAGGTCACCCTGGTGCCTCTCTGCGTGAAGAGCTGAGCCCGGGGACCCCTCCCCACCTCGGGGAGGGGCTGGGGGTGTTCCCCCTCCCCACCCCCGGCCCAAAGGATGCTCCCAGCTCCGCCCCGGGCTCGCTGCTGCTTTTTGCACATTCAGGTTTGGGGGTTCCCAGCACCGACACTTTAAATTCCCGGCTCTCCTCTGGCTCTCCCTGGGGGGCTGCAGGTCCCCCCTCTGAGCGTGTTCCCCCCTCCGAGGGGCACCCGGGGGCGGAGGGGCGGCGGCGGATTCTCCTTCTCCCGGATTTGCCTTCTCAAAGATTGTTTGGAATCAGCTCCAGGACTTTACGGGGGGTGGAAAAGGAACCACGGACTCCCGCAGCTTCATCTCCTCCCAGTGTATTCAAGAATAAAGTTGAAAGATATTTAGCAAACCCTCGGTTCCTCTTTTTCTTGCCCGCATCACCGACATTACAAAGAGAAGGTGTCGAAAGCTGTTAAAGCTCTGACGAGGAAAGTCGCACATTTAAACCAGAATCAGGTTTCAGCCCTGCCTGCCGTGATTTCTCCGGGCGGGGAGGTGGAAAATCCTCCCCAGAGAGGTTTAACCCACCCCGGGACCTCGGCGTGGGCAGATCCGGGCACCAACATCGGCCCCGTGGCCGTGCCAGCCCCTTCACGGCCTGGATGGGAGCAGGGCGCGGGGAGGGCATCCTCATTTAAATGTTAATTATGATAATGAGCGCGTGGCGCGGCGCGGGGGGTGTGGCCGTGCATGCCGGGGATGCCTCTTCGCTCCCGCAGGCTCACGGGCAGCCCGCTCCTGCTCCTCACTTTGCCAGAAAAGCCTCCCACGAAGCGCGTTAAAATGAATATTTTAATTTCTTTGTGCTGCCTCAGCACCGCCCGGGCCTGTCCTCACACAACCACCCCGTGGTGGGAAGGAAAAAAAGGAAATTTGTCCTCGTTTTCTTCACCACAACAATTTGTTTTCCCCGTGTCTAATTCGAGCCAAATAAAAAAGCACTCACGTGTGAGATTTACCTCAGGAGAGTCGGTTTTTATTGGGGATTTTCTTTCCAGCCTTTTCCTGGGGCAGTGACTCAGAGCCCTCAGACCAGGGGCCAGCTCAGCCCTCACCTCCAGGCCTGATTTGGTCCAGTTTATCTTCCAAGCTGCTTCTCACCAGCCCTTGCATCCCAGTTACCCCATCCCAGTTACCCCATCCCAGTTACCTCCTCCCAGTTACCCTATCCCAGTTATCCCATCCCAGTTACCCCCTCCCAGTTCCCCATCCCAGTTACCTACTCCCAGTTACCCTATCCCAGTTACCCCATCCCAGATATCCCCTCCCAGTTACCCTATCCAAGTTACCCCATCCCAGTTACCCCAATCCCAGTTACCCCCTCCCAGTTACCCCATCCGAGTCACTCCATACCAGTCACCCCCTCCCAGTTACCCCATCCCAGTTAAACCCTCCCAATCAGCCCCTCCCAGTTACCCCCTCCCAGTCACTCCATCCCAGTTACTCCATCCCAGTTACCCCCTCCCAGTTACCCCCTCCCAGTTACCCCAATCCCAATTACCCCATCCCAGTCACCCCATCCCAGATATCCCAATCCCAGTTACCCCAATCCCAGTTACCCCAGCCCCAGCACTGCCCCTTCACCAGTCCCAGCCCCTCTCCCCAGTCCGGTGCCCCCTGAGGATTTTCCAAGCCCATCCCATTTTCCAGGCTTTTAATGAAGGTGTTGAACAGCACCAGAATCAGCCCCTTTTTCACCCCTACCCATTCCGAGCCTCCCAGTTTAACCAGTTTAACCCCAAGGCTGCTGTGGGTTAAAAAAAAAAAACCTCACGGGGTTGGGGCAGCACCATCACCACACTCAGAACCACAGAACCACGGAATGGTTTGGGGTGGGAAGCTCCTCCAAAAACCATCTTTGGGGAGGATGAGGGCCAAGTTTGGGATGCAGAACTGGAGAAGAAACAGAATCAGGGAATGGTTTGGGTTGGAAAGGACCTCAGGGATCCTCTCACTCCAAATCCCCCGGGCAGGGACACCCTCCACGATCCCAGCCCTGTCCAACCCGGCCTTGGACACTTCCAGGAACGGAGCAGGCAGAAATTCCCTGGAAAAGCCACGTCAGGCCCTCCCCGCCCTCCCTCCCTCCTGCCCAGGCCCAACCCCTTCATCACGGAAATCCACGGGCACAATTTGCTCTGGGTGACTCTGAGCTGGCTCTTCCCATCACCTGCCGGTGCTTCACCTGGAAATGCTCCTCAGGGCCAGCAGCAGGGGAGGCTCAGAGCCATCCCCTGACTCACAGGTCACCCGTCAGCGCCCTGCTCCCCTGGACAGGTGAATAATTCCTTTATTACCTGTCTCACACAGCCCGGAGTGTGGCCCGGGCCGTGCCAACCTTTTATGTGCCCCGCTGGGGACCGATGTTATAATTAAAAGATGCTTATCAGAAATCGTGAGTCAAGCAGAACACGCCAGGCACCGGGAGCAGCATCCAAATGGAGGAGATGTTTTGCCAATAAATAATTTAATCCTCGTTCCTGCTGCGTGTTTCATGGACAGGGGAACACTCGGAGCTCTATAAAAGCCCTCGGCCCCTTGGCCTCTCACATTCTGTTCCCTTGGGCGGCGCCTGCCTTCGCTGGAGAACTGGTGAGACTCAGCCTGGTCCCTTCCTGGGTGGGGGTCTGGATTTGGGGTGGGGGGTCCCACCTGGACCTTCAGACCCCGCTCTGAACCACGGGAAAGGCTCCTGAGGGACCCTGGGGTGGGATTTACAGCGGTGCCACCGCCTGTGGTGGTGCCTTGTGGTTGGTTTTGTCCTTGGAGGTGAAAAAAATGGAAAGGGGAGGTCAGAACTGGTTTGGATGTGATCTGACCGGTGTTGGGTAACCGCAGGAATTTCCTCTGGATCCAGTGTGAGAGAGCTCTGAGAATTTCAGGCTCTCTGTGCTGACAGGCACTGACCCCTAAGAAAACTCTGCATTCCACCTGAGGCCTCGGAAAAGGCTTCCAAAACTGAATTGTAGCACTGGGATCGTGGTGTGTGGTTGGAATAGAAGCGTGTAAAAACTCAGGATAAACCCCGCGGTTTTACGGGAAGTTAAACTGAGTCAGAGGAGATGCTGACCCCAACCCACCCCTTCCCCAGGTCTGGTTTTTTATTTTATCTACAGCCCAAACATGATCTACTCCTCGGGAAGAGAGCCCTACTTCAACCTGAACTCCACGTGGTACGACCCGGCTGGGTCGTGGCTGGACACGCGGCGCACGCCCTTCCGCTACGGCTACGCCAACTGCTGCTCCTCGGGCTGCCAGGGCGAGGGCGCGCAGGGCATGTGCGGCCACGACTACCGCTGCTACGGCTACCGGCAGCCCCGCTGCTCCGAGCGCTGCTCCAGCTCCTCCTCCTCCTCGTGCTCGGGCTGCGTGAGGAGGCCCACGTACAGCTACGGGGGTTCCGGGGGCTGCCAGGGCTACGGGAGGTCCGTGTGCGCCGAGAGGTGCCAGGGGTCGTCGGGCTCGTGCCACGGAGGGGGGTCCGGGTGTGTGAGGAGGCCCACGTACAGCTCGGGGGGCTCGGGGGGCTGCCAGGGCTACGGGAGGTCCGTGTGTGCTGAGAGGTGCCAGGGGTCGGGGGCGCAGGGCGTGGGGAAGCCGTGCTGTGGGAAGCCGGCGCAGAGCGTCGCGGTGCAGAGCTGTCCCCAGCCGGTGCAGAGCTGTGCCTGCCCTGCTCCAGTGCAGAGCATCCCAGTCCAGAGCTGTCCCCAGCCGGTGAAGAGCTGTCCCCAAACGGTGAAGAGCTGTCCCCAACCAGTGAAGAGCTGTCCCCAACCAGTGAAGAGCTGTCCCCAACCGGTGAAGAGCTGTCCCCAACCAGTGAAGAGCTATCCCTGCCCCGCTCCAGTGCAGAGCATCCCGGTGCAGAGCTGTCCCCCTCCGGTGCAGATCTGTCCCCGTCCCTGTCCCCCTCCAGTCCAGCAGATCTGTCCCCGTCCCTGTCCCCCTCCAGTCCAGCAGATCTGTCCCCGTCCCTGTCCCCCTCCAGTCCAGCAGACCTGCGTGCCCGTGGCCAAGGGCATCCCCCGCCAGCAGCACAAGCAGATCTGCCAAGTGCCAGCCCAGAAGATCAAATGAAGGCCGTGAGGAGTGAGGGGAAGCCGAGGGAATTTGTCCCCTCTTGTCCCCTCTTGTCCCTGCCCTGCCTTGTCACCTTGCCCTGTCCCTCCGCTTGTAACGCGCTCCGAAGTCGTGACCCACGGGCGCTGTGGAATTCAATCCTCAGCTCGTTTCACAGCAGACGTGGAGGCAATAAAAAATTCCCCCTGGCACTCGTGGTTTTTAATTTTTTTTCCTCTTCATCCGTCTGAGCGGCTCCTGGTCCTTCTGGTGGCCAAAGCCGGGTTTGCAGCGGCCTCGCAAGGAGGCTCCGGGTTGGTTCCACCTGGTGGCTCCTCCAGGCCATCCCCACTCCAGGCCATCTGCTGGGTGGTAAAGTAACAGTTCTCATCACGGGGCGTTTGTGCAAGAGGGTAATTAAATATTAATAAAGTTGTGTAAGAAAAATCCACATTTCGTCAGAGAGGGGGGAAAAGCCGAGGGTCTGTTCGGGACCGTGAGGCAACGGGCACAGCTGGATTTGCACCGTAAACCTCCAAGAAAGGGCAGGAAAGGATTTGGGAATGGCTCTAACAGGGTGAAAGGCCCCAAATTCCTGGTAGGGTCTGGTGGGGTTGGGAGAAGAACCCCTGGGAGGGTTTCTGGGGTGATTTTGGGGATATGGAGCCCCTGTGAGTCCTCCTGGGGGCTCCTGGCACCTCACCTGGCGCAGGTGAGGACCTCCATCCCCTCCTGGCTCGGGATGTGGCACTCCCCAGGGTCGCTGCTGCGGATTTCCCCTGCAGGACAAGGAAAAGAAGCAAAATCAAAAAGCAGCTTTGAGGGGTGGGCACCTGGGGGCTGCTGACACAGCCCGACACTGCCCAAGCCCCCCCTGCCAGCCTCTGCAAAGGCAATTCCTTCATAAAACCAACAAATTATCCCCAAAAAAGGGCATTTCCCGCTCAGAGCGTCCAGGGATGCCTCTCCAAGGAACAGGAGGTTTGTAGGGGGTGCAGGGACCAACGGTGGGGTGGGCACGGTCCTGTCCCTCCCGTGGGCCCCAGGCCCTGCTCAGGTGTTTGTCTCGAGACAAAGGATGGAACAGGTTCATCCCCATGCACGGAATCAGGGCTGTAATTAATCGTGAATAATGAGTTTCACAAGGATCTCCGTTCTCCCGATGTTTGTGAAATGTCCCGACCCGCGTTCGGATTTCCTCATCTATCAATTCCAGTGATTCAGCTCCGCTGGGCACCAAGGAGTATCCTGGACTCCGTGGTTTATTTTCATTTATTTTATTTTATTTTCATTATTTGTGTTTTTAATATCACAGTGGCCTCTAGAGTCCTGCAGGAGATCAGGCCTGGAGCTCTCCACGGGCTGAAAGGCTCTTCTGACCCCAAAGCAGAGCGTTAAAGACGCAGATCCCGATGTCGTCCCGCTCCTACCAGGATATTTTCCGCATCCTACGGGGCTTTAAATTCCTCCTGTTTGGGTTGAAAGCCTTTGAGTAAAGGAAGGACTGGCATGAAAAATTCCAGCACTGCTTTTGGTGCTTCTTTGCTGAGTTTATTCAGAGTTTTTGGTGGTTCTCGGATGCTGTACCCTGTTCAAATATGTTTATTTTTACTGCCCACCACCATGGCCTTTTTTGTTCCCTTTTCCCTTTTATTTCTGGGTTTTCTTTACAATCCCACAATCCCGTCCTCTGCCATCTGTCCCTCCTCAGGCCGAGCTTTGGGCACAAGGAACAGGCAAACGCCACCGTCAAAGGTGACAAAAACCATCCCCAGCCCCGGCCGGGCCAGGCGTGGTGGGCAATTAACATTTTTATGGAGTAACAAGAGGAATGTCGGGATATCGATCTGTGAGTCAAAACAGCGGCACAAAAACTCCCAATTAGCCAAGAGCTCAGGGTGCTGAGCAATCAGGTCCCTCCAGTGGGGCCCCATCTCGTTTCCGGAGGAGAAGCCCAAGCCGGGCTATAAAAGCCCTCGCTCCGCGTTTCTCCTCAGCTTCTCCTCTCCTCAGCGTCTCCTCCCGAGCTCCTTCTGATCCAGGTGAGTCCAGATCCGTCAGATTTTCGCGCTTTTGACGCTCTCTGGCTTCTCCCCGACCCTGAGCTCCTGGGAGCTTCTCTTCCACGTCCTACCTCTGTCACAGTCGTTCTGCCGGGAAGGAAAAGGTAAAAATTCCTGCCTCAGGTGGCTGAGGGCTCTGCGTGTCTTGCTCTGGCGTCTGTCCAGCCCTCCTCTTTTAATTTCTCTCTGAAATAAAAAGAGAAAGGCTCAAAGAGGCCGCCACGGGCGGACGCGCGGTGATAACTCCTCTCCTGCTCGAGAACTTGGCTTAGGATAATGGAATTATGGAATTATGGAATTATGGAAAGGGTTAGGGTTAGAAGGGACCCTAAAATCAGCTCACCGATTTCAGGGACACCCCCCCGCCCCCCAGGGTGCTCCAATCCCATCCAAGGCGGCCTTGGACACTCCCGGCGCCCACGGTCGCTGCCTTCCCTCACGGATGAGTTTTCCCGGCAGGTCTCCGGCCATGTGCTCCCGCCAGGACAAGGACCAGTGCCAGCAGCAGGAGCGGCCCTCCTGCCACGGCAGCGGCTCCAGCTGCCACGGGAGCAGCGGCTCCGGCTGCCGTGGGAGCAGTGGCGGGTCTGGATGTCACGGAAGCGCCGGATCCGGCTGCCACGGGAGCGGTGGCGGATCTGGGTGCCACAGGAGCGGCGGATCCGGCTGCCAGGGGAGCGGTGGATCCGGCTGCCAGGGGAGCAGCGGATCCGGCTGCCGTGGGAGCAGTGGCGGGTCTGGATGTCATGGAAGTTCCGGATCTGGCTGCCATGGAAGTTCTGGATCCAGCTGCCAGGGGAGCAGTGGATCCAGCTGCCATGGAAGTTCTGGATCCAGCTGCCACGGGAGCAGCGGATCCAGCTGCCATGGAAGTTCCGGATCCAGCTGCCATGGAAGTTCTGGATCCAGCTGCCACGGGAGCACTGGGGGATCCTGCCAGCCTCAGCAGTGCAAGCAACAAATCTACCAAGTGCCCTCCAACATGAAGTGAGCTCCCCATGGTCTGCAGGCAATCCACAGGGTCGCTGTGCCGCGCTTTGCATGTCCCCGGCATCTTCCAAGGAAAATGTGTCCTTCCCTTCCCCTGGTGAATCCTGTAATCTGTCCCGAGCTTCTCTGCAGCTGCTGAAATAAAAAATAAACTCTGCTCACGCTGGCATGGGTGTGTCTGGATCAGTCTGTGACTCCATTTGAGCGCCCACAATCCATAATTTGGGAGAGGTTTTGAACCAAAGAATCCTACAGACAAAGAACCCCCTTCCCTTTCTATTTTTTCCCCCAATTTGGCCCCAAAATGCCACCCTTGAGGGAGGCTCCTCCACGTGCTGGTGGCAAACCCCAGCCAGCCTTTCTAGAAACGCCCAGCCCTGCCAGAGCGCTGGGCTGTGCCAGGGGCGTTGCTCCGTCCTTACACAACGAGCTGCTATATTTCTTCTCAGCGTGTAATTAAAACGAATTGGGTAATTTATTGCTCTGGTATTGCCATTCACCAAGTGGATGTTACCGTGATAAGATTGTTCTCGAGTGCGTCAGGAGGATCAGAAATTTCTGGCATTGCTGAAAAGGGTGCAGGCAGCAGCTCCCTCCCTGTTTGGGGAGCAGGAAGGATCCTTGTCCAAACCTGGAATTTCCCTGGAGCCCCCCATTTCCAATCCCATTTCCAATCCCATTTCCAGTCCCATTTCCAATCCCATTTCCAATCCCATTTCCAATCCCATTTCCAATCCCATTTCCAATCCCATTTCAAATCCCATTTCCAATCCCATTTCCAATCCCATTTCCAATCCCATTTCCAATCCCATTTTCAATCCCATTTCCAATCCCATTTCCAGTCCCATTTCCAGTCCCATTTCCAATCCCATTTCCAATCCCATTTCCAATCCCATTTCCAGTCCCATTTCCAATCCCATTTCCAATCCCATTTCCAATCCCATTTCCAATCCCATTTCCAATCCCATTTTTAAGGCACATTCAGGCTGCCAACCACAAAAGGCAGAGGTGCCCATTGCCCACGAACTCAGGGCAATTAAAACACGAGGAGCTGAACACGGGGAGATGCCAAGAGCCAAAAATTCCTTCGAGTCTTCTTTCCCAGACCTCATTGAGCACATTTCTGCCGAGGCCAGAACAAAACCCAATTAAAGAGCAGCGCCCAAACCCAGGCACGGTTCCTGACGCTGTTCTAGATCACGGCAGAAGTTTGGCAATGCAGAAGCCTCAGGTTGCTCACCTGATTCCTTCACCTGCCCTTTGCTCCCACCTTTCCCAGACCCCTCCGCGTTCGGGTGCCAGCAAACGTGGGTGGGGTTTGGATGGCAGGGACCCCTCAGCCTCCATCTCCCTGTGGTCACCACGAAACCTCAATCCAAACAAAAATCAAAGGCAGGAGAGCCTCGGGAGGAATTTTTAAAATATTTTTAATATTTTTAATATTTTTAATATTTTTAATATTTTTAATATTTTTAATATTTTTAATATTTTCACTATTTTAATATTTTAATAGTTTTTAATATTTTAATAGTTTTTATATTTTTAATATTTTAATATTCTTACTATTTTAAATATTTTTAATAGTTTAATATAATAATTAATAGTTTAATTATTAATTATTTAATTGATATTAATTTTTAATATTTTAATAATTATTTTTAATATTTTTTCACCCTAACAAAACCACATCAGTTCCCAGGTGGGAAAATTTGGTTTTCAGCTCAGTTTGCTTCCCATTTAACAATGGAAATGCCTTCCATGAGCAGTGACACAAGAGGGCCAAACGAGCTCTGTGGTCCTGAAGAATTCCCAGCCCACGCAGCAGAAAGGAACAGGGAGGATCCCAAATTATTGCCTGCCATGAGCTCTCCGTGTGGGGCTGAGCATCGTCAGAATAGCACCGGGATTTGCTGGCCAATTAGGAGCTAATTGGGGATCAGGGAAAACGCAAAAAGGGCGTTCCTGCAGCTCTGGAGAAAGTCCCGGGGGTCTGCAAGCTCCCCAAAATGTCCTCCTCATCCTCGTCCTCATCCTCATCCTCGTCCTCGTCCTCGTCCTCGTCCTCCTCCTCCTCCCCTGGCAACAGCAGGAGAACCTTGGAGTTTCCTCATCACCCTAAGATGAGGAACGAGCTGAGTGATTCCAACAAATCCCAAAATCCCGGAGTTTGGAAAAGCCCCCCGAGGCCATCGAGTCCAAGCTGTGCCCGATGCCCACCTTGTCCCCAGCCCAGAGGGTCACGGCCAGGCCTCCCCTGGTCACCTCCAAACCTCCCTGGGCAGCTCCTGCCAAGGCCTGACCATGGGGAAATTCCTCCTGATTCCAATTGAGCCTCCTGTCAGGGAGTTGTGGAGAGCCAGAAATTCCCCCTGAGCCTCCTCTCCTCCAGCCTGAGCCCCCCCAGCTCCCTCAGGGGTTCTCCAGACCCTTCCCCAGCTCCGTTCCCTTCTCTGGACCCACCCCAGCCCCTCCTGGGCACAGCACTGGGCATTCCCCAGTGCCCAGCATGGAGGGAATTCCTGCTCAAGAAGAATTTTCCCTTTTCCCAGAGCTCTTTTTGGTGCTTCCAGCCCCATCTCAGTTTTTTTTGGGGGGGTTGCAGGCCTGGAGAACCCCAGGACATTCCAGAGGGATGCTGTGATTTAGGGATGAGCCATCAGCTCCCCCCTGAACCCAAAGCACTCCCGGGGTGTGACCAACACCAAACCTGACCCGGGGAAACCGGGGCCACCCACACGGCTCCCCCAGCCCTGCCCCGCGCGGGCAGAGCCGGCAATTAAAGCTCTGTGGACAGGAAGGAGGAGAGGCAATCCCAACGTGGATCAGGTGAGTCACCCCGGGAGCCCGAGGAATGGGGAGGCAAAAAAATAAAAAAATAAAAATCCATTGGCGAATTAAACCAACGGGCAGAGCTGTGGGATGGGGAGGGGCTTCTCCTCCAGGTGGGGTGGGCAGAGAGGGTATAAAAGAGCTCCTGGCCCCGAGAGCCTCACTCCCCTCTCATTCCTTCCTCGTCTCTTCCCTGCACGAGCAGCTCAGGTAAGAGCTGGGGGGCTCCAGAACCTTCCAGGGGCTGGGATGGATTTGGACCGGGCTGGGATTTGTTCTGGGGGGGCTCCAGAACCTTCCAGGGGCTGGGATGGGGTTGGACCCCCGAGCTTGGAACTGGGCTGGGATTTGTTCTGGGGGGCTCCAGAACCCTCCGGGGGCTGGGATGAATTTGGACCGGGCTGGGATTTGTCCTGGGGGGCTCTAGAATCCTCCAGGGGCTGGGATGGGGTTGGACCCCCGAGCTTGGAACTGGGCTGGGATTTGTCCTGGGGGCTCCAGAACCTTCCAGGGGCTGGGATGGGGTTGGACCCCCGTGCCTGGAACCAGGCTGGGATTTGTTCCTGGGGGCTCCAGAACCCTCCGGGGGCTGGGATGAGTTTGGATCCCCAAGCTTGGAACCGGGCTGGGATTTGTTCTGGGGAGCACCAGAACCCTCTGGGGACTGGGATGGGTTTGGACCCCCGTGCCTGGAACCAGGCTGGGATTTGTTCTGGGGGTGTTCAGGAGCAGGGGGTGACTGGGGAGGGACCCCTGGAGCTCAGGGGGGCAGAGATGGGAATTTTGGGGGGGGGTCTGAGGTGTTGGCTCAGGGTGACTCCGCTTTCCAAGCCAGGCATGGCCTGGGTGTCCCCAGAGCCCTCGGTGGGACAATCCCAAGGTGGGGAAAAGATCCAATAAAGAGAAATGTGGGATCTGGCTGGGACTGGGGAAAGGAACCCCCGGATTCCAAGGAAAAGCCCCTGCCAGCCCCTCTGTGCCCACAGCTCACCCAGCACAGCCCCATGTGCTCCCGCCAGGAGAAGGACCAGTGCCACCGGCAGCAGCGCCAGAGCAGCGGCGGCTGCCACAGCTCGGGAGGTGGCTGTCACAGCTCCGGTGGTGGCTGTCACAGCTCTGGTGGCAGCTCCGGGGGCTGCCACAGCTCCAGGGGCAGCTCCGGTGGCTGTCACAGCTCCGGCGGTGGCGGCTGTCACAGCTCGGGGGGTGGCGGCTGTCACAGCTCCGGGAGCTCGGGCTGCCACGGGAAGCCGCAGATGCAGGGCCAGCAGCAGCAGCAGCAGCAGCAGCAGGTGCCGCAGGTGCCGCAGGTGCAGCAGGTGCCGCAGCAGAAGATGAAATGAGAGCGTGGCCCAGCTCCAGCAGCCCCGGCCCCGCGGGTGCGGCTCCCCGGAGCTCCCCGAGCCTGCCCGGTGCCCCCGGGAGCCCGGGAAGGGCCGGGCTGGGGCTGCCCCGGTGCCCCGGGCTGTGCCCCGGCCCCGCCGGGTGCTCAATAAAAAATCGCATTGCCTAAATCCCTCCTGTGTTGGTGTTTCCTTAAACCCCTCATCCTTGTTTTCCAGAGCCAGGGAAGCAGCCCGGGAAGGAGTTTTGGGCTGGGATGTTTTCCAGAGCCAGGAAAGATGAACGGGAAGGGGGTTTGGGGCTGGGATGTTTTCCAGAGACAGAAAAGATGAACAGGAAGGGGGTTTGAGGCTGGGATGTTTTCCAGAGCCAGGAAAGATGAACGGGAGTGGATTTTGGGGCTGGGATGTTTTCCGGAGCCAGGGAAGCAGCCCGGGAATGGATTTTAGGGCTGGGATGTTTTCCAGAGCCAGGGAAGCAGCCCGGGAAGGGATTTTGAGGCTGGGATGTTTTCCAGAGCCAGGAAAGTTGAACAAGAGTGGATTTTAGGGCTGGGATGTTTTCCAGAGACAAGGAAGCAGCCCGGGAATGGATTTTAGGGCTGGGATGTTTTCCAGAGCCAGGAAAGTTGAACAAGAGTGGATTTTAGGGCTGGGATGTTTTCCAGAGACAAGGAAGCAGCCCGGGAATGGATTTTAGGGCTGGGATGTTTTCCAGAGACAGAAAAGATGAACAGGAAGGAGTTTTGGGGCTGGGATGTTTTTCAGAGCCAGGGAAGCAGCCCGGGAATGGATTTTGAGGCTGAGATGTTTTCCAGAGCCAAGAAAGTTGAACAAGAGTGGATTTTAGGGCTGGGATGTTTTCCAGAGCCAGGAAAGATGCCCAGGAAGGGGTTTTGGGGCTGGGATGTTTTCCCATTGTCCCCCGTGGCAGCTCTTCTGTCTCAAGGAGAGGAAAAAGCCGCTTTCCCCCCTTTTTTCCCTGGATCATTCCCGGCTTTATCTGCTGCCAGCTCCCGAGCAGGGATTAACCTCTGAGACCAGGAGAAGGGGCTATAATTAAACCCGGGTTTAATTCCACCGAGCAGAGGAACCTTTGGAAAACCAGGCACCCACGGGTTTTCCCACCCGAGGCAGGCGAGGCTGGCAATTAGCAGCTGATGTGGCACAGGAAAGAGATAAAAACGGAGCGATCTCCATCTCCAGTGAGTCAGGGATGTAAACAGAGGGCGGCCGGTCGGGAATGGGGTGTGGGATCGGTGGGGTGACCCGGAGCTGGCTCATGTCCGGGAAAAAAACAGGGACAGCTCCAGAAAGCTGCTCCCGAGCCGGGATCCTCGAGCCCTGCCCTCGCTCAGGTAACTCCGGTGGATTTTGCTCCTCTGGGGTTTGGGGAGCAGGGAGGGAGGTCAGGATGATGATGATGATGATGATGATGATGATGATGATGATGATGATGATGATGATGGAGCAGCCCATGGAATCCTCTGTCCTGGGCACAGGGAATGACTCCAGATCCCTGGGGGATCAATCCTGGGGCTCATCCCTGGGGGATCATCCTGGGGTTCAATCCTGGGGATCATCACTGTAGGATCATCCCTGGGGATCATCCCTGGGGATCATCCTGGGGATCAATCCTGGGGATCATCCCTGGGGGATCAATCCTGGGGATCATCCCTGGGGGATCAATCCTGGGGATCATCCCTGGGGGATCAATCCTGGGGATCATCCTGGGGATCAATCCTGGGGATCATCCCTGGGGATCATCCCTGGGGGATCATTCCTGGGGATCATCCTGGGGATCAATCCTGGGGATCATCCTGGGGATCATTCCTGGGGGATCATTCCTGGCGATCATTCCTGGGGATCAATCCTGGGGATCAATCCTGGGGATCATCCCTGGGGGATCATTCCAGGGGCATCATTCCTAGGGATCAATCCCTGGGGATCAATCCTGGGGATCATCCTTGCAGGATCATCCCTGGGGGATCATTCCTGGGGATCATCCCTGGGGATCATTCCTGGGGATCAATCCTGGGGATCATCCCTGGGGGATCATTCCTGGGGGATCATTCCTGGGGATCATCACTGCAGGATCACTCCTGGTGATCCCAGTGTTGCAGAAACCCCAAATCCTGTCCCCACCCCCTGGCGTGTCCTGCTGGACTCCAGAGCCCCCAGAACCCCCAGAACCCCTGGAGCCCCTGGAGCCCCCCAAACCTCTCCCAACCCCTCGGAGCTTCCCCAGCTCAGCTTTGAGCCCCCTCCTGCCTCGGGGAGCTCCTCAAATCCAGGCAGGCACGAGGCTGGAGAGTTTTTATTGCGTTTTTCTGGTCCTACCACCCTTAATGTGCAAAGGGGAAAAATAAGCCAGGGAAAAAAACACCTTTGGGATATTTATAGTGCAAAAACTTCTCCCTGAAAACCACCCCCAGCCAGAGCTGAAGGGCTGGCTGCAGCCGAGGCACATTTTTGATGTGTCCAGCCCCCCAAAAAACCCCAAGGGAATTTTGCTGTTGACTCCAAGACCATCTCCTAAGAACGAACCTTTAATTTTCCCCCAGGAATCGCCGCTCTGGGTTCATTATTGGCTGAGTCAATTAATCACCCTGCTCATCCCAGCCCTATTAACCAGGGATTTATTTTTTTTTCACTTTCTCCCCATTAATAAGCGGGGTGAAGGGGTTGAGCTTCCAGCCGTTGCTTTTTATGAGGGAAAAAAAAAAAGAGAAAATCTGCCCCAAGCACCCCCCAAGCCTTCGAAGCTGCATTTTTCAAGCACCCCGAGGAGCCGCCGCTGGAGCACCGGCACCGAGGGGGACCTGGGGGTGTTTTTGCCTCACGGAGGTAAAATCGGAGCAGCCGGGCACGGTCCTGGCTCCTCCCGGGACGAGGAGGAG
Organism: Prinia subflava; assembly: GCF_021018805.1. Classification (NCBI taxonomy): domain Eukaryota; kingdom Metazoa; phylum Chordata; class Aves; order Passeriformes; family Cisticolidae; genus Prinia; species Prinia subflava. The sequence goes on along the minus strand of NC_086281.1, from coordinate 561,011 downwards.
CAGGGAGAGCCTGGAAGGAGATCCCACCCTCGGAGCAATCCAGGGGATCCTGCGGAGAGCGAGGAAAACCCGCGGGGGGCTCACCCCAAAACCTGGCGGGGGCGGAGCCCCTCCTCCCTGCAGCCCCGATTGGCGCCCAGTTACCACGCAGATTTAATTAGAGCTGATTAAACACCCTCCGGAGCTCAGCTTCTGCTCCATCCCACCCTCCCCCGGCGCGCTGGAGGTGACACCAGGCCCAGCCGCGGCTCTGCCCCCACCCAAGGGTGTCCCATGGGTGCTCCCTGGCTGTCCCTCACCTGTCCCTCACCTGTCCCAGGTGCAGCAGGACCCTCAGTACACGCAGGGCTTGGCAGGAGCCCTCTCCTTGTTGATGGGCTCCGTGTCGGGCTCCGAGGGCCGGGGGATGGATCTGTACTTACAGCTCGGGGGTCTCTGGGGGGACACGGCCCCGTCAGCCCCTCCCGGGGTGGGGAAGGAGCAGCCGGGGGTGGGGGAGGATTCCCAAAATCCCCGTGCCAGGTGGGGCTGGGTTCACCTGCACCTTCCCCCTGCAGGAAAAGGGCACCGGGAGGGGGAAAATTTGCAGGATAAACCCCGGGAAAACCCGAGAGACCCCGGCCCAGCCCTGTTGGAGACCCCCCACACCTCCCCAGTGCCTCTCCCACCCTCTTTTCCCCCCTCCAGCCCCCGGTGTTACCTTGACAGGAGCGAATTCCTGCTGGATCAGCTTCTTGAACTCGCTCCTGCTGAAGGGCTCCGGTTTCTTGCCCTTCCTGGTGCGGCCCTGGGGGCCCTGCACCATCTCCGTGATGGCTTTGATGAGCCTGGACATGGCTGCAGTCCTGGGGAGGAGCAGAACCCGAGGCCACAGCCGCTGTGATGGCAGGAAAATCCCCGAATTCCAACAATCCCAAACATTCTGTTCAGCCTTTCTGTGTTTTATTTCACCAGGGGTGAAAGGAAACTTCTCTGAGGACTTTCACCTCGGTTCCTGTCATTTCTCTGGTGGAATTAAAGGGCAGCCGTCCCCTGCAGCCACCCAGGGGTGAATGAATCAGGCGAGGAGAGCGCGCCCAACCCTCCCACCGTGTCCCCAGCCCAGAGGGTCACGGCCAGGCCTCCCCTGGTCACCTCCAAACCTCCCTGGGTAGCTCCTGCCAAGGCCTGACCATGGGGAAATTCCTCCTGATTCCAATTGAGCCTCCTGTCAGGGAGTTGTGGAGAGCCAGAAATTCCCCCTGAGCCTCCTCTCCTCCAGCCTGAGCCCCCCCAGCTCCCTCAGGGGGTCTCCAGACCCTTCCCCAGCTCCGTTCCCTTCTCTGGACCCGCCCCAGCCCCTCCTGGGCACAGCACTGGGCATTCCCCAGTGCCCAGCACGGAGGGAATTCCTGCTCAAGAAGAATTTTCCTTTTTCCCAGAGCTGCTGCCTCCACACCCGAGCCCCGCCGGGTGAAACCCGTTCCAAACTGAGCACAAAAATCTCATTTCAACCCCAAAAAAGGAGCGGTGGAGACTCACCTGCCTGCAGCGGGGCCGGGAGGGAGTGGAGGGAGCAGCTCCTGGCAGGTCCTGGCAGGTCCTGGTAGCTCCTGGCAGGTCCTGGCAGCTGCGGGGGTGGGAGGAGGAGAGGATCCCTTCCGGTCAGTCCTGTTCTCTTCCCACGGAGCCTCCCTCGTTATCCCGCGGCTCCGGGGATGTTTACGGCACACCTGGACAGGTTTATGTAGGTCAGGGACAAAGGGACCTGCGCCTCCTCGGAGCCCAAAAAAAGCCAGCCAGGGGTTCCCTTCCTACTCCAAACTCTGCATTTAACACCCCCCAAAGGGTTTTTTTTTTCCTAGCCCAAGGGGTTTGTGAGTTCAAAGTTGAGAAAATGTCACCAACCACAAAAATTCCTGCAGGAAGAAGGGGATTAATCTTATTTTTGGGCTGTCCCAAATGGCACTGAGCTGCCCCTGGGCTCCTCTGGGGAGAAAGGAGCAGCAGCCCTGAGCTGGCAGGGCAGCGGTGGCACTGTGGGGACACCAGGGGACACCAGGGGACACCAGGGGACACCGGGGGACACCAGGGGACACCAGGGGACCCTGGGGGTGATGAACTCCCTCCCATGGGAGAATCACTCCTTGTTCATCCCCGTGGATGGGGACAGGGTCCAGCCCTGATGGAGATGTCAGGGCTTGGGGACAGGCTGGGATGCGACCTCCAGGGAGCCACGGCCAGGCCGGGATGGGATTCTGTCCCCATGGAACCATGGCCAGGTTCTGGTCCTGTCCCCACAGAACCATGGCCAGGTTCTGGTCCAGCTCCAGTGGAACCATGGCCAGGTTCTGGTCCATCCCCATGGAACCATGGCCAGGTTCTGGTCCAGCTCCAGTGGAACCATGGCCAGGTTCTGGTCCATCCCCATGGAACCATGGCCAGGTCCTGGTCCAGCTCCAGTGGAACCATGGCCAGGTTCTGGTCCAGCTCCAGTGGAACCATGGCCAGGTTCTGGTCCTGTCCCCATGGAGCCATGGCCAGGTTCTGGTCCAGGTCCATCGGAACCATGGCCAGGTTCTGGTCCATCTCCAGTGGAACCATGGCCAGGTTCTGGTCCTGTCCCCATGGAACCATGGCCAGGTTCTGGTCCATCCCCATGGAACCATGGCCAGGTTCTGGTCCATCCCCATGGAACCATGGCCAGGTTCTGGTCCATCCCCATGGAACCATGGCCAGGTTCTGGTCCATCCCCATGGAACTATGGCCAGGTTCTGGTCCAGCTCCAGTGGAACCATGGCCAGGTTCTGGTCCTGTCCCCATGGAACCACGGCCAGGTCCTGGTCCAGCTCCAGTGGAACCATGGCCAGGTTCTGGTCCAGTTCCAGTGGAACCATGGCGAGGTTCTGGTCCAGCCCCATGGAACCAAGGCCAGGTTCTGGTCCATCCCCATGGAACCATGGCCAGGTTCTGGTCCAGCTCCAGTGGAACCATGGCCAGGTTCTGGTCCATCCCCATGGAACCATGGCCAGGTTCTGGTCCAGCTCCAGTGGAACCAAGGCCAGGTTCTGGTCCTGTCCCCATGGAACCATGGCCAGGTTCTGGTCCAGGTCCATCAGAACCATGGCCAGGTTCTGGTCCAGCTCCAGTGGAACCATGGCCAGGTTCTGGTCCTGCCCCCACAGAACCATGGCCAGGTTCTGGTCCTGTCCCCACAGAACCATGGCCAGGTTCTGGTCCATCCCCACGGACCCACGGCCAGGCCAGGTTCTGGTCTGTCCCCATACCAAGAGCCTGCACAGAGCCCCCAAACTCCACAGATTTGGGGACCCCCCCCTTGTGTCTGAGGGGTCCGGGGGTGTCCTGGGGTGGGCACAGCTGGGGGCACAGCTGGGGGCACAGCTGGGGGCACAGCTGGGTGCCACCCCCGCCTGCCGAGTTACCCCCAAACCCCGGCGGGGCTTTGGGAGGGGGCCGGGGCCGTGAGGAGCTGCCGGGGCCAATCCCGGGACATTTTTTGGGGACAGAGGAGTTCGGGATGTTTGAAACCAACCTCACACCAAGGAAATGCAGGGTTTGGTCCCGACACGTCAAAATCCGAATAATCTGATTTATTTCAGGGGGCTCGAGGGGGTCGCAGCATCCTCGGGGAGCCCCGGCAGGACCTGGTGGCACCTCCAGGTGTCGCGTCCCGGCGATGTCACCTCCCAGCAGGTGGCAGCAGGAGCCCGGCGTCCTTTGGGGGGCTGGAAAACCCCTCCGGGAGCTGCGGTGGGGTCGGGAGGGTCCCTGTAGGTTTCGGGGTCGCTCGGGGTGTCCGGGGGGGTTCGTTTGGTGTCCCCTCCCCTCCAGCAGCCCCAGGGTGACACAAGAGGAGCCCCCAGCCCAGGGCCGGTTACAGCAGCACCCGGAGCCAGGGCCCGGCTCCTGCCCCGTCCTGGGGGGGTCTGTGCAGGGACAGGGGGCTGGAACCCCACAGAGCCCCCCCAGAGCCCCCCAAAATCCCGGCCTGCCGCAAATCCCTGTCCGCAGGGCTGGCGGGTCCCGGTGCCTCCCCTGCCCTCCCCGTGGGGTGTGGGGGCTTCTCCTGCCCCAGGGACCCCAAAGCGCTGCGGGATGGGGGTCCCGAGACCCTAAAAAACTGGGATGGGACTGCAGAGACCCCAAATCTCTGCAGGACGGGGCTCCAGAGACCCCAAATCTCCGGAATGGGGATCCAGAGACCTCAAATCTCTGGGAAGAGGCTCCAAAGACCCCAAATCTCTGGGATGGAGCTCCAGAGACCCCAAATCTCTGCAGGATGGGACTGCAGAGACCCCAAATTTCTGGGATGGAGCTCCAGAGACCTCAAAATCCTGTGGGATGGGGATCCAGAGACCCCAAATCCTGGGAAGGGGCTCCAAAGACCCCAAATCTCTCTGGGATGGGGATCCAGAGACCCCAAATCTCTGCAGGATGGGGATCCAGAGACCCCAAATCTCTGGGATGGGGCTGCAGAGACCCCAAATCTCTCTGGGATGGGGCTCCAGGACCCCAAATCTCCGTGGGATGGGGATCCAGAGACCCAAATCTCTGGGATGGGGGTCCGGAGACCCCAAATCTCTGCAGGATGGGGATCCAGAGACCCAAATCTCTGGGATGGGGGTCCAAAGACCCCAAATCTCTCTGGGATGGGGCTCCACGACCCCAAATCTCTCTGGGATGGGGCTCCACGACCCCAAATCTCCGTGGGATGGGGCTCCCGCCCTATTTTGGGGTGCAGAGCTGAGGACACCCCGCTCCCTCTGCAGGTTCGACCTCCTCAGGAGGAATTTGAGCTCCCGGCTGTCAAAACCGGCTCCGGAGGAAGCTGAAGCAACCTGGGGGTGAAGCAAACCCGTGGAGAACTTGTGTTAACCTGGGGAGGGTCTTGCTTCAGCCCTGCCGCTTTGGGGAAGCTTCTGGAAGGTTCCTTTCCGGAGCTGGGCGATTTCAGGGCTTTGAGTCACCCTTGGGAAATCACCACGGGCGCTTTTCCTGCCCCCAAAGGGGTTTGGAAATCCTCAGCAGCCCCAGAGATGTTTCCAGCCCTCCAGAAAGGAGCTGGTTATTAACAAATGAGGGGTTTTGGTGCGAATTTGGGGTGTTTTAGTGAGGGATTGGGGCTGTTCCTCGTTCTTGTCCTCACGGGGCGCAGCTGCCCGAAATTTAACATTTCCACCCCCATCTGTGGAGCAAAAACGCCCTAAAAAGGGATTTCCTGCAGAAAATCCCTCCCCACCCTTCCTCCCAGCCCCTGCCCACCACAGCTCAGCCTCAGGAGATCTGTGGAGATTTCCAGGCCAAAATAGGGAGGTTTGGGGATTTTTGTTTGGTTTTTGTTTGTTTGTTTGGGGGTTTTTGGGGGTTTTTGGGGGGTTTTTTTTGGGGGGGGGGGGGTGTTGGTTTGGTTTGGGGTTTTTTTGTTTGGTTTTTGTTTGTTTGTTTTGGGGTTTTTTGGGGGGGTTTTGGGGTTTTTTTTGGGGGGGGGTGTTGGTTTGGTTTGGGTTTTTTTGGTTTGGTTTTTGTTTGTTTGTTTTGGGGTTTTTTGGGGGGGGTTTTGGGGGTTTTTTTTTGGGGGGGGTGTTGGTTTGGTTTGGGCTTTTTTGTTTGTTTGTTTGTTTTTGTTTTGTTTTGTCTTGTTTTGGGTTTTTTGTCTTGTTTTGTCTTGTTTTGTCTTGTTTTGTCTTGTTTTGTCTTGTTTTGTCTTGTTTTGTCTTGTTTTGTTTTGTCTTGTTTTGTTTTGTCTTGTTTTGTTTTGTCTTGTTTTGGTTTGGTTTGTCTTGTTTTGTCTTGTTTTGTTTTGTCTTGTTTTGTTTTGTCTTGTTTTGGGGTGGTTTTTTTTTGTTTTTAGTGGGTGGGTTTTGTTTTTTGGGGGTTTTTTTTCCCAGTTGGAAATGCAAAAATCTGTCAGCTCCCGGTGCAACCCCAACCTCCAGAGCTCACTGTGAGCCACAAGCGGCTCCTGCAGGGAACCCCAAAATCCCAGGGGCACACCCCACCCCTGCAGCCTGACCCCAGGGTGGGTTTAAGGAGAAAAAAAACCAGAAAAACGCAGGGAGAGCCTCGGGATAAATCTTTATTCGGCAGCAAAAGTGGGAGGGGAAGGGAGGGGAAGGCAAGGGAAGGGAAGGGAAGGGAGGGGAAGGGAAGGGAAGGGAAGGGAAGGGAAGGGAAGGGAAGGGAAGGGAAGGGAAGGGAAGGGAAGGGAAGGGAAGGGAAGGGAAGGGAAGGGAAGGGAAGGGAAGGGAAGGGTGGATTTGGCTCCGGAGCCTTTCCCGAGCTCCGAGGTTCCCCAGAGGGAGGGGAGGGGAGGGGAGGGAGGGGAGGGCCGCGGCGCTGCCTCAGTGCTGGTGCTGGTGCTGGTGCTGGTGCTGGTGTCCCTCCACCTCGTGCAGGTGCTCGTGGGTGGCGCAGGTGACGCGGGTCACCAGCAGCATCATCTCCCCGAAGCTGATCTGGGCGTCCTTGTTGACGTCCAGGTCCTTCATGATCTGGTCGATGGTGGCCTTGTTCTTCACGTGCTGAGAGGGAGGAGGAGGAGGAGGAGGAGGAGGAGGGGACAAGGTTAAAACCCCCCTGGCTGGCGGCCCGGAATTCCCCTTGGGGCAGGAAAAGCTTCCCTTTGGTTTCAGGGGAGTTCCAGGAGCACAAACGGGCTCTGGGGAATGTTCCTGGTGTGGATTTTGGGGGGAAAAGGAGATTTTGGGGGATGTAAACGTGATTTTTGCAGAGAAGGGGATGAGGGTTCCTTCATGGAGAATGTTTGGAATATTTGGGGTGGCTGGGCAGGAGGGCAGGGTGGGAAGGGGGAGAATCCAAACCCTGGGGATGAATCCAAACCCTGGGGGTGAATCCAAACCCCGGGGATGAATCCAAACCCTGGGGGTTTATCCAAACACCAGGGATGAATCCAGACCCCGGGGATGATTCCAGACCCCGGGGATGAATTCAAACCCCGGGGATGAATCCAAACCCTGGAGATGATTCCAGACCCCGGATCCAGCCTGGCTCCCTCCAGGTGTGAGGAAGGGCCCCCTCACCTTCAGGTAATTCGCCAGCTGCTTCTCGATCAGCAGCTTGAGCTCCTTCTTGGTGAGGGTGTCCCTGTCCCCCTCCCGCCGCGAGAACTGGTGGAAGACGTCGATGATGGTGTCCAAGGCCTTCTCCAGCTCCGAGAGCGGCTCCTGGCTCTGCTGGGACTGCGGGAGGAAGGACACCCCAAATCAGGAAAATCCCAAATGGCCAGAAAAATCTGGGATCGCTGGGAAAGAACACCTGAATCAGGAAAATCCCAAACTGCCAGGAAAATCCCAAATGGCCAGGAAAGTCTGGGATCAAAGGGGAAAGGACACCCCAAATCAGGAAAATCCCAAATGGCAGGAAAATCCCAAACTGCCAGGAAAATCTGGGATCACCAGGAAAGAAAACCCAAATCAGGAAAATCCCAAATGGCCAGGAAAATTCCAAACAGCCAGGAAAATCTGGGATCATGGGGGAAAGAAAACCCAAATCAGGAAAATCCCAAACAACCAGGAAAATCCCAAAGGGCCAGGAAAATCCCAAAGGGCCAGGAAAATCCCAAATGGCAGGAAAATCCCAAATGGCAGGAAAATCCCAAATGGCCAGGAAAATCTGGGATTGCTGGGAAAGAACACCTGAATCAGGAAAATCCCAAATGGCCAGGAAAGTCTGGGATCAAAGGGGAAAGGACACCCCAATCAGGAAAATCCCAAAGGGCCAGGAAAATTCCAAACAGCCAGGAAAATCTGGGATCACCAGGAAAGAACAGCCAAATCAGGAAAATCCCAAAGGGCCAGAAAAATCTGGGATCGCCGGGAAAGAACACCTGAATCAGGAAAATCCCAAATGGACGGGAAAGAACACCTGAATCAGGAAAATCCCAAACTGCCAGGAAAATTCCAAATGGCCAGGAAAATCCCAAATGGCAGGAAAATCCCAAATGGCAGGAAAATCCCAAATGGCAGGAAAATCCCAAATGGCCAGGAAAATCCGGGATCATGGGGGAAAGAACACCTGAATCAGGAAAATCCCAAAGGGCCGGGAAAATCTGGGATTGCCGGGAAAGAAAACCCAAATCAGGAAAATCCCAAAGGGCCAGGAAAATCCCAAATGGCCAGGAAAATCCAGGATCATGGGGGAAAGAAAACCCAAATCAGGAAAATCCCAAATGGCCAGAAAAATCTGGGATCGCTGGGAAAGAACACCTGAATCAGGAAAATCCCAAACTGCCAGGAAAATCCCGAAGGGCCAGGAAAATCCCAAAGGACCAGGAAAATCCCAAACGGCCAGGAAAGTCTGGGATCAAAGGGGAAAGGACACCCCAATCAGGAAAATCCCAAAGGGCCAGGAAAATTCCAAACAGCCAGGAAAATCTGGGATCACCAGGAAAGAACAGCCAAATCAGGAAAATCCCAAATGGCAGGAAAATCCCAAATGGCTGGAAAATCTGGGATCATGGGGGAAAGAACACCCGAATCAGGAAAATCCCAAAGGGCCGGGAAAATCTGGGATTGCCGGGAAAGAAAACCCAAATCAGGAAAATCCCAAAGGGCCAGGAAAATCCCAAATGGCCAGGAAAGTCTGGGATCAAAGGGGAAAGGACACCCCAATCAGGAAAATCCCAAAGGGCCAGGAAAATTCCAAACAGCCAGGAAAATCTGGGATCACCAGGAAAGAACAGCCAAATCAGGAAAATCCCAAATGGCAGGAAAATCCCAAATGGCCGGCAAAATCTGGGATCATGGAGGAAAGAACACCCAAATTAGGAAAATCCCAAAGGGCCTGGAAAATCCCAAACTGCCAGGAAAATCCCAAAAGTCCAGGAAAATCTGGGATTGCCGGGGATCAGGTTCGGCTGCTCCTTTCTGGGGGTGAATCGGAGCTGCCGGAGTTTTCTCCGAGGAGTCTGGAGGACCCTGCAGCCTCCAAACGAGAGCTGGGAGCTGATTTGTCCCCAAAATGGGATTTGTCTCAGCCTGGCTCTGCTGATAAATCAACCAGAGCAGCTGATAACACCCCAAAAAACCCAAAAAACCTCTGTGGGGACACAGAGCAGGTGATAACACCCCAAAAAACCTCTGCAGCTGATAACACCCCAAAAAAACCTTTCTGGGGACACAGAGCAGGTGACAGCACCCCAAACCCCTCTGTGGGGACACAGAGCAGGTGACAGCACCCCAAACCCCTCTGTGGGGACACAGAGCAGGTGATGACACCCCAAACCCCTCTGTAGGGACACAGAGCAGGTGATGACACCCCAAAAAACCCAAAAAACCTCTGTGGGGACACAGAGCAGGTGACAACACCCCAAAAAAACCTTTCTGGGGACACAGAGCAGGTGACAGCACCCCAAAAATCCTCTGCAGCTGATAACACCCCAAAAAAAACCTCTGCAGCTGATGACACCCCAAAAAAACCTTTCTGGGAACACAGAGCAGGTGATAACACCCAAAAAAACCTCTGTGGGGACACAGAGCAGCTGATGACACCCCAAACCCCTCTGTGGGGACACAGAGCAGCTGATGACACCCCAAACCCCTCTGTGGGGACACAGAGCAGGTGATGACACCCCAAAAATCCTTTGTGGGGACACAGAGCAGGTGATAACACCCCAAAAATCCTTTGTGGGGACACAGAGCAGGTGACAGCACCCCAAACCCCTCTGTGGGGACACAGAGCAGGTGACAGCACCCCAAACCCCTCTGTGGGGACACAGAGCAGGTGACAACACCCCAAACCCCTCTGTGGGGACACAGAGCAGGTGACAGCACCCCAAACCCCTCTGTGGGGACACAGAGCACGAGATGTGACATCCAGGAGCCTCTGTGGGGCTCAGGAACGTCTCCCAGCAGGAAACCTCTCCTCCCGTGGGCCCAGCCCCGGCTGAGGTGGTTTTGCTCAGCCAGGACCTGGCGGGGGTGTGCAGAGAAACCCCCCGAGGGTCCTCACAGCTCCGACGACCTGGAAAAGAGCACAAACCCCCCCCCCCGGCCTTGCCTTGCTCATCCTGTCCTGGCAGCGATGTCCCCTTGGGTGTCACCGGTGTCACCGCCGTGTCCCTTTATAGCCCTGCCCGTTGTGAAATGTCCCTGTCCCCGTCCCTGTCCCCCCCCTGGCATTGCCCAAGGCTCTGGCACTTCCCCAAAAGGGGCTCTGTGGCTTTTCCCGCAAGGCCGGGACGCCCAGGTGGGGGTGGCCCTGTCCCCTCACCCCTCTGGGAGTCCCTTCCCTCGGGATTCTCCCACTTTTCCCGATTTTCCTCCTCTCCAGGGCTGTTTTTTGGTGCCAGGGGGGTGTCCCCAAATGTCCCCGCTCCTGGCGCATCCCGGTGTCCCCCGGGCTTCCCGGGATCCCCAAACTTGGGGGAAAAAACCCCCCAAAATCACCGAGCCCGACATTTGACCCCTCCGCAGGGCAGGGCAGCCTGTGTGACACTGGCACAGAGGTGGCACCAGTGTGACACGGGGCACAGAGGTGGCACCAGGACTGTCCCCTGCCTGCAGCTCTCCGGGCGTGTTCCCAGCCTGGCACAGCTCCAGGAGCTCCTCTCACCTGTGCCAGGGGTGGCTCCTCCCCGCCCCAGGTGTGGCTAAAAGCTGCATTTTTATCTTTTTTTTTATTTCCCACTTTGCAGGGCTCTGTCCCGGCTTTGTGGCTTTTTGCGTTGTTGTTTCTCGGCCTGGCAGAGGCTCAGAGTTTGGGGAGAAAAATGAGATTTTCCAGCGTTTCCTGGTTATAAATGACCTGCCCGGCCTCGGGGGGGTTTCGGACACGAATAAAAACCCAAAACAAAGCCCCAGGCAGGGCTGGGAGAGCCCAGGAGCTCCAGAGGAGCTGCAGCCCCGGCGTTCCCGCAGGAATTCCCTCCTGGAAAGGGCGGCCAGGCCGGGGAGCTCCGGGATCCCCACCCGGGGGGTGTCCGGGGAAGGACCAGGAGGGGACAAATCCCAGGCTGGACCCGGTCCTGGAGTGAAATAATCCCGGGATTCTGTGGTTGAGCCTCTAGCCCTGGGGTGGGGGGGAGCTCTGCCTGTCACACCGGGGGTGCACAGAGCATTTGGGGACATCGGGGACATCGGGGACGTTTCACACTGAGGGGGTGCTCAGAGCATCTGGGGACATCGGGGACATTTCACACTGGAGGGGTGCACAGAGCATTTGGGGACATCGGGGACGTTTCACTATGGGGGGGTTCTGGTGCTCAGAACATTTGGGGACATCGGGGACACTTCACACCGGGGGGTGCACAGAACATCTGGGGACATCGGGGACATTTCACACTGGGGGGTGTCAGAACATCTGGGGACACTGGGGACATTTCACTATGGGGGGGTTCTGGTGCACAGAACATTTGGGGACACCGGGGACATTTCACACTGGGGGGTGCTCAGAACATCTGGGGACATCGGGGACATTTCACAATGGCGCGTCCGGGACCGGCCCCGGCGTTGCAGAATTTTGGTGCAATTTCAGGAAACCTCCTGGGGTCACCGTGACCAGCCCGGAGGTGGCAGGGGGACAAGGGTGGGGCGTAGGGGGACAAGGGTGGGTGCAGGGGGGTGGGACAGGGGAGTCCTTTTTAGGGTCCTTGAAGGACTGGGGAGTCCTTTTAGGGGTCCTTGAAGATTGAGAGTCCTTTTAGAGGTCCTTAAAGGACTGGGGAGTAATTTTAGAGCTCCTTAAAGGAGCAGGGAGTAATTTTTAGGGGTCCTTAAAGGACTAAGCAGTCCTTTTAGAGGTCCTTGAAGATTGAGAGTCCTTTTAGGGGTCCTTGAAGGACTGGGGAGTCCTTTTAGGGGTCCTTGAAGGACTGGGGACTCCTTTCAGGGTCCTTGAAGGACTGGGGACTCTTTTTAGGGTCCTTGAAGGACTGGGGACCTCCTTTCAGGGTCCTTGAAGGACTGGGGACTCCTTTCAGGGGCAGGGGAGCAGCCGATGTGGGCAGAGGGGGCAGCAGCTCTGTCCCCCCCGGGGTGACCCCACCAGAGGCCACGGGAGCGACGAGGAACCAGCAAAAGCCTCGGGGAATTTCAAGCGATGCTTTTATTGCGGCCCAGCAGGCGGGGAGCAGCCAGAGCCCCGTTCCCAAAGCTTCCCTCTCCCCATTTCCCAGGCTCAGTCGCGATCGGGCTCTGTCGCGATCGGGCTCTGTCGCGATTGGGCTCAGTCGCGGCCAGAGTCAGTCACAACTGGGCTCAGTCACGGCCGGCCTCAGTCATGACTGAGCTCAGTCACGGCCAGGCTCAGTTGCAATTTGGCTCTGTCGCGATTTGGCTCTGTCGCGATTTGGCTCTGTCGCGATAGGGTTCAGTCACGGCCAGGCTCTGTCGCAATTTGGCTCAGTCACAGCCGGCCTCAGTCGCGATTGAGCTCAGTAGTGGCCGGGCTCAGTCGCGATTGGGCTCAGTCACGACCAGGCTCTGTCACGATTTGGCTCTGTCGCGGTCGGGCTCAGTCGCGATTGGGCTCAGCCACAGCTGGGCTCAATCGCAGCCAGGCTCAATCGCAGCCGGGCTCAGTCATGACCAGGCTCTGTCGCGATTGGGCTCTGTCGCTATTGGGCTCTGTCGCGATTGGGCTCAGTCGCGATTGGGCTCAGTCACGACCAGGCTCTGTCGCGATTGGGCTCTGTCGCGATTGAGCTCAGTCGCGACTGGGCTCAGTCGCAGCCGGGCTCTGTCGCGATTGGGCTCTGTCGCGACAGGGCTCAGTCGCGGTCGGGCCCGCAGCGCTCGGAGCCGTGGCTGATGCGGTGCGCGTCGTCCGCCAGCTTGCTCAGCACCACGGTGAACTCCTCGAAGCTCAGCTCCCTGTCGTGGTCCAGGTCGGTCTCCTGGAAGAGCTTCTCCAGGTAGTCAGCCCTGTTCCTGTCCTGGAGTCGGGGACAGCACCGGGGGGGTCACATCTGTCCCCTGTCCCACCCCCGTGGGGACAAATGGAGCTGCCGGGATCCTTCCCCGCCCCGGGAAGGTTCTGGAAGCTGCAGTGACCCCTCCCAGCCTGGGGGCTGAGCCCTGCCTGGGGCCACCGCCCCACCCTGGAACCCCCTGTGCCACCCTGGAACCTCCTGTGCCACCCCCTGCACCCACCCTGGAACCCCCTGTCCCACCCTGGAGCCCCCTGTCCCACCCCCTGCACCCACCCTGGAACCTCCTGTGCCACCCCCTGCACCCACCCTGGAGCCCCCTGTCCCACCCCCTGCACCCACCCTTGTCCCCCTGCACCCACCCTGGAACCCCCTGTCCCATCCCCTGCACCCACCCTGGTCCCCTGCACCCACCCCTGTCCCCCTGCACCCACCCTGGAACCCCCTGTGCCACCCCCTGCACCCACCCTGGAACCCCCTGTCCCACCCTGGAACCCCTGCACCCACCCTGGAGCCCCCTGTCCCACCCTTGTCCCCCTGTGCCACCCCCTGCACCCACCCTTGTCCCCCTGCACCCACTCCTGTCCCCTTGCACCCACCCCTGTCCCCCTGCACCCACCCTGGAACCCCCTGTCCCACCCCCTGCACCCACCCCTGTCCCCCTGCACCCACCCTTGTCCCCCCTGCACCCACCCTTGTCCCCCTGCCACCTCCGGGCTGATCACGGTGACCCCAGGGTGTCCTGACCTTCCCCTGCCTTGCCCTGAGCCCCAAATGAAACCCCAGAGGGGCCAGGATTTTGTGATATTTTGAGGATTTTGTGATATCTTGAGGATTTTGTGATATTTTGAGGATTTTGTGATATTTTGAGGATTTTGTGATTGTTTTTTTTTGGGCCTTAGAGATTTGAGCCTGCTGGTAGCTCCTAACTCCTCTCCCAAGGGAAAAGTTTCTTAGGAAAGCTCCTTCCCAAAACAATCTTGCCAAAACAACTTTCCTTTCCCAAAACAATCTTTCTCCAAATTTTTGCCTTTCTGATTCCCAGAGAAAAAAACCATTTTGCCCATTTCTCTGGTTTGACCAATGCCATTGGGGAGGGTCAGTCTTGTTCACCCATCGTGTTAAGTCTGCATCAGAACATTTATAAAATTAGACAATTAAAGGGGTTTTTATACCTTTTGCCCTCTGAAATATTTAGAAAAAATGCGAAATTTTGTTCGTGTCCTATAGTGACAAATTTTGCCCCAAACCCCCGCGGCTGCTCCTGGTGGGACCCCGAGCTGGGCGTGACCAGAGCCCCCCTCCCGTGCCCCCCACGCCCCCCGAGGCCCCCCGAGCCCCCTCCCCATGGATTTCTCCCCCTGGCACTCACGCAGGTGCTCAGGAAGGACGGCGCCTGCTCCTTCAGCAGCGTCCTGAAGTCGCCGAGGCTGAGCAGGTCCACCTCGCCCTGGCGGACGCTGTACCGGTGGAAAACGTCCACCACGGTCTGCAGGGCCCTCTCCAGGGTGCAATTCCCGGGGAATTCCCGGCTCCCGGCGTGGCTGTGGGTGCTGGCGGACATGGCTGAGCTCTGGAGGGATCTGCAGGGACGGGGACAAAGCTCGGAGCCGTGAGAGGAGACAAAAACTCAGCGGGAGCTGCACTTAAATCCTCGTCCTGCTGAGCCCCGGGGCACCCTCAGCTCCTCGGTGTGGAGCAGAAAATGAGGAGATTTTGGGATTTGGCTCCAGTTTGGTTTTGCCGAGGGGGCAGCTTGTTCCAGCACACCTGGGGACGTTTTTCAGGTGAGGGAATCGGGGTCAGGCCAATGAGGGGGTTCAGGGCAGAGGGCACGGAATCAGTGGTGCCTCCACCAAAGGTGGCACCAAAACCTTAATTCCTGCTCATTTCCCAACCAAAACCAACCTCCCGCTCTACCCTGAGGAGAATCCACTGCCCTGGGCTCGTCGGATCATCCAAATTCCATTTTCTCCATTTTCCAACCCAAACCAACCTCCCGCTCTACCCCCAGGAGAATCCACCACCCTGGGCTCGTGGGATCATCCAAATTCCATTTTTTCCATTTTCCAACCCAAACCAACCTCCCGCTCTACCCTGAGGAGAATCCACCACCCTGAGCTCGTCGGATCATCCCAAATTCCATTTTTTCCATTTTCCAACCCAAACCAACCTCCCGCTCCACCCCGAGGAGATTCCACCGCCCTGAGCTCATCCAATCATCCCAAATTCAATTTTTTTCCATTTTCCAACCAAAACCAACCTCCCGCTCTACCCTGAGGAGAATCGACCACCCTGAGCTCATCCAATCATCCCAAATTCAATTTTTTCCATTTTCCAACCCAAACCAACCTCCCGCTCTACCCCCAGGAGAATCCACCACCCTGAGCTCGTCGGATCATCCCAAATTCCATTTTCTCCATTTTCCAACCCAAACCAACCTCCCGCTCTACCCCCAGGAGAATCCACCGCCTTGAGCTCGTCGGATCATCCCAAATTCCATTTTCTCCGTTTTCCAACCCAAACCAACCTCCCGCTCTACCCTGAGGAGAATCGACCGCCCTGAGCTCGTCGGATCATCCCAAATTCCATTTTCTCCATTTTCCAACCCAAACCAACCTCCCGCTCTACCCTGAGGAGAATCGACCACCCTTAGCTCATGCAATCATCCCAAATTCCATTTTTTCCATTTTCCAACCCAAACCAACCTCCCGCTCTACCCCCAGGAGAATTGACCACCCTGGGCTCATCCAATCATCCCAAATTCCATTTTTTCCATTTTCCAACCCAAACCAACCTCCCGCTCTACCCCCAGGAGAATCCACCGCCCCGAGCTCGTCGGATCATCCCAAATTCCATTTTCTCCATTTTCCAACCCAAACCAACCTCCCGCTCTACCCTGAGGAGAATCCACTGCCCTGAGCTCATCCAATCATCCCAAATTCCATTTTCTCCGTTTTCCAACCCAAACCAACCTCCCGCTCTACCCTGAGGAGAATCCACCACCCTGAGCTCGTCGGATCATCCCAAATTCAATTTTTTCCATTTTCCAACCCAAACCAACCTCCCGCTCTACCCTGAGGAGAATCCACCACCCTGAGCTCATCGGATCATCCCAAATCCCATTTTTTCCATTTTCCAACCCAAACCAACCTCCTGCTCTACCCTGAGGAGAATCGACCACCCTGAGCTCATCGGATCATCCCAAATTCCATTTTTTCCATTTTCCAACCCAAACCAACCTCCCGCTCTACCTCGAGGAGAATCCACCACCCCGAGCTCATCAGATCATCCCAAATTCCATTTTCTCCATTTTCCAACCCAAACCAACCTCCCGCTCTACCCCCAGGAGAATCCACCACCCTGAGCTCGTCGGATCATCCCAAATTCCATTTTCTCCATTTTCCAACCCAAACCAACCTCCCGCTCTACCCCGAGGAGAATCGACCGCCCTGAGCTCGTCGGATCATCCCAAATTCCATTTTTTCCATTTCCCAACCCAAACCAACCTCCCGCTCTACCCTGAGGAGAATCGACCACCCTGAGCTCGTCAGATCATCCCAAATTCCATTTTCTCCATTTTCCAACCCAAACCAACCTCCCGCTCTACCCCGAGGAGATTCCACCGCCCCGAGCTCGTCGGATCATCCCAAATTCCATTTTTTCCATTTTCCAACCCAAACCAAACTCCTGCTCTACCTCAAGGAGAATCCACCACCCTGAGCTCGTCGGATCATCCCAAATTCCTTCTCCCTCACCGTTTTCCACCCTCTCCCCACTCACCCTGGTCTCGAGGAGGGTTTGATGGGGACGGATCCGTCGGTGTGACCCGGGAGCCCTCAGGAGCCCTTTTATACCTGAGCTCTTTCATCAGAGCTGCTGCCACACCTGCCGCAAGCATCGGCTTGAGCTCGCCTTTCCCGCACCTGGAAATTGCCAGGCGGGCTCCCCGCAGCCCCTCCCGGCCTCATTCCTCCCTCCCAGTTCCTGGTTGCACCCACCAGGAGTTGGAAATGTTGTCCTTGTCCCCTCCATCACCTCTGACAGGGCTCAGGGAGGGGAAAAACCCCGCGTGTGTCACGTCCCGGTGTGCAGGGCAAGGCCGCTCGGGCAGAAGTTGCCTAAACTTGGGGAGTTTTGCAATGGGACCGAAAATTTGCACATTTTTCCTGCTGGCTCAGGAGCAAATTTGGCTGTTTCGCATGGAAACAGGGATGGCTTTGTCCTCGGATGAATTTTTAACATAATTTCTGTTTTCTACAACCCCAACTGGCTGGACGCTGCCCAAGACAACGCAGCTCTGTATTTATAACTTGTTTTCCGGAATATTTTCCACTGTTTTCAATTCGTACCAGACCTCTGCTCCCGCTCCAGCGATTTTCTGGAGGAACCCAGGCACAAAACCAGGAGCAAACCCAAAGTCGGGGTCTTTTCTGGCTGGTGCAGGAAGTCCCACCTGTTTTGCAATTGTCACCTCTGTGTCACTGTGTTAGGGGCAAGAACGAGCAGACAATGGGAAGATTTAAGAGCAGACAATGGGTAGGAGGAACAGGGAAGGACCAGCCCAGCCCGGGGTGCCCATTCCTGTTTGGGGATGCTCCTGTGTCCCCAGGGCATTGCACGATTTTATTCCGGTAGCCCTGACTCATTTTATTGCTCCTTTTGTTTCCCGGACCCGCTCCATCCCAAACTGGAGTCACCCATCCCAAACTGGAGTCACCCATCCCGAGTTGGAGTGTCACTCATCCCAAATCCGAGTGTCACCCATCCCGAACTGGGGTGTCACCCATCCCGAATTGCACCCTCGTTCCCCAGCTGGCAGGGAAAGCGTCTGGTGGGCTTGTGGCAGCTCCCACACGCAGCCCCTTGCCCAAATTCCTCGGTTTTTCCCAAATTCCCCAGTTTTTCCCAACTTCCTCAGTTTTTCCCAACTCCCCCAGTTTTTCCCTAAAACCAGTGGGGGAGGCAGCTGGTGACACCCAGCCCTGCAAGGGGAGCGGCGCCCGGGTGACACCAGGGTGACAGCGAGTGACATTCGCCTCCAGGGACAAGGGCTGCTCCCCAAAGTCAGAGCAGCCACCACCCCAAACCCCAAAATCCCAGGTTTCACCCGGTCTTGGCTGATGTTGGAACTGTCAGCTCCTCCTGAGCCTGGGGGTTCCCACCCGGTGCCCCCTCCCTGGCACATCCAGGAGCTCCTCTCCACACCTGGGCCAGCCCCCAGGTGGGTTTCAGGTGTGTCGTGACCTGGGGGATGTCCCAAACCGTGAAATGTTGGACTGGTCCTGCAGAGCGGCCGTTCCTCTGAGCAGCTCCCGGGGATGGAGCCCCCAGAGCCCCCCGAGCCTCCAGAGCCCCCTGAGCCCCCCAAGCCCCCTGAGCCCCCAGAGCCCCTGGAGACCCTGGAGCCCCCAGAGCCCCTGGAGCCCCCCGAGCCCCCTGAGCCCCCCGAGCCCCTGGAGCCTCCCAAGCCCCCAGAGCCCCCCGAGACCCCCGAGCCCCCTGAGCCCCCCAAGCCCCCTGAGCCCCCAGAGCCCCTGGAGACCCTGGAGGCCTCCGGAGCCCCTGGAGCACCTGGAACTCCCCAAACCCCTGGAGCCCCCGAGCACCCAGAGCCCCCCGAGTCCCCAGAGCCCCTGGAGCCCCTGGAGCCCCTGGAGCCCCCGGAGCCCCCTGAGCCCCCAGAGCCCCTGGAGCCCCTGGAGCCCCCGGAGCCCCTGGAGCCCCCCGAGCCCCCTGAGCACCCCGAGCCCCCCGAGCCCCCCGAGTCCCCAGAGCCCCCCGAGCCCCCAGAGCCCCCTGAGCCCCCTGAGCCCCCCAGAGCCCCTGGAGCCCCCAGAGCCCCCAGAGCCCCCGGAGCCCCCAGAGCCTCCAGAGCCCCCGGAGCCCCCAGAGCCTCCAGAGCCCCCCAAGCCCCCCAGAGCCCCTCAGAGTCCCTCGGCCTCTTTCTTGGCTCTGCTGGGGCTGCTGGGTTGTTTTGGGGTCTTACAAAAACACCTCACACAAGCCTGGGAAAGTGGCACGCCTGGGATGTGACACCTCCAGAAAGTGACACCCTTGGGATCTGACACCTGTGCAGGTGTGGCACCCTCAGAATGTGACACCCTTGACATCTGACACCCCTGGGATGTGGCACCCCCAGAATGTGACACTGTTGGGATCTGACACTCCCAGAATGTGACACCCCCAGAATGTGGCACCCCCAGAATGTGACACCCTTGAGATGTGAAACTCCTGGGATGTGGCACCCCCAGAATGTGGCACCCCCAGTTCCAGGGCTGGTTCTTGGCAGAGTCCTGGGCATGGACCCCCCCCAGCTGGGACAGGCAGGGCCGGGAGCGCCCCCGTGCAACCCAGGAGCCCCCAGACTCACGGGACGCTGCCCCCCACCCCCTGCCCAGGCTTGGGAAGGCATTTGGGGTCACCCTAGGATCTGACACCCTCCAGGAGCCCTGTGCTGCTCAGTGGGGACCCCCAACACCTCGCCCTGACCCCCTCTCAGCCCAGAACAAGCCCCCCCTGTGTCACTGTCCCCTCCCCGTTGCTTTTCCCGTGTTTAATCACGGCCTGGGCAGGCGTCACCCCCTCCCTGGAGCCCCCAGGACACGGAACACGGACGGGTTTGGTGCTCAGAGGAGGAGATTTTATTTCAACGCCACAGAGAAGGGGAAGGTGACAAAGGGTTGGGTACAGGCAAGGCTGGGGGGACACCGGGTCCCGTGGCTCGGAGATGCTCCCATTTCAGTGACGGTGGCCGGGCCCGTGGCCGTGGTCGTGGTCATGGTCATGGCTATGGTCAGGCCCGTGGCCGTGGTGACCACCAGGGCCCTCATGGGACCTGTTGTGGGCATTGATGGCCACTTGGCTCAGCGTGGTCAGGAACTCGGTGAACTTGAGGCGCCCGTCGTGGTTGGCGTCGGCCTTGGCGAAGAGCTGCGCGATGTAGCGGTCGGTGCTGGTGTTGGGCTGTGGGGGGACACCAAGGAGAAGAGTTGGGGGCTGAACACCCCCAAAAAAAACCCCCCATCCCTCCCTTTGGGAAGCTCCCGGCCGCCCCCATCCCCAAGGAACCCGCGCTGGGCTCCTCCGTCCCTGGAAGTGTCCAAGGATGAGCTCTGAGTGACCCAACCTAGCGGGAGGCGGCCCTGCCTGACACTGCCGGGGTGAGAGGAGCTTCCAGGACCCTTCCCACCCATCCCATTCCATCCCAGTATCCCATCCCAGTATCCCATCCCATCCCATCCCATTATCCTATCCCATGGATCCCATCTCATCCCATCCCATTATCCCATCCCATCCCACCCAATCCCATTATCCCATCCCATTATCCCATTATCCCATCCCATCCCATCCCATGGATCCCATCCCATTATCCCATCCCATTATCCCATTATCCCATCCCATTATCCCATCCCATGGATCCCATCCCATCCCATCCCATCCCATTATCCCATCCCATGGATCCCATCTCATCCCATCCCATTATCCCATCCCAGTATCCCATTATCCCATTATCCCATTATCCCATTATCCCATTATCCCGTCCCTCCGGGTCTCACCGGCGCCGTGTTCCTCAGGAAGGGCCCGGCCGTCTCCTTGAGCAGCTTGGAGAACTCTCCCTTGCTCAGGTAATCGTCCACGGGGCGCTGCACCGCGTACTGGTGGTAAACGTTGACGGCGCATTCCAGAGCCAGCTCCAGGTCGGTTTTCATCCTGCCGGGAAGGGAAAAACAGAGCGGGGATGAAGGGAAAAACAGAGCGGGGATGAAGGGAAAAATCGGGATGGGGATGGAGGGAAAAACAGAGCGGGGATGAAGGGAAAAACAGAGCGGGGATGAGGGGAAAAATGGGGATGGGAATGGAGGGAAAAACAGAGCGGGGATGAAGGGAAAAATGGGATGGGGATGAAGGGAAAAATGGGGATGGGGCTGAGGGGAAAACAGGATGGGGATGAAGGGAAAAATGGGATGGGGATGAAGGGAAAAATAGCGCAGAGATGAAGGGAAAAAGCGTGGGGATGAGGGGAAAATGGGGATGGGGCTGAGGGGAAAACAGCGTGGGGATGAAGGGAAAAATGGGATGGGGATGAAGGGAAAAACAGCGCGGGGATGGAGGGAAAAACAGAGCGGGGATGAAGGGAAAACAGGGATGGGGATGAAGGGAAAAACAGTGCAGGGATGAAGGGAAAAATGGGGACGGGGATGAAGGGAAAAACAGAGCGGGGATGAAGGGAAAAATGGGATGGGGATGAAGGGAAAAACAGAGCGGGGCTGAGGGAAAAACGGGGACCAGGACCGTCCCCGCCGTTCCCGGAGCCGCTGCTCACCTCGGGGAAGTTCTGGGCTCTGCAGAGGACGCGCAGGAGGATCAGCAGGAGGATCAGCAGGAGGATCAGCAGGAGGATCAGCAGGAGGATCAGCAGGAGGATCGAGTGATGCTGAGCAGGGCACGACGCCTTTTATCCCCTCCCCGAGCTCCGGGCTGTGCCAGCCGCGGGTTCCCTGCGGGCTTGGGAGTTGTGCAAGGCCAGCACGCCCAGGCTCGGATTTCGGGTTCCTCAGCCCGCTCCAGGAATTGTTATCCAGGGAGGGGAAACCCCGAACTCATCAGGCAAAACAAGGAAACGCCAGAAGTGACATTTGTGAGGGGGTCAGTGATGGCACAAGGGCTTTTCCGGAACGTTCCCCAAGCGTTTGATGGGGATGATGGAAAAGGAGATTTTCTGGGTGGGGGTCTCCAGTGGGATGACGCCGGTTTTATCCGGCTGGGGATGGGGTTTCGCACTGATTTGGTGGGTTTGGCTGCTGGGCAGGTGCCAGGGGTGGCCAGGACATCCCAGCCCTCCGTGGGAACGTTCCACCGAATCTGGGGGGCCTGGGCACAAATGACAAACCCGAATGTGTGACCCGAATTGCCCTGGGGACAAATCCGGGCATGGGTGTGGGAAATCTGGGAGGTGGCGCTTCCCGGCAGCTGGAATTGCTGCCCGATGATAGCCGGGGGCTGGGCCTGCCCAGTGCTCCCATTGTTCCCAGTGTTCCCAGTGTTCCCAGTGTTCCCAGTGTTCCCAGTGTTCCCAGTGTCTCAGGTGGAGCCCCCACGGTGTTCCCAGTGCCACAGGTGGAGCCCCCACAGTGTTCCCAGTGCCTCACATGGAGCCCTCCCAGTGTCCCCAGTGTTCCCAGTGCTCCCAGTGTTCCCAGTGTTCCCAGTGCCTCACGCGGAGCCCCCCAGTGTTCCCAGTGCCACAGGTGGAGCCTCCCCCATGTTCCCAGTGCTCCCAGTGCCTCACGCAGAGCCCCCCCAGTATTCCCAGTGTTCCCAGTGCCTCACATGGAGCCCTCCCAGTGTCCCCAGTGTCCCCAGTGTTCCCAGTGCCTCATGTGGAGCCCCCCCAGTGTTCCCAGTGCCGCAGGTGGAGCCTCCCCTGTGTTCCCAGTGTTCCCAGTGCCTCACGTGGAGCCCCCCCAGTGTTCCCAGTGTTCCCAGTGCCTCACGTGGAGCCCCCCCAGTGCTCCCAGTGCTCCCAGTGCCCAGAACAAGCTGCAGAACCCCGAGGGTCTGGGAAGGCTGGGGAGGAGCCCCCAGCCCCATTAAACCTTTCGGGGAGCGGGAAGGGCAGCGATGGTGAAACCGCGGTGGTGCCAGGAACCGGCGCCAGAAAAACCCGGAATTGCCAAAGAGGGAGGCAAAGGGACAGGTCTGGGGACAGGGACGGGCGCGTCCTCACCGGGAGGGGACACGCGTGGGCTGGGCAGAGGGACACGGGTGACACGGCAGGGACACGGGATGGGACAGGCCTGGGGATGGCTGGGGGCGTGGGGAGGGGGACAAGGACACCTGGGGAGGGGGACAAGGACACCTGGGGAGGGGGACAAGGACACCTGGGAAGGGGGACAAGGACACCTGGGGAGGGGGACAGGGACACCTGGGTGCCGTGGGGACAGGGCAGGGTGTGGGGAGGGGGACAAGGACACCTGGGGAGGGGGACAAGGGCACCTGGGGAGGGGGACAAGGACACCTGGGTGCCGTGGGGACAGGGCAGGGTGTGGGGAGGGGGACAAGGACACCTGGGTGCCGTGGGGGACAGGGCAGGGCGTGGGGACGGAGGGTGGGACAGGCGCTCACTGTGGGGCCTCCTGCTGCCGTTTGCTGCCCCAAAATCCCCCAAATCCCGTGGAAACCACGGAACCCACGACTCCAAACACCGGGAGAGCCCTGCTGGGGGCTGGGGGCAGCAGCTGGGGGGGGCTGGGGGCGGGGTGGGGGAAGGGGAGTGTCGCACATCTGGAAGGGGCGTGTCGCACATCTGGAAGGGGCGTGTGGCACATCTGGAGCCCGCAAAGCTTTGATTGGAGGCGGGAAGCGGCGGAGCCGGGAAGCGGCGGCTCCGCACGAACCGGGCGGGAACGCGGCCGAAACCCCGCGGCAGCGGCGGCGAGGAGGGGGCGCGGGGTCCTGGAGGTGAGGGAGAGACCCCGGCCCTGCAGGAGCAGCGCGGTCCCGGCCCGGAGCGGTCCCGGCTCGGATCGGTTCCAGCCCGGAGCGGTCCCGCCTCGGAGCGGTCCCGGCTCGGATCGGTCCCGCCTCGGAGCGGTCCCGGCTCGGAGCGGTCCCGCCTCGGAGCGGTCCCGGCTCGGAGCGGTTCCAGCCCGGAGCGGTCCCGGCCCGGAGCGGTCCCGGCCCGGAGCGGTCCCGGCTCGGAGCGGTCCCGGCTCGGAGCGGTCCCGGCTCGGAGCGGTCCCGGCCCGGCTCCGTTCCCCCCGCGCCCCCCGTTAATCCCCGCGGGACCGGAGCGGCTCCGGGGCAGCAGCGCCCGCCCAGAGACCGGGACAGAACCGGAGCCGGGCCGGGACAGAACCGGAGCCAGCCCGGGATCCCTCCCGCTCCACCGGGGAGGGGAACGGCAGCTTCCCCCAGCCCAGCCAGAGAGACCCCAGAGCTCCAAACGCTTCGTTTGGATCCAAATTTATTGAAATGACACCGGGACGACAACGGGAGGACAACGGGCACTGCCCTCACTTCATGCGCGGCGTCTTGTCCGGCAGGTCCTGGAAGAAGTCGTTGCACATCATGGCCATGCAGGCCAGGAAGGTCACGTACTCCTGGAAATCCACCTCGCTGTCGCTGTTGGCGTCCAGGTTGCTCATGAGCTTCTGCAGACTCGCCTCGCTGCTTTGACTCTGTCCGGAGGAGGGATTTAAAAGTTAAAATCGGGGTTTTGCGCGTCCCCCGAGCCGCGGAATTGGGGGGAGGAAAGGGAGGGATTTAAAAATTAAAATCGGGTTTTTGCGCGTCCCCCGAGCCGCGGAATCGCGGGGAGGATGGGGAGGGATTTAAAAGTTAAAATCGGGGTTTTTGCGCGTCCCCCGAGCCGCGGAATTGCGGAATTCCCCGCGGCACTCACGCTGAAACTCGGCAGCTCCTTCATGAGCAGCTCCTTGAGCTCGGCCTTGCTGAGCTTGTACTTGTCGCCCTCCTTGCCCGAGTATTTGTGGAAGGTGGCGACCACCACGGCCAGCGCCTGCTCCAGGGGACACGCCATGGGGACAACCTGGGGGGGACACGGGGGGGACACGGGGGTTCGGTGTCCTCGGGGTGTCCCGGGAATCGCCGTTCGCTCCGGGCTGGGAAAGCCCCAGAAGTGAGGGGGGGACCGGGAGGGCGCAGCCCCCGGGGCGGGGAAGGGCTCCGGAGGTTTTGGGGCTCTCGCGGGTGGAACGGGGATTGGACCGGGAGAACGGGGATTGGACCGGGAGAACGGGGATTGAACTGGGAGAACGGGGATTGGACCGGGAGAACGGGGATTTTACCGGGAGAACGGGGATTGCACCGGGGAGGAGAACGGGGATTGCACCGGGAGAACAGGGATTGCACCGGGCAGGAGAACGCGGATTTTTTCACTGGGCAGGGGAAACGCGGATTTTTTCACCGGGCAGGGGAACGGGGATTGTACCGGGAGAACAGGGATTGCACCGGGCAGGGGAACGCGGATTTTTTCACCGGGCAGGGGGAACGCGGATTTTTTCACCAGGCGAGGGAACAGGGATTTCACCGGGAGAACGGGGATTTCACCGGGCAGGGGAACGGGGATTTTTTCACCAGGCGGGGGAACGGGGATTTCACCGGGAGAACGGGGATTGCACCGGGAGAACGCGGATTTCACCGGGAGAACGCGGATTTCACCGGGAGAACGCGGATTTCACCGGGAGAACGGGGATTGCACCGGGCAGGGGAACGGGGATTGTACCGGGAGAACGCGGATTTCACCGGAGAGGAGAACGCGAATTTTTCACCGGGCAGGGGAACGCGGATCCCCGGCCCCCAGAGCAGGAACCTCCCGCCCCGCCCCGGGGGGAAATCCCAGCCGGGGGACCCTGGAGGGGGAACGTGGGGAGAACCCCGACTCACCGAGAGCTCCGGCGGGCCGGAGGAGGGCGGGCAGGGCGGAAGGGGAGCGGGAACCGGGCCCTGGAATTTATAACCCGGCCCGGCCACACCCGGCCGGGGAGGCAGCGCCGAGCCCAAACCCCCCCGGCCACGGCTGGAAAAGGAGAAAAGGAGGAGAAAGGAAACCCCGGGAGCTGCCAAGGGGGGCTGGGCTGGGTTAGGAGGGGCAAAACGCGCCCTTGGGGTGGCCAGGGACCACCAGGGCCGGGAGAATCCCTGGGGCTGGGGATGCCCGGGTGGGCACCGCGACCCCCGGTGCCACCCTGGCAGCGCCCCCGGGGATGGCCGGGGCCCGGCAGGGTTTGGCCGCGGGGGCGTTGCGGAGCCGGGCTGGTGCCGAGGGATTTTTGGGATTTTTTTGCTGTTTTGCAGTCGCCTGGCAGCGATTTCTGTTTGCCGGCGGCGGGGGCGGCGTCCCCGTTGTGTAACGGAGCCGTTCCGGTGCCTCCTGCCCGGCCCCGGGGGCTGCGGGGGGCTCCAGGAACCGGCACCTTCCACCCCCCAGCCCCGGCAAAACCCCCGAGAGTCCCCCAGACCCCTCAGAGTGACAAAGTGACAAAAAAGGGGACGAAGCTCGGGTGGCTCCGGCGCTCAGGGGGGCGGGGAAGCTCCCCCAGACCCCCTCGGGGCCTCCCCAGCTCGGGGGGGTTTTGTAGATTTGGGCAGGAGGAGCCCCCCGGGCTGAGCCTCGGCACCCGTGAGGGGCTGGGAATTCCCGGGAGCTCCGGGGGGGCTTTAAAAAGGGCCTGAGAATGGGCAGGGAAAGTTTGGAGCTCCTGGAAGGACCTGGAAGGGCTCAGAAAAGATTTGAGGGCCTTGGGGAGGACCTGGGGGCTCAGAGAGGACCTGGAAGGGCTCAGGAAAGGTTTGAGGGCCTTGGAGAGGACCTGGAAGGGCTCAGAGAGGACCTGGAAGGGTTCAGAAAAGATTTGAGGGCCTTGGGGAGGATCTGGAAGGGCTCAGGAAGGACCTGGAAGGGCTCAGGAAAGATTTGAGGGCCTTGGAGAGGACCTAGAAGGGTTCAGAAAGGACCTGGGGGCTCAGAGAGGACCTGGGAGTGCTCAGAGAGGACCTGGAAGGGCTCAGAAAAGATTTGAGGGCCTTGGGAAGGACCTAGAAGGGTTCAGGATAGACCTGGGGGCTTGGGGAGGACCTGGAAGGGCTCAGAGAGGACCTGGAGGGGCTCAGGAAAGATTTGAGGGCCTTGGGGAGGACCTGGAAGGGCTCAGGAAGGACCTGGAAGGGTTCAAGAAAGATTTGAGGGCCTTGGAGAGGACCTGGAAGGGCTCAGGAAAGATTTGAGGGCCTTGGAGAGGACCTGGAAGGGCACAGAGAGGACCTGGAGGGACTCAGCAAAGCCCCTCTGCTCTGAGCAGAACGTTCCGGGGGACACCCAAGGGCTGGTTGTGCTCCAAGCTGCTCCAATAAATAAATAAAAATGAATAAAAAGCTGCTGCAGTAAAACCCCGCCCATGGAAAATCCCAGGGAGCTGCAGGAGGGCGTGAGTCACGCTGAGCCCGCTGCCCGCGGGCACCGAGCCCCGGGGCGTGGGCAGGGCTGGGAGAGCGGGCAGAGCCCCAAAACCGGGACAGGGCTGGGGGAAAAACTCAATAGAACCCCCAAAACTGAGCCAGGATTGGGGGAAAACCTCAACAGAGCCCCGAAACTGGGACAGGGCTGGGAAGAGTGGGCAGAGCCCCAAAACCGGGACAGGATTGGGGGAAAAAACTCAATAGAACCCCCAAAACTGAGCCAGGATTGGGGGAAAACCTCAACAGAGCCCCGAAACTGGGACAGGGCTGGGAAGAGTGGGCAGAGCCCCAAAACTGGGACAGGATTGAGGGAAAAGCTGAATAGAACCTCCAAACTCAACCAGGATCAGGAAAAAACCTGAACAGAGCCCCAGAACTGAGCTGAGATTGGGGAGAGCGGGCAGAGCCCCAAAACCGGGACAGGATTGGGGGAAAAGCTGAACAGAGCCCCAAAACCGGGACAGGATTGAGGGAAAACCTGAATAGAACCTCAAAATTCAACCAGGATCAGGAAAAAACCTGAACAGAGCCCCAAAACTGAGCTGAGATTGGGGAGAGCGGGCAGAGTCCCAAAACTGAGCCAGGATTGGGGAAAAACCTCAACAGAATCCCCAAAACTGAGCTGAGATTGGGGGAGAGACTGAGCAGAGCCCCAAAACTGAGCCAGGGTTGGGGAGAGACCCGGCAGAGCCCCAAAACTGGGACAGAGCTGGGGGAAAACCTCAACGGGGCCCCAAAACTGAGCTGAGACTGAGGAAAAACTTGAACAGAGCCCCAAAACTGAGCTGAGATTGGGGGGAGACCGGGCAGAGCCCCAAAACTGAGCCAGGATTGAGGGAAAACCTCAACAGAACCCCCAAAACTGAGCCAGGATTGGGGAGAGACCCGGCAGAGCCCCAAAACTGGGACAGGATTGAGGGAAAACCTCAACAGAGCCCCAAAACTCAGCTGGGATTGGGGGAAAGCCTGAAGAGAACCCCAAAACTCAACCAGGATCAGGAAAAAACCTGAACAGAGCCCCAGAACTCAGCTGGGATCAGGGAAAAGCCTGAACAGAGCCCCTGGAGCAGAGCCAGGATTGAGGGAAAGCCTGAAGAGAACCCCAAAACTCATCTGGGATGGGGGAAAAGCCCGAACAAAAACCCAGAATTCAACCAGGATCAGGAAAAAACCTGAACAGAAGCCCAGAACTCAGCTGGGATGGGGGAAAAGCCCAAAGAGAAGCCCAGAACTCAACCAGGATCAGGAAAAAAACTAAACAGAACCTCAGAACTCGGCCAGGATTGAGGGAAAACCTGAACAGAAGCCCAGAACTCATCTGGGATGGGGGGAAATCCTGAACAAAAGCCCAGAACTCGACCAGGATTGAGGGAAAACCTAAACAGAACCCCAAAATTCAGCCAGGATCAGGAAAAAACCTGAACAGAGCCCCAGAACTGAACCAGGATCAGGGAAAATCCCGAACAAAAGCCCAGAACTCAACCAGGCTCAGGAAAAAAACTAAACAGAACCTCAGAACTCGGCCAGGATTGAGGGAAAACCTGAACAGAACCCCAGAACTCATCTGGGACGGGGGAAAAGCCCAAACAGAACCCAAAACTCAACCAGGATCAGGGAAAACCCCGAACAAAAGCCCAGAACTGGGCCAGGCTCAGGGCAAAGCTTTTATTGCGCGCCTCGTTTGGCGCAGGCAGCGCTCACTTCCTGCGGTGCTGCTTGCTGGGGTCGTCCTTGAAGAACTCGTTGAAGCCCATGGTGACGCAGGCCAGGAAACAAACGTACTCCTTGAAATCCACCTCGCTGTCCTTGTTGTGGTCCAGGTCGTTCATCAGGCGCTTGAACTCGGCCTCGTCCATTTGTTTCTGTCCGGGGGAGAAAAGGGTTTGGGGTGAGGGGCGGCCCCTTCCCACCCCGCTGCCCCTTCTCTGCCCCTTTCCCTCTTGGCGGTGCCCAAAAGTGTCAAAAATGCCGCTGGGTGTGGAAATATTTGGGAAAAAATTCATTTGTATATTTAATTAATTAATTAATTAATTAATTAATTATATTTTTGTATATTTTTATTTTTATTTTTATTTTTTATATATAAATATATAAATATATTTTTCTATTTTATATATTTATATTTATATATTTTTCTATTTTATATATTTATATTTATATATTTTTCTATTTATATATTTTTATATATTTATATTTTTATATTTTTATATTTTTCTATATTTTTCTATATTTTCTATATTTTTAATATTTTATATATAGTTTATATTTGTATATATAAACTTGTATATATAATATAAATTATATTATATATTTGTATATGTAAATTTGTATATATAATATTAAATTTGTATATATATATTTATATATACAAATATAATTTTAATATATTTATATATAAATATATATCTATATATTAATATATATTTTATATATATATTTATATATAAATATATATAAATATATATTATTTCTATATTTTTAATATATATATATATTTATATATTTTAAAAATTGCCTCCCTGTTGAAACCACAAGGCAGGAAAGGGAAGTGGGGGGGTTAAAGAAAAAGAAAATTATGAGGGGAGAAAAAAAAAAGAAAGAAATTGGAGCGTGATTTCCTTTGCCGAACAAAATGTTTCTGTGGGTTTAAAACAAAAAACAGATTTTCCTTGGGGCTGAGCCCCTCGAGGCCTCGTCCCTCCTCCTCCTCCTCCTCCTCCTCCTCCTCCTCCTCCTCCTCCCCAGGGCTTTCCCCGGGGCATTTCCCTGCGGGATGAACCCACCAAGGAATTTCAGAGCCCCCCTGGTCCGGGGGTGGCCCGGGGGTGGCCCGGTCCCCTCCTGTCCCCCCAGCAGTGTCCCCGCGGTCACTCACGCTCCCGAAGATGGGCAGCTCCTTGTTGAGCAGCTCCTTGAGCTCGGCCTTGCTGAGCTTGAACTTGTCACCCTCCTTGCCCGAGTACTTGTGGAAGGTGGTGACCATCACGGCCATCGCCTGCTCCAGGGGACACGCCATGGGGACAGCCTGGGGACAGCCTGGGGACACAGCAGGGGCTGGGTCAGCCTGAGGGGTACAGCCAGGGCTGTCGTCAGCCTGGGGACAGCCTGGGGACAGCCTGGGGACATGGGGGGGGGACACAGCACGGGCTGGTTCAGCCTGGGGACAGCCTGGGGACAGCCTGGGGACAGCCTGGGGACACAGCAGGGGTTGGGTCAGCCTGGGGACAGCCTGGGGACAGCCTGGGGACACGGGGGGGACACGGGGGGGACACAGCAGGGGCTGGGTCAGCCTGGGGACAGCCTGGGGACAGCCTGGGGACACGGGGGGACACAGCACGGGCTGGCTCAGCCTGGGGGCCACAGCACCGGCCAGGGGACACAGCCAGGGCTGTCCTCAGCCGGGGGTCACAGGATTTAGGGGAAAACTTAAACAGAACCCCAGAATTCAGCCAGGATCAGGAAAAAAACCTGCCCTCACCCGGGGGGCACAGCCAGGACTGTCCCCAGCCCGGGGGACACATCACGGTCTGTCCCCAGCCCGGGGGGCACAGCCAGGGCTGTCCCCAGCCTGGGGGCACAGCCAGGGCTGTCCTCAGCCTGGGGGCACAGCCAGGGCTGTCCCCAGCCCGGGGGGCACAGCATGGCCCGGGGGGCACAGAACAGCCAGGGGGACACAGCACGGTCTGTCCCCAGCCCGGGGGGCACAGCCAGGGCTGTCCCCAGCCCGGGATCAGCCCCGGGGCAGTTTTTGGGGTGCAGCTGAGGGAGGAAGGGCAGCAGGGACTCACCGGGTCAGCTCCGCTCTGCTCCGCTCCGCCGAGGGCTCGGGGTGCGGTGCCGGTGGCTCGGAGGGTTTTTATAGCCCGGCAGGGGCGGCAGTGCCCCCCCGGCAGTCCCCAGCCCCCCAGGCTTTCCCAGCAGCTCCTCGCACCTCGGGTTTCGCCCGCGCCCCATTTTTGCCTAACGAGCTGTGTGATCCCATTAGCGGCAGGCGCTGGGATCGCCCCCAAACCGGGGCACCCCCAAAACCGCCCCTGCCCCGTGCCAGCTTCGCTGGGGGGCACCGATGCCCCCGGGGCAGGGGGTGGTGACCCCAAAACAGGGGGATATTTTGGGGCTGGGGGTGGCAGCGGGGTCGTTTGTGTCCCCCTGCCAGGGGGGGACGTGTCCTGGTCCTCCTGCAGCCCCCGGGGCTGAGCCTGCGCTCCGGGGCACAGAGGGACACTGGGGACAGGGGTGGCACTGGGGACAGGGGTGACACTGGGGACAGAGGGACACTGGGGACAGGGGTGGCACTGGGGACAGGGGTGACACTGGGGACAGAGGGACACTGGGGACAGGGGTGGCACTGGGGACAGGGGTGACACTGGGGACAGGAGTGACACTGGAGACAGGGGTGACACTGGGGACAGAGGGACACTGGGGACAGGGGTGGCACTGGAGACAGGGGTGACACTGGGGACAGAGGGACACTGGGGACAGGGGTGGCACTGGGGACAGAGGGACACTGGGGACAGGGGTGACACTGGGGACAGGGGTGACACCACAGCACGGGTGGGCAGCAGCCAGGACAGGGGGGTGGGTGGTTTCCCCCTCCCCGCCGGAAGGGAACACCCCGGGTTTTTTGGGGTCCCTGGCGGGGGTCTCCTCCTTCCCGACCCCCCAAATCCCCCCAGGGCTGGGGAGGGACACGAGGAGGGGGAACCGCGGGATTTTGGCTTTGCTGCCTCTCAGGACGGGGCTCTGGGGGTCGTTCCCTGCTCCGGGGGTCCCTCCCGGAGAGACCCCGAGGGCCCGGCCCGGATCTGGGGGGTCCCGGGGGAGCCCGGCCCGGATCTGGGGGGTCCCGGGGGAGCCCGGCCCGGCCTGGCTCGGCCCAGCCCCGCTCGGGCTGAGTCACTCCCGGGCCTCGCCCCGCGGGGATTCCTCGGCCGTGACTCAGCCCGGCCGCGCCCGCTCCCACGGGACAGCCCGGGTGGGGTTCGCACGGGACCCCGGCGCTGCTCTGGGGCTTTGGGGGGGTTTTTTGGGGGGTCTGGGGGGGTTTGGGGGGCGGGCGGGACCCCGCGATGCTCCCGGAGGGGGTCCGGGAGGTTTGGGGGGGGTCCCGGTTCCCCGGTGCTGCCACCCCCGAGCCCCCACGGCCGAGCCGGTTCCCGGTGGAAAATCCCCGGGAGGAGCCGGAGCTGCGGGCCCGGGGGTGCTGCCGGCACCGGGAGCGCGGCCCTGCCCAGCCCGGGGGTCCCCGGGGGTCCCCGGGGGCTCTGTCCCCATCCCGGGGGGCGCGGGGGGTGCAGGGCAGGAATTGGGGCTGCGGTTCCCCCCTGCCCGGGACCCCCGTGGGGACCGCCCGAGACCCCCATAGGGACCTCCCGGCTTCTGACACCCCTTGGTGGCCGCTGACACTCCTTGGTGGCTCCTGACACCCCTTAGTGGCTCCTGTCACCCCTTGGTGGCTCCTGTCACCCCTTGGTGGCCCCTGACACCCCCCGGTGGCCGCTGACAATCCCCGGTGGCTCCTGTCACCCCTCAGTGGCTCCTGTCACCCCTTGGTGGCCCCTGAGACCCCCACAGTGGCTCCTGTCACCCCTTGGTGGCCCCTGAGACCCCCACAGTGGCTCCTGTCACCCCTTGGTGGCCGCTGACACCCCTTGGTGGCTCCTGGCACCCCTTGGTGGCCCCTGACACCTCCCGGTGGCTCCTGACACCCCTTAGTGGCTCCTGTCACCCCCCAGTGGCTCCTGTCATCCCTCAGTGGCCCCTGTCACCCCTTGGTGGCCCCTGACACCCCTTGGTGGCTCCTGACACCTCCCGGTGGCCGGGACTGGCCTTGTCCCCAGCCCAGGCAAGGCGTGGTGGCCAGGGCGGGGACAGGGCGGGGACAGGGCGGGGACAGGGCGGGGACAGGGCGGGGACAGGGCGGGGACAGGGCGGACCCCCCTCCCTCAGCCCCCCATCCCGGGAAAGGCAAATCCCGAGCTGCAGCCGCTGCTCCTCCGAATTTTATTGCTGCCATAAATCAATAAATAACCGCGGTGGTGTCAATAAATCAAATAATAATCAAATAATTACCCGGCCGGGACCGCGCCGCTCCCCGAGCCCCCCAAAAAAATAAACCCAAGGAGACCCCCCCCAATTCAGGGGGAGTCCCGAGGGGAGCGGGGGCGCTGCTGGCGGGGAGAGAGCGGAGCTCAGACAGAATTCCCGTCCCACAGGAGGGCAGGAGGAGCCCCCCGAATCCCACCGCGCCCCAGCCCCCTCCTGCTCGGGGTGGGGGTCCCGGGGAGGGCTCAAAGCGGGGCTGGGGAGGAGCAGGGCGGGTCCGGGAAGGTTCCAGAAGCCGCTACTTGGTGAGTTTGACGCTCTGCTCCTGCTGGCGGATGATCTGCGCGATGGGGCTGGCGATGCCGCCGATCAGGGTCCAGTACTCCTGGAAGCTGATGCGCCCGTCCTTGTTCTCGTCCAGGTCGCAGATGAGTTTATCGGCGGCGCGCCGGTTCCCGGTGTCCTGCGGGGACAACGGAGCCGCTCAGAGCCGGGCTGGAGACCACCGCGACCCCCGGGACCCCCGCAATCCCCGCGATCTCCGCGACCCCCAGGACTCCCGGGATCCCCGCGATCCCCGCAGCCCTCGCGACCCCCGCAACCCCCGGGACCCCTGCGATCCCCGCGACCTCCGGGACCCCCGGGACCTCCACAACCCCCGCGACCCCCGCAATCCCCACGATCCCCGCGATCCCCGCGACCCCCGCGACCCCCGGGACCCCACGACCCCCGGGACCCCCGGGATCCCCGCTACCTCCGCGACCCCCGAGAACCCCGCCATTCCCGCGATCCCCGCGACCCCCGGGACCCCCGCGATCCCCGCGACCCCCCGCGACCCCGGGACCCCCGCGATCCCCGCGACCCCCCGCGACCCCCGAGACCCCCGCGATCTCCGCTATCCCCGCAGCCTCTGCAGCCCCCGCGGCCACGGCGACCCCCGCGACCCCCGCGACCCCCGGGACCCCACGACCCCCGGGATCCCCACGACCCCCGGGATCCCCGTGATCCCCGCGATCCCCGCGATCCCCGCGACCCCCGCCACCCCCGGGACCCCACGACCCCCGGGATCCTCGGGATCCCCGCGATCCCCGCGACCCCCGCGACCCCCGCGACCCCTGCGATCCCCGCGATCCCGGCGACCCCCGGGACCCCCGCGACCCCCGGGACCCTGGGACCCCCGGGATCCCCGCCACCCCCGCGGTCCCCACAACCCCCGCGACCCCCGCGATCCCCGCGATCCCCGGGACCCCTGCCATCCCCGGGACCCCCGGGACCCCCGGGACCCCCGGGACCCCCGGCTCACGGTCAGCATGTGGTTGAGCTCCCGGCTGAGCATCTTGCGGAAATCCTTCTTGCTGATGCGCCGCGGGTTCTTGCAGCAGCAGCAGCGGCTCGAGTATTTGTCAAAGTTGTTCACCAGCACCTGCACGGCCCATTCCAGGTCCGTGCACTCGCCCATGGTGGCCTGCGGGGGCGGGAGCCAGGTGAGACCCCCCCCCCCCGCCAGGTGAGACCCCCCCCCCCGCCAGGTGAGACCCCCCCCAGCCAGGTGAGACCTCCCCGGGGCCTCCGCCAGGTGAGACCTCCCCCGCCAGGTGAGACCCCCCCCGCCAGGTGAGACCCCCCCCGCCAGGTGAGACCACACCGGGATCGCCGCCAGGTGAGACCACCCCGCCAGGTGAGACCTCCCCCGCCAGGTGAGACCCCCCGGCCAGGTGAGACCCCCCGGGATCGCCGCCAGGTGAGACCACCCCGGGATCGCCGCCAGGTGAGACCCCCCCGCCAGGTGAGACCCCCCCGCCAGGTGAGACCTCCCCGAGGTGGGCGCGGGGGTCTCCAGCGCGGACCCCCGAGCGGACAACCCCCTCCCCGTGGGTCCGGGGGGGTCCTCATCTCTTCCACAGAGCCACCCCCCCAAAATCCCGGGTGCCACCTGCAGGAGGGAGGCACCGGGAGCTGCCAGGTGCCACCTGTGCCCGCCGCGCCCGCCCCCCGGGCCCGCCGCCCCCGCGCCTGGGCCGGGCCGGTAATTCCGGCCCCGGGGCTGAGCAGCGCCAGGGCCGCGGCCGCGCGTTCCCAGGGCTCATTAGGGAGGAATGGGGCAGGAATTACCAGCCCGTTCCCCTCCTGTTGCTTCACGGCTCCGGGAGCAGCCCGGCGGGGCAGGTCCCGGCCTGCCGAGCGTCCCCCGGGTGTCCCCGCAGCCCCTCGGCGCCCCCCGTGCGGCCGGAGCTGTCCCCGGGCAGGAAACTCCCGGCCCTGGACGGTCCCGGCAGGACGGGGCCCCGTCACATCCCGGTGAGGAGGGGACGGGAACTGCGTCACCTGGGCCGGACCTGGCCCTTTCCTGCCCCGCCGGGGGTGGGGGCGGCTGGGGTCGCTTTGTCCCTTTGGTTCCAGGGTTTGGTCCCTAGGGGTGGCCCGGCAGTGTCCCCGCTCTGGGGACATCACACAGGGTGTCCCCGGCCTGGCTGCTCTCTCAGGGCCTGGCCCGTGTCACCCAGGACTTGGCTCCTGTCCCCTCTCCTCACCCTGACCCTCCCCAGCCCAGCCCCGGGCGCGCTGGGGAGGTGACACCGCGCTCGCCACCCTCTTGTCCTTGTCCCCACGTGCCTCGGCGTGGCCCTGTGTCCTCCCGAGCCATCCCTGTCCCCGTGGAGCCGCGGCCTGGGCTCACTGCGCCACCCCAGGGCTGGGGACTGTCCCCGGCTGTCCCCAGGGTGGCCTTGGGGCTGTCCCAGCGCTGGGAGCGGCT
The DNA here is from genome assembly GCF_021018805.1 of Prinia subflava. Taxonomy (NCBI): domain Eukaryota; kingdom Metazoa; phylum Chordata; class Aves; order Passeriformes; family Cisticolidae; genus Prinia; species Prinia subflava. The sequence continues at coordinate 525,342 of NC_086281.1, read as the reverse complement.
CCCGGGGGCTCCAGCTCCAGCCCCTTCCCACAAACCGCGGGGATTCGGCAGCGCCAAAACGGCCTCGGCACCCCTGGGTGTCACATCGGTGTCACCAGGCCCTGCCAGCAGCGCCTGGCCTGTCCTCGGGCTGAGTCACGGCCCCGGGGCCGGCCGGGGGCACGGGGACAATCCTGGGGACAGTCCTGGGGACACTGCCGGGGACATGGGGACAGTCCTGGGGACACTGCCGGGGGCACGGGGACACTCCCGGGGACATGGGGACACTGCGGGGGCATGGGGACAATGCCGGGGACACGGGGACACGCCCAGGGGGCACATGGGGACACTCCTGAGGGGCATGGGGACACTCCGGGGGCATGGGGACAATCCCGGGGGCACAGGGACACGCCCGGGGGACACGCCCGGGGACACGGGGACAGTCCTGGGGACACTGCCGAGGGCACACGGGGACACTCCTGGGGGCACGGGGACACCCCCGGGGGCACAGGGACACACATGAGGACACTCCCGGGTGCACACAGGGACACTGTCAGGGGCACGGGGACACTCCTGGGGGGCACAGGGACAATCCCGGGGACACGGGGACACTCCAGGGGGACACAGGGACACTCCCAGGGGGCACAGGGACAATCCCGGGGGGCACAGGGACACTCCCGGGGGGCACAGGGACACTCCCGGGGACACGGGGACACTCCAGGGGGACACAGGGACACTCCCGGGGGGCACAGGGACACTCCCGGGGGGCACAGGGACACTCCAGGGGGACACAGGGACACTCCCGGGGACACGGGGACACTCCTGGGGACACAGGGACAATCCCGAGGGGCACAGGGACACTCCCGGGGACACGGGGACACTCCTGGGGACACAGGGACAATCCCGAGGGTCACAGGGACACTCCCGGGGACACGGGGACAGTCCTGGGGACACTGCCGGGGGCACACGGGGACACCCCCGGCCCCGCCGCCTCTCTCCGTTCTCCGCCTCCTTCCCTGCCCGGTCCCCAAGGCCCGGAGCGGGGACAGCGCTCCAGGCACGGCCCCGCCGCCAAATCCCCTTTTCCGGGGGGAAAACCCCCAGCCGAGCCCCCCAGAGAGGCGAGGAGGGTCCGTGGATGTTCCTGACCCCGCTCCGGTCATCTCGGTCCCCCCCGGTGCCCCCCGGGTCCCCCCGGTGCCCCCCGGTGACCTCCAGGTCCCTCCAGCCCGGCCCCGCTCACGGAGCCGCCGAGGGATTCCAGGAATTTCCACCTCCGCCACATCCCGGGGCTTTTCCCAGCCCGGAATCCGTCCCGAGGGTCCCGAGGCCGGGATCCCCCTCCCGGGAGTTCCCCGGGAGCCCCACCTGCATCGTGCCGGGGGTCGCGATGTGTCGGTCTGTCGGTCTGTCGGTGTGTCGGGCGCTGCGAGCCGCTGTCGCCGCTCTCTCCTTTTACCTTGCGCCCATCCCGCGGGCCCAGCCGGGTTTTTAAGGAGGCTCCCACCCCTCCCTGACGTTCCCAGGGCGTTCCCGGCCCTGGTTTACCTGGTTTACCTGGGAAAAGGCTCCCCCGGGATTGCAACACCTGCACGGGGCCCGGAGAGGACCCGGCTCCTTCCCGGGGGCTGCTGCGGCCGCTCGGGGGTGACAGGAGGGGTTTGGGGGTTTCAGGAGGGGTTTGGGAGGTGACAGGAGGTGTTTGGGAGGTGACAGGAGGAGTTTGGGGGTGACAGGAGGTGTTTGGGGGTGACAGGAGGAGTTTGGGAGGTGACAGGAGATGTTTGGGGGTGACAGGAGGTGTTTGGGAGGTGACAGGAGGTGTTTGGGAGGTGACAGGAGGAGTTTGGGGGTGACAGGAGGTGTTTGGGGGTGACAGGAGGGGTTTGGGAGGTGACAGGAGGGGTTTGGGGGTGACAGGAGGTGTTTGGGAGGTGACAGGAGGAGTTTGGGGGTGACAGGAGGTGTTTGGGGGTGACAGGAGGGGTTTGGGGACACCCCAAAAAGCCCCACGGGGTGCAGGGGGCTCCCAGCAGAGGGGAGGGGGCACAGAATTCTCACCTGATCCCCCGGGTTGGCAAATCCACCCGGCTCCTTCAGCCCCCCAACCCACCGCGGGGTAAAAATTTATTTATTTTTAAATTTTATTTTCCAATAAAATCCTTTATTCGAGCTGAGCCCCCTTGTTGTGGTGGGCACAAGGGGCTGGCACAGGTTTGGGGCTCCGGGCAGGGCACTGAGACATCTCTGGGGGTGCATAAAATCCCATCCACGATTAATTAACCCTGCTAATTGCAGGCCTGGTGTCTCCCGGAGCGATTCGATGCCCAGATGAGATCCCGGCCTTATCGGGGAGGGCTCATCTGAGGGAGGGGATTTGTCACAGGCGGGATTTGTCACCTGCTCCCAGCACCTCCATCCCGGAAAAAATCGCGTCATCCCAGGGCCTCTTCCCAATCTCGGTCGGGAGGAAGAAAACCTGTTCTGGGCCCGGGCTGCTGCAACGTCCCGGCAGGGCGGGAATCCCTCCCGGAGCCTGCAGGCGAACAGCTCAGCCTGAATCACCCTGCTCCCCTGGCAGATGTCACAACCGCATCCAGGCCCTGCGTTTTACGAGGCATCCAGGGCGTGTGCGTGGCCCTGGGGACGGGACGGCCTCGGTCCCGGAGCTTTGGGGGTCTGGGGAGGTCGGGGTGGTCGACCTGGTCCTGGGGAGTTTGGGGTGCCCTTGGTCTTGGGGAGGTCGGGATGCCCCCAGTCCTGGGGAGTTTGGGGTGCCCCTGGCCCCGGGCAGGTCGGGGTGTCCTTTGGGGCCCGGGGAGGTCGGGGTGCCCCGGTCCTTGTGAGCTCGGGGTGCCCCCGGTCCCGGCGAGGTAGGGATGCTCCTGGTCCTGGGGAGCTCAGGGTGCCCCCAGTTCTGGGGAGGTCGGGGTGTCCCTGATCTTGAGGAGCTCGGGGTGTCCCCGGTCCTGGGCAGGTCGGGATGCCCCCAGTCCTGGAGAGCTCGGGGTCTCCCTCGTCCCAGAGAAGTCGGGGTCTCCCTGGTCCTGGGGACCTCGGGGTGCCCCCGGTCCCTGGTCCTGGGCAGGTCGGGGGAGCTCGGGGTGCCCCTGGTCCCTGGTTGTGGGGAGCTCGGGGTGCCCCCAATCCCAGGGACCTCAGGGTGCCCCTGGTCCCGGTGAGGTCGGGGTGCCCCTGGTCCTGGGGATCTCGGGGTGCCCCTCGTCTCGGGGAGGTCAGGGTCTCCCTGGTCCTGGGATCTCGGGGTGTCCCCGGTCCTGGGGAGCTCAGGGTGCCCCCAGTCCTGGAGAGCTCGGGGTCTCCCTGGTCCCAGAGAAGTCGGGGTCTCCCTGGTCCTGGGATCTCGGGGTGCCCCCGGTCTAGGGGAGTTTGGGGTGCCCCCCGTCCTGGGGAGCTCGGGGTGCCCCTGGTCCTGGCAGCTCAGGGTGCCCCCGCTCCTGCTCCCCCCCAGGTGAGGGGTCGGGAGGGGTTCGCTGCCTTTGCCCCACTGGAACCTTCCCAGAGGGGCCAGCGCTGCCTTTGGGGTCCTTGGTGGCCTCCAGGGCGGGTGTCCCTCTGCCACCGAGCTGTCCCAGAACATTCCCGTCACCTCCAGAACATTCCAGAGACTCATCCAGGGCTTCTCACGTGGCAGGAACTGTCCCCGGTGACACCTCAGTGTCACAGGAGGGACAGCCAGGAGTCCCCACAGCCCGGGGGGAGCAGGGACAGGAGCGGGGCTCCCCTTTCCCCCCCATCGCCCCGGCCTGACACATTTCCTGCCTCCAATTAAACTCACGCCACACCTTTCTGCTTAATTTCCCTGCGCTGATTCCCAAGGAAGGAACAATAAATACTCATTCCCGTTGTGAAATCCGGCCCAAGGTGAGAGCAGACGGGGCTGCGGTGCCGGAGCCGCGGTGCCGGAGCCGCCGCCGGCCCGGCAGGACCTGTCCCCTGCCCTGCTCTTATCACCCTTCCCCAGCCCGGGATCACTTTGGGGTTGGGTTTTTCTCCCCTCTCGAGGTGACCGAGGTGCCGCTGAGGCGCCCACGCCCTCTCCCTTTTTTTGGGAGGCTCCTTCTGGGGGTCCCGGGATCCTCCGGGATGTGGGGCTGGGTGGGAATGGCCTGGCTGGCACAGGAAAAGTGGGAAAAGTGGGGGAAAAGTGGGAAAAAAGTGGGAAAAGTGGGAAAAGCAGGTCCTGCAGGCCCTTTCCTCACTCTCCACGGGCCGGAGCCAGCGGTGAGCAGCAGTTTTGTGTCATTTTCCCTTTCCCAATTCGCTGTGATCTCACCCAAACCCCACGGGGTTCCCAAGCCGGGGTCCTGCTCCCGGCCCAGGATTTCGGGAACTGCCCCGAGCTCAGCCCAAATCCCAAATTTCAGTTCCCAAATCCCCGTCCGGAGCTCTGCTCCCCACAGCGGGGAGCACCAGGGGATTGAGGATTGGGAATGTGGGGGGCCCTGGGGTGCCCACAGGGGTCACACAAACCCCAGGACGTCCTTTGCACCCCTGCAGCATCCCCTGCACCCCTGCACCATCCCCTGCACCCCTGCAGCCCCACAGCACCCCCACAGCATCCCCTGCACCTCTGCAGCATCCCCTGCACCCCCTGCATCCCCTGCACCCCCTGCACCCCCTGCACCCCTGCAGCATCTCCTGCACCCTCCTCTGCACCTCTGCACCATCCTCTGCAGCCCCACTGCATCCCTGCAGCCCCACTGCATCCCCTGAAGCCCCACTGCATCCCCTGCACCCCTGCAGCATCTCCTGCACATCCCAACCCCCAACCCACAACCTCTGCACCCCCTCCTTGCCCCCCACTTCCCCTCTCCCCCCAAAGACAGCCGGGATCGCCCCATCCTGCTCGATTTGTTTGAGTTTTTTGGTTATTTTGAGTTTTTTTTGTTTGTTTGGGTTTTTTTCCAGTGTTTTCCTTTATTAATTTATACAAAAAATCAGTTGCAAGTGGCCCAAGCTGATCCCAGCCCGCCCCCGTGCCCGGCTGGGGATGGGGAGCACCAGGAGGGCCAGAACGGCCCCCCAAAAACCCGGGGGGGCGGCAGGGGAGGCTCCCAGGCCGGGGCACCCACCCAGGGGTGCCCCCCGAGGTGCCAGGGGGGGACAAACCCCGGGTCCGAGGGGGATCGGGGGGAAGGAGCCGAGTCCCGCTCGCCGCGGTGCTCCGGGGCTGGGGGAGCCGCGCCCGGGGGGTCCCGGGGGGTTCCCGAGGGGTTCCGGGGGTTCCCGGAGGTTCCCGGGGGGCTCCCAAGGGTTCCCGGGGGTTCCCGGGGGGTTCCCGGGGGGTCCCGGGGGGTTCCGGGGGTCTCCCGGGGGGTCCCGGGGGGCTCCCGGGGAGTTCCGGGGGTCTCCCGGGGATTCCCGGGGGGCTCCAGGGGGGTTCCCGGGGGGTCCCGGGGGTCTCCCGGGGGTTCCCGGGGGGTTCCCGGGGGGTCCCGGGGGTCTCCCGGGGGGTTCCCGGGGGTCTCCCGGGGGGTTCCGGGGGTCTCCCGGGGGTTCCCGGGGGGTTCCGGGGATCTCCCGGGGGTTCCCGGGGGTCTCCCGGGGGGTTCCGGGGGTCTCCCGGGGGTTCCCGGGGGGCTCCAGGGGGGTTCCCGGGGGGTTCCCGGGGGACTCCCGGGGGGCGGGAAGGGGCCGGGGATGGAGCAAAGGACGGAGAGAGGCGGCTCCGGAGCGGGGCCGGGACCCCCCGCGCCCCCCGGGGGAGGGAAGGGAGCGTTCCTGACGGGAAGGAGAACCGAGGAGGGCAGGGCCGGAGCCGGGGAGGGGGATCCGGGCACGGGGATCCTCCGAGACCCGGCAGGAGCGACGCTTTTTCCCAGGCGCATCCCCCGGGACCGGCGGCCTCCGGCGCTTCCAGGAGCGGAGCCCGCGGCCCCGGGCGCCTTCCCCCGTCCCCCGCCGCTCTCTACTTCCTCCGGCAGCCCTTGGCCGCGTCGCCCATCATGTCCCAGTACTCCCCGAACTCCAGCTTGGCCTCGTTAGGGTCTCCCATGCACTCGATCTTCTCTTCCAGGGGTCCCACGCACTGCGGAGGGAACAGCGGGGTGAGGGGGCTGCGGGGGTCTCACCGGCACCCCCGGGACCCCCCAGCTCCTCCTGCCCGGCGCCCTCACCTTGCCCAGGTGTGGCAGCTTCTGCACCACCAGCTCCTGCATCTCGTTGGGGGTCAGGTACTCCTTCTGCCCCTTCACGGCGTAGCAGTGGAACTGGCTGATGACGGTCTCGATGGCCCGCTCCACGTCCGTGAGCTCCTGGCAGTCCTGCGGGGGGGACAGGGGGTCAGCGCCGGGGGGGACAGTCCCCTGGGGGGGTGGGACAGGTCCTCAGAGGGGTGGGACAGGTCCTCAGAGGGGTGGGACAGGTCCTCGGAAGGGGGGACAGCTCCTCGGAGGGGTGGGACAGTCCCCCGGGGAGGTGGGACAGGTCCCCAGAGGGGTGGGACAGCTCCCCAGAGGGGTGGGACAGTTCCCCGGAGGGGTGGGACAGCTCCTCAGAGGGGTGGGACAGTCCCCTGGGGGGGTGGGACAGGTCCTCGGAGGGGTGGGACAGGTCCTCAGAGGGGTGGGACAGCTCCCCGGGGGGGTGGGACAGGTCCTCGGAGGGGTGGGACAGTCCCCCGGGGGGGTGGGACATCCCACGGGTGAACAGGACGAGCCCCGAGGGCGCGGGACGCTCCCTTGAGCAAACACTGAATCCCTTTTAAATCTCCTTGCCAGCACCAGGCCCGGCTGTGCAGATGGGAGGCAACTTCCCATCCAGCTGTGACACCTCCCTGTCCAGCTGTGACACCTCCCAGTCCAGCTGTGACACCTCCCAGTCCAGCTGTGACACCCCCCCTGTCCAGCTGTGACACCTCCCAGTCCATCTGTGACCCCCTATCCATCTGTGACCCCTGGTCCAGCTGTGACCCCTCCCCGTCCAGCTGTGACCCCCGGTCCAGCTGTGACACCTCCTTGTCCAGCTGTGACCCCTCCCTGTCCAGCTGTGACCCCTCCCTGTCCAGCTGTGACCCCGGTCCAGCTGTGACACCTGTCCAGCTGTGACCCCTGTCCAGCTGTGACCCCTGTCCAGCTGTGACCCCCTATCCAGCCGTGACACCTCCCTGTCCAGCTGTGACACTTCCCTGTCCAGCTGTGACCCCCGGTCCAGCTGTGACCCCCGTCCAGCTGTGACACCTCCCTGTCCAGCTGTGACCCCCCCATCCAGCTGTGACACCTCTCTATCCAGCTGTGAGCCCCGGTCCAGCTGTGAGCCCCCACTCGATCCCAGACCTCTCCACACAGATGTGCGGCTCCACACAGATGTTGCTCCCCCACATCCAGCTGTGCCCCTCCTGTGCCCCCCGCTGTCCCCGCCGCTGTCACCCCCGGGTGTCCCCGCCGGGCGCAGCCGCCGCGGCGTCTCCCGCCACCCCCGGAGCTCCGTCCGGACTGGTTCTTCCTCTCCCGGTGGCGGCGGTGGCAGCGTGAGTCACAGCCCGCCGCCACCGCGGGCCCTCCGGAGCCCCTGTCCCACCCCGCACACCCCTTCCCGTGCGGGGCGGGGGGCGCGGGACAGCCCGGGACAGCCCGGGACAGCTCCCGGGACAGCTCCCGGGACAGCCCGACCCCCTCTCCCGGGACAGCGCGACCCCTTCTCCCGGGACAGCCCGGGGCCGCTCCCGGGGCCGCTCCCGGGACAGCCCGAGCCCCGCTCCCGGGACAGCCCGGGACAGCTCCCGGGACAGCCCGACCCCCTCTCCCGGGACAGCCCGGGCCGCTCCCGGGGCCGCCGCTGCGGCTCCTTTTGAGGGAAACGGCGGCGATTAACCCAAACCCGCGGCTTTCCCTGGAAACCGCAGCCGGGAAGAGCCTGAAAATCTCCAGAGCGCCCCAAATCCTCCGCAGGTGCAAAGGGGCGCGGGGCGGGCACCCCCCGGTTGAAAGCCGGGGAAAACCGGAGCTTTTCCGCCGCCGGGCATCCTCGGAGCGGCTCCCGGGGGTCACATCCGCGGCCGCAGCACGGAGCTGCTGCTTCCCCGAGCTTTCAAGCGGAGCCCCGGTCCCCGAGCCCGGCGCTGCCAGGCCCCGAAGCAGCCCCGACTCTGGGTCCCGCCGTGCCCGCGGCTCCGGGGCCGTGCGGTGTCCCCCCCGCCCCGCCGGGGGTCGCGGTGTCCCCGCCGGGGGTCGCGATGTCCCCACCGGACCTTGCGCTTCTTGCGGCAGTTGCACTGGCCCATGGTGCGGCTCCTCGGGGGCTCCTCGGGGTCTCTCCGGGGTCTCTCCGGGGTCTCTCCGGGGTCTCTCCGGGGGTCTCTCCTCTGCCGCGGGGTCCCGGGGGAGCTGGCGGGGGAAGGAGGCCAAGCTCAGCTCTGGGCTCGGGCAGAGCTTCCCGTCCTCCGGTTCCTCCAGGGCTCCTCCTCATCCCCCAGCGCAGGGCGGGAGGGAGCCCCGGGATGCGGCGGAGCTGTCGGGACACGTCCCCGGCGTCCTCGCAAGTCGTGACAGAGCCGAGCGTGGGAGCAGAAAGGCCCCGGGTGGGGGCAGACCCCGGTGCCGTGGGGCGGCCGGGCCACTTACCTGCAGCGCGGGCTGTCCCAGGTGTGCGCGGGCTGCGGCGGGCCGGGGTTTTATACCGGGGAGGTGTGAGTGGGAGCTCGGCGGTGCGAGGCGTCTCATTTGGGAGCCTGGCCCGGCGCCAGCGTGGGGCCGGGGAACGCCTCCTTCCCGGCCACACCGGCGGTTCCCCGTCCCACCGGGCCTGGCGCGGCCGCGGCGCCGCGTGGGAACGGCCACCGGGCCCCGGTGGTCACCCCAGGGCGGGGCTTCCCCGGGGCTCAGATTTGGAAGCTGGGAATTGAGATGTCCCCCAGCCGGGATGCGGATGTGTCACCCCGTGTCACCCCGTGCCACCCCAGGCCCTGCAGAGGACGGGCATTGATGCCACCGCGGCCACCGCGGTGTCGCTGCCGGGAATGTCCCCAGCCCCACCCCGGCCACAGCCGCAGCTCTGCCCCCCACCCAGCCCCCGGTGGCGCGGCAGGAAGGCGTTTGTGGGGCGCAGGGTGGCACCCCAAAGGCCACACCGGGGCAATTTGGGAATTTGGGAACGGCCCCGTCCATCGTGGGGTGCCCGGAGTGACCCCGGGGCTGGTCCCCAGCATAGGGAGGAGATGGGGGGCTCAAATCGGGACCCCCACAAGAACAGCAGCGATGCTCAGGCTCAGGGAAACCTCATTTATTTGCCGCCTGTCACTTCTTTGCCGCCTTCTCCCTGCGCACGGCCTTGGCCAGCTCGCCGATGAGCCGCCAGTACTCGCCGAACCTCAGCTCGTCGTCGTTGTTCACGTCCAGCTCGCTCATCTTCTCCTCCAGCGAGGGCACGTCCTGCGGGGAGCACACGGGAGGAGCAGGGGCTGCCCCCCACGCACACCCCGGGGCATCGGGGGGTCCCCGGGGGTCCCCGGGGGTCCCCTCACCTTCATCATGTTGGGCAGCTGGAGCCGCACCAGCTCCTTGAACTCGCCGGCGGTCAGCGTGCCCTTCCTGCCCTCCTTGGCGGCGAAGGTGACAAACACGGTGACAACGCGCTCGATGGCCGCCTCCAGCTCCGTCAGCTCGGTGGGTTCGGTCGGTTCGGCCGCCTCGGCCGTGGCCATGGCACCGGACACGCCGCTGGCCCGGGGCTGCGGGGACAGGAGCCCACAGGGGTGTCCTGGGGGTCCCCATGATGTCCCCAGGGGTGTCCCAGGGGTCCCTGTGATGTCCCCAAGGGTGTCCCGGGGGTCCCCGATCCCCTCCCCAGCCCAGCGAGGGCTCCGCTCAGCCCCCCGGGGCAGCAGGACCCAGCGATGTCCCCAGGGGTGCACCGGGGGTCCCAGCGATGTCCCCAGGGGTCCCGGCGATGTCCCCAGGGGTGCACCAGGGGTCCCAAGTGATGTCCCCAGGGGTCCCCAGCGATGTCCCCAGGGGTGCACCGGGGGTCTCCGGCAGTGTCCCCAGGGATCCCCAGCAATGTCCCCAGGGGTCCCGGCAATGTCCCCAGGGATCCCCAGCAATGTCCCCAGGGGTCCCGGCAATGTCCCCAGGGGTCCCCAGCGATGTCCCACTTACCCCCTGGGAGGTTTCGGGGGGTTCGGGCGGTTCGGGGCGGTCTCGGGAGGTTTTATAGCCGCGCCGCAGGAGGGGACAGCGCGGCCTTTGTTCCCCCAGTGCCGGTGTTGGGTTTCCTGGTGCGGCCGGACGGACGCGCAGACACCGCCCGGGCGCCGCAGTCCGTCCGTCCGTCCGTCCCTCCGTCCCTCCGCTCCCTCCCCGCCCGGGCACCGGACCAAACTCGGCCTGAGCTCGCCGCGGGGACCTCCGGTGGGGACAGGAGGGGACAGCGGGCAGGGAATCCCCGGGGCTGGGGCATCACCCGGCCCTTCCATGAAACATTCCCGGAATTTTTCCCAGGATCGTTTAAATTGGAAAAGACTCTCCGAGGTGATGGAATTCAAACTTCCAGCCCCGTTCCGGGGGTGCAGGGCAGGTGAACCCCAAACTCCGCTCCCCGCAGGGCTGGGGACACGGAGGTGACCCCAGAGCCGCGGTGACATCCCTGTCACAGCCCTGTCACAGCCCTGTCACATCCCTGTCACATCCCGGCCTGGCCCGGGCAGTGCCAGCGGTCCAGGGCCCGGCTCGACCCGCACCGAGTGAGAGTTGTGACTCAGCCACCCGCTGACATCATCCCTATTAATAGTGGGCTCTGTAAAAATTAATTAATTCAAATTAATTAGGGGGTTGGCACTGCCCGAGCGCTCCCCTTTAATCAGTGGGTATTTATAGCACTGCGGCCTGGCACGTGTCCACCCGAGGGGACAGGCCAGCTCCTGGGGACACCCCCGTTCCCACGGGGACCCCGAGCTGCATCCAGCACCCCGAGGGGACCCCGGGATTGTCCCCAGTGTCCCCAACAGGTGTGACAAAGAGCCAGGCCACCCCCCCAGGGCCACGCACGGGGATTTGGGGTCCCCAGAGGTGTTTTGGGGGCCGAGGACAGGGACAACCCTGGCACAAGGTCGCCGTCAGCAGCCCGGGCTGTGACACCTCTCAGTGGGGACAGGGAGGCTCCCACGGGCACGGGGTGGCCCTGTCCCCACCCCGCAGGTGTCACGGGGCAGGAATGGCCTTCCTGCAGCCCCATCCGGCCCCGGAGTGACGAGGGGACAGGGGTGGCACTGCCACCGAGCCGCACGTCAGGACACCGGGACGGAGTCTTGGGAAAGCGCCGGTGAGTCAGGCCCGGCAGGGACCGGGACAGGTTTGGGGTGAATCACCGGCCCCGGAGCCAGGCGGGCCCGTGACTGCCCTGCCTGGAATTCGGGGGGCCGGGACGGGGTGAGGAACGGGCAGGTGGCCCCACAGCAAGGAGGGGACACGGGAGAGGCACCTCCGGAGGTTTTGTCACCCTGGGATCACCTCCGGGGGTTTTGTCACCCTGGGATTACCTCCGGGGGTTTTGTCACGCTGGGATCCCCATGGGGACTGTCCCCACGGGCAGGGGGTGGTGACCTGGCCTTGGGGACCCCGGCGTGGCCAGGAGGGGACAACAAAGGGACTGAGACCGGGGCCAGGGAGGGACAGGGGCCTTATAGGGACAGGGACAGGAGCCATATAGGGACAGGGGCCATATAGGGACATATAGGGACAGGGGGCATATAGGGACAGGGATGGGGTCCATGTAGGAACAGGGGCCATATAGGGCCTTATAGGGATAGGGGCCATATAGGGACAGGGACCATGGAGGGACAGGGACCATGTAGGGACAGGGGCCATATAGGGACAGGGGCCATATAGGGACAGGGATGGGGGCCATGTAGGGACAGGGACAGGGGCCATATAGGGACAGGGGCCATATAAGGCCATATAGGGACATATAGGGCCATACAGGGCCATACAGGGCCATACAGGACACCCCGTGTGACAGGGTGACCATGGGCACCCCAGGGGGTCAGCGTCCACTCCCACATCCTGGTCCTGGGGTTCTCCACAGCCTGTCCAGCCTGGGGACCCCAACCACGGCATGGCCACCGTGGTGGCCGGTGGTGGCCCCTGGAGGGGCTCCTTGGAGGGGACCGCGGTGTCCCCAGGCCGGCCACTGCAGCTCCTCCCTCTCCCAACCCCGGGCATGGAAAAGCCTCTTCCAGAGCCCCGGCCACAGGAACGGGGAGACAAGATCGGCCCAGCCCCGGCACCACCGGGAACTGGAGCAACTGGTTTAGCTGGGCCAAAGTGGAGCAGGGGAGTCGCAGCGGCTGAAACCTGTTCCAAGCTGTGTGTAAAGCTCCTGGCATGTCCCTGGCTGTGGAAAGAGCTCGGGCTGGGATTGTGCCAGCCGGGCGTGCTCTGTGCCAGCCGCAGGGGCTGAGACCCCCCCGGACCCCCCCAGTGCTGGGGTTCACCCTGGGGCACCCCGGTGCTGCTGTCCCGAAGGGTTTGGGGGGTTTGGGACACTCCGGCTGTGCTGGTGGCTCTGTCCCCTCTGTCCCCTCTGTCCCTGCCTGCCAGGGAGTGGGCCCGGGGTTATTTTTGGGCAATGCCTGTCGCTGTCACCAGCAGCTGCTGGTGACATTCCCGGGCTGTCCTGCCCTCTGCCCGGCCGCTCTGGGGACAGGGACACAGCGAGTGAGTGCCACCAGGGCCCCTCCCCGCCCCCCAGCCCCTCCTGGAGCCCCGGGCCCCCCCTCCCTGCCCCACACCAAAACTGGGAGCTGTGCCCTGGTCCTGAGCTGCCCCAATCCCACCTGGGACCCCCAATCCCACCTGGGACCTCCAATTCCATCTGGGACCCCCAATTCCACCTGGGACCCCCAATCCCACCTGGGACCCCCAATCCCACCTGGGACCCCCAATTCCATCTGGGACCCCCAATCCCACCTGGGACCCCCAATCCCCACCTCTGTCGGGGCCCCCCAGTTTCCCCCAGTTTCTCCCAGTTTCCCCCAGTTTCCCCCACTCCCAGCGCAGTGAGGAGGGGGGCTGGACCCACAGGACCCCCCAGCTTCCCCCAGTTTCCCCAGTTCCCAGCGCAGTGGGGAGGGGGGCTGGCCCCACAGGACCCCCCAGCTTCTCCCAGTTTCCCCCAGTTTCCCCCAGTTTCCCTCAGTTTCCCCCATTCCCAGCTCAGTGGGAAGGGGGGCTGGCCCCACAGGACCACCCAGATTTGGGGTCCCCCCGGGCAGGGCCCGTCCCTGGCCTTTCCCAACCACGGGGCAGGAAGTGCGGGAGATGGCAGCAGAGGCAGCAGGATGTCATTAATTAGCCCCCAATTAGGGCTGGAAGGCGGGACGGGGAGCCCGGCACCACCCGGCTCTTGTGAAAACGCAGCTCCTGATTGAGGGGGGTGGGTGGAGGGTCCCGAGGGGGGAATTGGGGGGCTGGGGGATTGGGGGGCTGAGGAATTGAGGGGCTGGAGAATTGGGGGGCTGAAGAATTCAGGGGGTGAAGAATTCATGGGCTGAGGAATTGGGGGGCTGAGGAATTGGGGGGCTGGGGGATTGGGGGGCTGAGGAATTGGGGGGCTGGGGGATTGGGGGGCTGAGGAATTGAGGGGCTGGAGAATTGGGGGGCTGAAGAATTCGGAGGGTGAAGAATTCGGGGGCTGAGGGAATCGGGGGCTGAAGAATTGAGGGGCTGAGGGGTTCGGGGACTGAAAAATTTGGAGGCCGAGGGGTTCGGGGGCTGAAGAATTCGGGGGCTGAAGAATTCAGGGGCTGAAGAATTCGGGGGCTGAGGAATTCGGGGCCGAGCTCCCCGGGGATGCCGGCCCGGGGGGGCCGCGGGGCTCCAGCCCGGGCGGATCCGGGGCCGTAACGGGATCCGCGGGATTTATCAGCATCGCCCGGGCCAGCTCGGGCTCCGGTTTCTTGGCCGAGGCGTTGCTGCAGCAACGTCGGGCTCGGGATTGTGGGCGCCTTTTGAGCCTCACAAGAGCCCTTTGAGAGCGCGGGGGGCCCGGCGGAGTCACCCGATAGCCCCCGGCGCTCCCCCCGGGCCCGCTGGCTCCCGGGGACACCGGACACCTCCACGGGCGGCGGGAGCGGGGCCCGGGCGCGGCTGCGGCCCCGCGGATGCGGCGCTGACAGATGGGGGATGCCGCCGGTGACACCGCGGGGTCACGGCGTGGCCACCGCCGTCACCCGGGGGTCCCCGGGGGTTGTCACCAGAGAGGGACCCCGATGCCCGTCCCGATGTCCCCCAGGATTTCCGCGCCCAGGGGTGACCCAGGGGGTGGCCGGAGGGTGGCACCCCCCGAAGTGACGCCCGTCCCCCCGAGCCTGCCCGCGGGGTCCGGGGGTGATCCCGGGGACACCCCGGGGGTTGTGACCCCCCAGGCCCGGCCCCCGCGGGGGTGGCCGGCGGTGCCAGCCGGGCTGTCCAGCCCCGGTATCGGATCCTCCCGGAGGGAGGGGGCTTGGAGCGTATTTAACGTGCCCGGCCGGGCCGGGCGGGCGCACTCGGAGCGCGGGGAGCTCAGGTGAGCACAGGTGACTCTGTCCCCTCCCCCCCCAGAGCCCCCCTCAGAGCCCCCCGCCCCAGGGACCCCCCAGAGCCCCCCACCCCAAGGACCCCCCAGAGCCCCCCTCAGAGCCCCCCACCCCAGGGACCCCCCAGAGTCCCCGGTCCTGCCCAGCGGGGCCGCGGCCAGGGGTAGGTGACACTTGGGGATGGGTGACACTCGGGGGGCGGGTGACACTCGGGGGGCGGGTGACACTCGGGGGGTGGGTGGCATTCGGGGGGCCAGCGGGTGACACTCGGGGGGCAGGTGGCATTCGGGGGGTGGGTGACACTCGGGGGGCGGGTGACAGGGGGTGGGTGACAGGGGGTGGGTGGCAGGGGGCGGGTGGCATTCGGGGGGCTGGCAGGTGACGTGCCGGGGGGGGTGACACTCGGGGGGCGGGTGACACTCGGGGGGCAGGTGGCATTCGGGGGGTGGGTGACACTCGGGGGGCGGGTGGCAGGGGGCGGGTGACAGGGGGTGGGTGACACTCGGGGGGCGGGTGACAGGGGGTGGGTGACAGGGGGTGGGTGACACTCGGGGGGTGGGTGACACTCGGGGGGTGGGTGGCAGGGGTGGGTGACAGGGGGCGGGTGGCATTTGGGGGGCTGGCGGGTGACACTCAGGGGGAGGTGACACTCGGGGGACCGGCGGGTGACGTGCCGGGGGTCCTGCAGCCGCAGCCATGGCATCGCAGCTGGAAGGGGCCATGGAGAGCCTGATCAATGTCTTCCACCACTACTCGGGCAAGGAGGGGGACAAGTACAAGCTGAGCAAGAAGGAGCTCAAGGAGCTGCTGCAGAGCGAGCTGGGATGTTTCCTGGAGGTAACTGGGACCAGTCCGGGCTCTGGGGGTCTCCTTGGGGGTCTCCCCTTCCCCCCGTTCCCCGGGCTGGCTCCCCCAGCCCCAGGGCTCACCCCGTGCCCCCCCAGACCCAGAAGGACGCGGGGGCCGTGGAGAAGATCATGCAGGACCTGGATGAGAACGGCGACGGCGAGGTGGATTTCCAGGAATTCGTGGTCCTGGTGGCCGCCCTGACCGTGGCCTGCAACACTTTCTTCTGGGAGAACGCCTGACCCCCCCTGGCGCCGCAGCAGGACGGGGATCCCAAAATCCAGAGCCCCCCCGGCAGCCCCCAGCCCGCCCCCTCTGCTCCCCGGCATTCCCAGGGGATCCCACCGGGATCCAGCTCCGCAATAAAGGCACCGACCCAGCCCGAGATCCTGTCAGATCCTTTATTCCGAGAGTCGGGACTCCTGTGTCCCCCCAGGGAATATTCCCGCTCTGGGGTCACCAGGAAAAGCCACCCGGGGTCACCCCAAGAGCCTGGAGACAGCCCTGGGATCCACCCTGGGATCTACCCTGGGATCCACCCTGGGATCCACCCTGGGATCTACCCTGGGATCCACCCCGGGATCCACCCGGGGATCCACCGGGATCGGGGGGACAGGGTGACCCCGGGGTGGGGGATCCCGGCCGGTGTCGGGGTGTGGGATGAAGGAACACCGGGATTTGGGAAGGGGGTGACAGCCCGGGAGGGATTTGGGAATTGGGGGTGACAGGATGGGAGGGATTTGGGAAGGGGGTGACAGCCCGGGAGGGATTTGGGAATTGGGGGTGACTGCCCGGGAGGGATTTGGGAAGGGGGTGACAGGCTGGGAGGGATTTGGGATGGGGGGGTGACAGCCCGGGAGGGATTTGGGAATTGGGGGTGACAGCCCGGGAGGGATTTGGGAACTGGGGGTGACAGGGTGGGAGGGATTTGGGAATTGGGGGTGACAGCCCGGGAGGGATTTGGGAACTGGGGGTGACAGGGTGGGAGGGATTTGGGAATTGGGGGTGACAGCCCGGGAGGGATTTGGGAATTGGGGTGACAGGCCGGGAGGGGTTTCAGAAGGGGGTGACAGGCTGGGATTTCAGGAGGGGGTGACAGGCCGGGATTTCAGGAGGGGGTGACAGGCCGGGACTCGCCGCCAGTGGCTGCACAGGCGCCGGCACCGCGCCCGCCGGGCTGGAGGAACCGGTTGGGATCACCGGGACGGGGCGGTGGCCAAGGGCTCCAGCAGGGCCGGCAGCGCCATCGTCCGCCCGCGGTCCCGGCTGGGATGGGCCGGACACCGGGAAAGGGGACAAGGAGCAGCCGGACAGTGCTCCCAGGACATGGGGGGACACTGGGAATGCCCTGGGTTGGACTCAGTGATCCTCACAGATCCCTTCCAACTCCACAATTCCCCAGTCGCTGGATCCTGTGTGATTCCAGGACTGGATCCTGTGTGATTCCAGGACTGGATCCCGTGTGATTCCAGGACTGGATCCTGAGCAATTCCAGGACTGGATCCCGTGTGATTCCAGGACTGGGTATTTTGGGATTCCGGAATTCCAGGGCTCTATGACGATGCTACGACAACGGGATTGGCAGTGGGGTGGTAAAGCCCCACAGCTCCGTGGGGTTCGGGGGTTCCACCGTCGTGTGACCCCGCGATGCCACCGTTCTGTCACTCCGTGGCGGTTCCGTGACAATTCCGTGGCCGTTCCGTGACCATTCCATGACGATTCTGTGACCATTCCATGACGATTCCGTGACGGTTCCGTGACCATTCCGTGACAATTCCGTGGCGGTTCCGTGACGATTCCGTGACGATTCCGTGACGGTTCCGTGGCCATTCCGTGACGATTCCATGACGATTCCGTGACAGTTCCATGACGATTCCGTGACCATTCCATGACGATTCCGTGGCCATTCCATGACGATTCCGTGACGCTTCCATGACGATTCCGTGACGCTTCCATGACGATTCCGTGACATCACCGCTCTCTATGACGTCACCAAGACTCCACCCCCGATTCCCGCCAGAACCTCCCCGCCTCTCCCCGCCCCGCCCCTTTCCCCGCCCCCTCCGCGCTGCACCAATCACCGCCCAGCGGAGGAGGGGCTCGCGCGGCGGTGGGCGTGGCCGAGCGCGCGGCCGCCATTTCGGCGGGGGCGGGAACGGCGCGGGCGCCATTTTGTCGCGGGCGGCTGAGGGAGAAGCGGCGGCGGCGGCGGCGGCGGGAGCGGGCGGAGCTCAGCGCCAGCCCCGGCCCCGCGCCGGCCCCACACCGGCCCCTCACCGGCCCCGCACTCACCCTCTCGCCCGCTGGAGCCACCGGAGACCTGGCGACCGTGTGCTTCGGTGAGTGAGCGGCCCGGCTGCGCGGGGGCGGGGAGAGCGCTCCTCAGGGCCTGAGGGGGTCCCCTCATGGTCCCCTTATGGTCCCCTCATGGTCCCCTCCCTCAGGGGGTCCCCTCAGGGTTTGGCTTTTTCCCCCTGACCGGGCTCCGGAGAGGGGGACGAAGCGTTTTTGGTTTTTTTTTTCCTTTTTTCCTCAGGAAGAAAAACGCTTTAAAAATCACTTCAAATTGAAAAGGCCGCTCTGTATTAAAATAACATAATTAAAAGTAATTTTAAATAGTCATAAGGCTTTCTGTTGTCTCAATTTCTGGCTGTAAATCCTCTCAATAAAGCGGTTTTTTGAGGGTGTTGTAGAGTGACCGCATCCCGGCCGTCATCCACCCGTGGAATTTACTGCTAATTATAAGCTAAATTAATAAATCGATCTGCAGAGCTCGGGGTTGGAAATCTGCGTGTTTCTGTGGCACTGAGGGGATTTAAATCCCTGCCCTGAGGGAGGGGAAACATAAATGTTTTTAAAGGATACGGTGCTTCTGTAGCATCATCTTGGATTTTTATTCCCTTAAAATTGGGGTTTGCACCTTGATAATTCCAAAAACACGGGAAATGTGGAGGTGTCACTGTGCTAAAGGCATTGGTTGCCATTTACTGCTGGATTTTGGTGTTGTTGCTCAAAAAAAACAACAAGATATTTACTGTGAAAAGATAATTTTTTACTGAAGGTAAATTAAAGCGACTCCCATATTTATTAAACTTGGTAGAGCGCTAGAAAATATTAAAAATGCATAAATACAATACCCACAGCCTGCCTCACTCTTAGTTCTCTCCACACAGAACAGAGGTTTTTTAATGTTTCATCGTATAAATGTATAATAATTGTATAAATTTGATGTCTTCGGTTCTGTTTGGCATCTTTGCTCTGAACATGGCATTTGGTTGCCATCTTGCTGCTGGATTTTTGTATTATTGCTCCTAATTTTGCTGAAACATTCACTGTAAAAAGAGACATTTTTGGTAAGGGAGAAAAAAAGGAACTCCCTGATTTATTAAAACTGAGAGAGGACTAAAAAACATTTAAAAATCCCAGAATCAGAACCGAAAAATCCTGGCAGAGGGCTAAAAATCACTGAAAATTAATGAATTATTACACATAACCTGCCTTAATCTTGATTTCCTCCCCCCCAGGGAGGCAGAATGGAAGGGATTTTTAATATTTGGTGGTATTAATGTGTAATAAAGATCTAAATCTTCTCTTTTTTGGCCCTGCTTTGCAGATTCTCTGAAGATGGCTGCACAGTCAGCACCGAAGGTCGTGCTAAAGAGCACCACCAAGATGTCTCTGAACGAGCGGTGAGGAAGCCAACAGCACCTTCAGCTCCTAAGAAATCATATCTATATTTTTATTTTTTATTTTTTTTTTACTTAATTCTCACTATCCAAATCCAAAAAAACCCAGCGTGGTTTTGCGCCCTCCGAGCGAGCGGGCGGCTCCAGGCCCGCCCCGCCCTGCGGCACGGCGGGGTTCAAAGGGGCCAAAATTCCGGAGGGATCTCTCTTAGTGTCGGCCTGGTAGAGGCGCTGGGATGCGTTGTCAGAGCAGAGAGCAGCCTCACACCCTCCCTGTCTCTCCCACATGTTTTGACATTTGGTATTTTGGCCCTGCCGCCGCGCCCGGGGGTCCCGCCCGGCCACGGGTGGGCTCCGTAAGAGGCCGGCGGCGGCCCCGGGACCGGCCCGAAGGCCCTGCCAGGCCTTGTAAGAGGCAACAGCTTCGCTTCACCTCCATCTGTGTCTGTCCTCAGCTGTCCCCTGGCTCATCCCGCTGCGTTTTTGCACGTGTGGATCCTTTGTGATAACTAATGGGTGTCCTGCTGAGCATTCGGGGCAGCCTCTGCTCCTGCAGTGCTGCAGGGAGCTCTGTCCCTGCTGCCTCCTTCCCTCCCTGGCAGCTGAACCCCTCCTTTTTCGGGGTGCATTTCCCTCCCCAGCTCCCAGGAAAGCTGCTGGGGCGCTGCTGGGGAGCTTTGTTTGCCTCCTCGCTGCTCTTCAATCCAGGAATAAAAACGCCAGAGGAATTCCCCCGTGGCCTCATTTCAGGAGAGCGGCCGGGTGGAATTCAGGAGATGCTCTGGGTGGCAGAATTTTGCAGAATCACGGAATTGTTACAGTTGGAAAAGGCTTTAAGATGATCCCTTCCAACCTGGAGGACACCGAGCGTGTCCTGGAATTTCCAGGCTTTTCCCTAGATTATTATTTTTTTTTTGGGGTGGATCAATTTGGCTTTTTCTGTCCTGTTTCCTCCCCTGTCACCACCATCCCCGCTTCCTGCTGGTTGTCACCCCCCCTGTGCCATCTCTAAACCCACTAACCTCCAGCTTTGTCATTCCCACTGGAAACTTCCACCTCATTCCTGCCTCTGCGGCCCTCGCAGGGACCCGCAGTCCCATAAATGCATAAAAAAAAAAAGGTTCATGGGAGCTGGAGCCCCGCCCGAGCACACCGTGAAATGCCGATAATTGTGTGTTCTAAGCTTTAATTTAAACCCCGTTTTATTCGACCTTGAAGCTTCACTAACATGCTGAAGAACAAACAGCCGATGCCGGTGAATATCCGGGCTACCATGCAGCAGCAGCAGCTGGCCAGCGCCCGGAACAGACGGCTGGCCCAGCAGATGGAGAACAGACCGTCTGTGCAGGCCGCCCTGAAGCTCAAACAGGTGAGGGCACAGGGGATTTAGACCTTGCAGGATGTGGAAAAAGCAGCTCCGGGAAGAGGAAGAGGAGGCCGGAGGAGGGAAGGGGATGGAGGGTGAGTGTGGGGAGCTGCTGGAGGAGAGGAGGCTCAGGGGAAGCTTCTGGCTCTGCACAGCTCCCTGCTGGAGGCCTCAGGAGGGATTTCCTCCTGGGAAAGGTGCTCAGGGCTTGGCAGGAGCTGCCCAGGGAGGTTTGGAGTGGCCATCCCGCCTGGATGTGGCTTTCCCCTGGGCTGGGGATTGGATTTGGTGGTCTAGGAGGGCTTTTCCAGCCTGGAGACCTGTGGGATTCTGTAAAAAAGGCACTGGAGAGTGTCCAGAGGAGGGACACGAGCATGCAGAAGGGTCTGGAGGGGCAGTTTGAGGGCACCTGGTGTGTGCAGCTGCAGCAGAGGGGCCTGAGGACAGACTCAGGGATCCCCTGAGAGCAGGGACAGGATCCAGGGAATGCCTGGAGCTGTCTCAGGGGCTTCAGGCTGCAGAGGAGGGAAAGGCTCTTCCCCAGAGGTGCTGGCACTGCCCAGGCTCCCCAGGGAACGGGCTGAGGCTGCCGCAGCTCCAGGAGCCTTTGGAAACCACTCCTAGGGGTGCCAGGGAGGGATTTTGGGGTGTTTGGATGATCCTGGACGATCCAGAATTTAGGATTTACAGGTTTTTAGGATCCACGATCCTAAAAACCCAGGAGGGACCTGCAGAGATCCCATTCCTTACCTAAGTGACACAGTCACTCCCTGCTGGTCGGTGCTGGTGTGGGGGCGTTGGGTGCCGCCTGTTGATGTCTCCTCTCTATTTTTCCAGAGAAAAGGCTCATCCCGGGCTCGGGGAGCTGCCGAGTGCTTCACCTCACCGTGCCACGGCAGCGACACTCGCTGCCGGTCGGTGCCAGCCCCGGGTGCGGCTGGATTGGGAGCTCAGCCTCTCCCTCCAGGCACCCTCCCTCAATCCGCGTCCGTGCCCCCCACCCCAGATCGCTGCATGACCCCCTGTCCCTGCCTCCCTTCTCTTCCAGAAGAGCTTGAAGCAACGCCTCGGCAAGAGCAACATCCAGGCGCGGCTGGGCCGGCCGGCGGGGCCGCTGGCCCGGGGGGCGCTGGGCGGCCGCGGGCTGGCGCTGGGCCAGCGGGGGCTGCCCCGCGGGGCGCTGCGGGGCCGCGGCGGCCGCGCCGTGCTGCGAGGAGGGCTGGCGCTGCGAGGTGGGTCCGTGCTGCCTTTCCCCTGCTCCTCAATCCCCCTCCCGAGGCGCTGGAAAGGGCTGAAATCGCGGTTTTTTCCGCCCAAGGTCAAGGGCTGCTGCGCGGCGGCAGAGGGATGGCGCCGCGGATGGGGCTGCGCAGAGGTGGCGTCCGGGGCCGCGGCGGCCCGGGGAGAGGCGGCCTGGGCCGGGGAGCCATGGGCCGGGGCGGCATCGGCGGCAGAGGTGAGTGCCGGGGGTAACCTGTCCTGGGAAAGGCTGGAGCCTCTGGAATTCCGAGCCTGGAATTCAGACCCTTTATCTGAGACCCACTTATTTTGAAAATCGAGGTGAAGCAGGGAGGGAGGAGGGGGAACCCGGGATGTGGCAGAGATGAGTGCCGGGGGTAACCTGTCCTGGGAAAGGCTGGGGAATTCCTGGAATTCAAACCCTTTACCCGAGAACTGGGTATTTTGAAAAGCGAAGTGAAGCAGGGAGGTGGGAGGGGGAACCCGGGAGGGAAACCCGGGAGGGGGCAGAGGTGAGTGCTGGGGATAGCAGGAAAGGTTAGGGTGTGGAACCTGCAGCCTCGGGAATCCCAAGGCTGGAATTCAAACACTTTACCCGAGAACTGGGTATTTTGAAAAGCGAAGTGAAGCGGTGAGGTGGGAGGGAAACCCGGGAGGGAAACCCGGGAGGGGGCAGAGGTGAGTGCCGGGGGATAGCAGGAAAGGTTAGGGTATGGAACCTGCAGCCTCGGGAATTCCGAGCCTGGAATTCAGACCCTTTACCCGAGACCTCACTAATTTGAAAAGCGAAATGAAGCAGGGAGGTGGGAGGGGGAACCCGGGAGCCGGGTGTGGGCGTCAGGCTGGGATTGAGGGATTCTCGGGAAGCTCTTGGTTCCTCTGGGTGATGGTTCTTGGGCTGGGAAGGAGCCGGGAGTGTATCCGCGAGTCGGACACCTCAGTGGGCATCGCCGGGATCGGGAGCGCGGGGCTGGGCGGGCTGGGGGTGCCGGGGTGGAGGTGGTGTTGGGATGGAGGCAGTGCCGTGTTTTCCACGGAGCTCCGCTGGATGGATGGAGGCAGTGCCGGGGTGGAGGCAGTGCCGCGATTTCCAAGGAGCTGAGTGGGCTGGGAGGTGCTGGGATGGAGGCAGTGCCGCGTTTTCCACGGAGCTCAGCGGGATGGATGGATGGAGGGATGGATGGAGGCAGTGCCGGGATGGAGGCGGTGTTGGGATGGAGGGAAGCAGTGCCGGGTTTTCCAAGGAGCTCAGCAGCATAGGAGGTGTTGGGATAGAGGCAGTGCCGGGACGGAGGCAGTGCCGGATTTTCCATGGATCTGAGCGGGCTGGGAGGATGTGGGACGGAGGCAGTGCCGGGTTTTCCTTGGAGCCCAGCACCGCTGAGGCAGTGCCGGGATGGGAGGTGTTGGGATGGAGGGAGGCAGTGCCGGGTTTTGTACGGGGCTGAGCGGGCTGGGAGGATTTGGGATGGCAGGGACGGAGGCAGTACCGGGTTTTCGTTGGATCCCAGCACGGCTGAGGCAGTTCTGGGATGGAGGCAGTGCCGGGCTGGGAGGATTTGGGATGGCAAGGACGGAGGCAGTACCGGGTTTTCCTTGGATCTGAGCGGGCTGGGAGGTGCTGGCACGGAGGCAGTACCGGGTTTTTCTCGAATCCCAGCACGGCTGAGGCAGTGCCGGGATGGAGGCAGTGCCGCGTTTTCCATGGGGCTCAGTTGGATGGATGGAGGCAGTGCTGGCACGGAGGCAGTACCGGGTTTTCCTTGGATCTGAGCGGGCTGGGAGGATTTAGGACGGAGGCAGTACCGGGTTTTCCATGGATCTGAGCGGGCTGGGAGGTGCTGGCACGGAGGCAGTGCCGGGTTTTCCTTGGATCTGAGCGGGCTGGGAGGTGCTGGCACGGAGGCAGTGCCGCGTTTTCCATGGGGCTCAGTTGGATGGACGGAGGCAGTACCGGGTTTTCCTTGGATCTGAGCGGGCTGGGAGGTGCTGGCACGGAGGCAGTACCGGGTTTTCCTTGGATCTGAGCGGGCTGGGAGGTGCTGGCACGGAGGCAGTACCGGGTTTTTCTCGGATCCCAGCACCGCTGAGCCAGCCCCGTCTCCCGCAGGTCGCGGCATGGCCGGCCGGGGCCGGGGCGGGTTCGGCGGGCGCGGCAGGGGCCGGGGCCGCGGCAGAGGCTCGGCACGGCCCGCGCTCACCAAGGAGCAGCTGGACAACCAGCTGGACGCCTACATGTCCAAGACCAAGGGACACCTGGACGCCGAGCTGGACGCGTACATGGCACAGACCGATCCCGAGGCCGCCGACTGAGGGGCCGGGACTGCCGGGGGTGGGCAATGGTTCCGTCGGGAGCTGCGCTGGGAATCCCCGATGGAAAATTCAGATTTAGTGTGTTCTTCGATGTTTTGATACTCTCTGTTGTATTAAACTTTTTTTGGATTGTTCTTCCGGGGGATCTTTCTGGTGGTTTTTCCCTGAGGAAACGCGGATGGGATGGATCTGATGTGGCAGCACCAGGGGTGTGTGTGCCTCTGGAGTTCTGTAATTGAGTTTTGGGGTGGGTTTGTCGGGGTTTGGGATGGGTTTGTGGGGTCTGGGATGGGTTTGTGGGGTCTGGGATGGGTTTGGGTTGGGTTTGTCGGGGTCTGGGGTGGATTTGTTGGATTTTGGGATTGGCTGTTGGATTTTTGGGATGACCAAAATCTCGCGTTTCTGGTTCCTTAAAGGAACCAGGTTTTTCTCTGTGGGGTTTTTCTCTGGAAATGGGATTTCTCTGAATTCACAGGGGCAGGAGGAAGAGGAGGGGGTCTGGGCAGGGGCCGGGGCAGCTGTGGATGGCACCGGGAATTCCCGGGGGGATCCCCAGGGCCGTTCCCGGGGCCGTCCCCGGTGCCGTTCCCGGGGGATAACGGGGCCGTTCCCGGTGCCATCCCCGGTGCCGTTCCCGGGGGATAACGAGGCCGTTCCCGGGGCCGTTCCTGGTGCCGTTCCCGGGGGATAACGGGGCCGTTCCCCGGGGGGATGAGGACAGGGACCCGCGGTGTTCCCGGGGCCGTTCCCGGGGCCGTTCCTGGTGCCGTTCCCGGGGGATAACGGGGCCGTTCCCGGGGCCGTTCCCGGGGGATAACGGGGCCGTTCCCGGGGCCGTTCCCGGGGGATAACGAGGCCGTTCCCGGTGCCATTCCCGGTCCCGTTCCCGGGGCCATCCCCGGGGCCCGGCGGCGCCGGGGGCGGGGCCTGTCTGGGACTGGGCCATGAAAGCGCGGCTCTGATTGGCTGGCGGAGCCGGGCCCGGCTGTCACGGGCGCTGCCATTGGCTGCGGCGCGGCGGCGCCTCACGCGCTCCGGCCGCGCCTTTTGTTATTGTGGGGACGGAGTTGGGAAAAGGCTGAAGGAGCGGGAGAGGGACCGGGACAGGGACCGGACCAGGACAGGGACGGGACAGGGAGAGGGACCGGGACAGGGACGGGGACAGGGACAGGGACAGGACAGGGACCGGACCAGGACAGGGACGGGACAGGGAGAGGGACAGGGACCGGACCAGGACAGGGACGGGACAGGGAGAGGGAGCGGGACAGGGACAGGGACCGGGACAGGACCAGGACAGGGACGGGACAGGGAGAGGGAGCGGGACCGGAGCGGACCGGGAGAGGGAGCGGGATCGGACCGGGAGAGGGACAGGGACAGGGACCAGGTCAGGGAGAGGGACCGGGAGAGGGAGCGGGACCGGGACAGGGAGAGCGCCGGGAGGAGGAGGAGGCGGAAAGGTCTGAGGGAGCGGGACCGGACCGGGACCGGGACCGGGAGAGCGCCAGGAGGAGGAAGAGGAGAGGGCTGGGAGTTCAGGGCAGGGGGCTCCGGGCAGGACAGGGGGTTCAAAGCAGGGCAGGGGGCTCCGGGCAGGGCAGGGGGCTCCGGGCAGGGGTCTCCGAGCAGGGCAGGGGTCTCCAGGCAGGGCAGCGCCCCCGTGAACCGGAGGAGATGCGGCGGCAGCCGGGCCGCGAGTGACGGCACCGCGGGCGGCGGAGGTGAGTAGAGCCTGCCCCACCAGCGGTCCCCGCTGCTGTCCCCTCCTTGTCACCCCTCTGCGCCCCTGCGCCACCCCTGTCACCCCCCCGTGCCCCGGGGTGTCCCGTGCTGGGCAATTTTGGGACTCGGGACCAGCCAGGGACGGGCCGGGTCTGATCCCCGGTCCCCCCAGCCAGGCTGGGCTGGCTTTTGCAGAGGGACAGACGGACAGAGGGACAGAGGGACAGAGGGACAGACATCCCTGACCCTTCCAGCCTTCCCTGCAGCAGCCTCGGGGTGCAGCCGCTGGATCTGGGGGCGCAGGACCCCGGGTCCCCCCTTCCGCCGCTTTTAGCCCCAAAACACGAGGCAGAGGACGGGAGATCCCCGGGTGAACCCCAGAGCCTGGCGGGGGCTGAGGGTCGCACCCACACCCCGAGGGGCTCCGTGGGGTCCCTCCAGCACCCCCTGGCAGTGTCCCCGTACCCTGGTGGCACCTTGGAGGCGCCGGGGACACCCCGCAGGACAGCCCGGCTCCCTCCCCGACCCAGATAAGGAGCAGGGAGCGCGGTTTGTTGTGTCTGCGCCATCCCGGGATTTTCCAGCTCTGGAACCGCGTCCAGGCTCTGGCAGGGAGGCAGGAACGGGAGAAGCGGGGACAGAGCGGGGTTAAGCAGCGGCGCCAGCCCAGGCTCTGTTTAGTCTGCGGCGGCGGCGGCGGCGGCGGCGGCGGCGTCCCCGAGGCACCGGGCTGGCGCTGGGGACACCGCTGTCCCCGAGCCTGGTGCCACCATCCAGCCCTGGCCGTGCTGCTGTGGGGAGCTGGGGACACCCCGAGTGTTGCTGTCACCCCAAGCTGGGGACAAACTCTGCGACTCAGCTCGTGGAACGCAGGTGACAGATGGCTTTGTCCCCCGTCCTGGTCACCTGGACAGTGCCACCTTCCCGGTGCCACACGGCTGGCGGCTGGGTGTCCCCTGCGGCAGGGTGACACGCAGGGTGACACACGGGGTGGCACACAGGGTGACAGGCAGGGTGGCACTCGGGGTGACACGCAGAGTGACACGCAGGGTGGCACGCGGGGTGACACAGAGGGTGACATGCAAGGTGACATGCAGGGTCCCCCTGCCTTGCAGGCCCGCAGCGCCATGTCCCTGGGCAGGGACATGCAGGGTGACACACGGAGTGACACTCAGGGTGACACTCAGGGTGACACGCAGGGCCCCCCTGCCTTGCAGGGCCGCCATGTCCCTGGGCAGTGACAGTGGCCCTGGCATCGTGCACAGCCTGCTGTGCCACCGGCAGGGAGGGGACAGCGAGGCCTTCGCCCGCCGCGCCATCCAGAGCCTGCTGAGGAAGCTGAGGGACAAGAGGGACGAGCTGGACGCGCTGGTGGCCGCTGTCACCTCCGGCGGGGCACAGCCTGGCCAGTGTGTCACCGTGCAGCGCACCCTGGACGGGCGGCTCCAGGTACCCCCAGCCCGTGGGGACCCCTGGGACCCCCCTGAAACCTCCCCGTGTTTGGGGGGTCCCCTTGAGCCCCCTGCCCGCGTTTGGGGGGTTCCTCTTGAGCCCCTTGCCCGCGTTTGGGGCTTCCCCGTGAGCCCCCTCCCCACACCACGGGAGTGGATGGATCCCCCTGCCCACATCCCCCTCTCCACATCCCCCTCTCCACATCCCCCTCCCCACTTCCCCCTGCCCACATCCCCCTGCCCCTGTCCCCCTGCCCGTGTCCCCTTCCCGTGTCCCCCTGCCCGTGTCCCCCTGCCCGTGTCCCCTGCCCCTGTCCCCCTTCCCGTGTCCCCTGCCCGTGTCCCCTTCTCGTGTCCCCCTGCCCGTGTCCCCCTGCCCCTGTCCCCCTGCCCGTGTCCCCCTGCCCGTGTCCCCTTCCCGTGTCCCCTTCCCGTGTCCCCCCGCCCCTGTTCCCCTGCCCGTGTCCCCCTGCCCGTGTCCCCCTCCCCTCGGGGCGCCCCCTCTCCCTCCCCTCGTGCCTCAGTGTCCGGCAGCGCTCGGGGCTGGGGGGCTCGGGGGGGTTTTGCTGTGTCCGGACCCCCGCCCTGGCGCCAGCCCCGCGCTGGGGGGGCCGGGGGGGGGGGTCGGAGCTCGATGTCACCCCGGGGAGGGGACACAGGGGACACTCATCCCCCCTTTGTGTCCCCCCGCAGGTGGCCGGCAGGAAGGGGTTCCCGCACGTCATCTACGCGCGGCTGTGGCGCTGGCCCGACCTGCACAAAAACGAGTTAAAACCCGCCGGATTCTGCCAATTCGCCTTCGACCTCAAGTGCGACAGCGTCTGTGTCAACCCCTACCACTACGAGCGCGTGGGGACCCCCGCCCGCGGTGAGCGGGGACCCCCGGGACCCCCGGGACCCCCGGATGGGGGGGGGGGTCGACAATGGGGGGGTCACCAGCACCCCTAACTCTCCCTCCCCCACCTCTCCTGCAGGTCTGAGCATCCAGAGCACAGGTGAGACCCCGGCCCGGGGCCGGCGGGGAGACCCCCCGAGCCAGCCCAGCCCCTGGCAGAGGGTCCCCGCGCCCCCCATGGTCTCCGGTGTGTGTCCCCCGCCCTCCCCAGTGCCCCCCCGGCGCCCGGTGAAGGAGGAGTTTGTCCGTGCCTGTGTGCAGATGGAGCCCCCCGCCCGGCCCCACCGAGCGCTGCCCCCAGAGCCCCCCCGGCTGCCCCGGACCCTCCCTGCGCTCCCCACGGCGCCCCAAGGTGAGACCCCCCCTAACCCCCACCCTGCGAGGGTTTGGGGGCGTCACCCTGAGCCCCCCAGCCCACCACGACCCCCTGTTCCCCCACAGCGACCCCCCAGGACCCCCTGCCCCACAGCGAGGGCCCCCCAGCACAGCCCCCCCCGCAGAACGGGTACCCCAAACCGGCCCAGCACGGTGAGTATGGGGGGACCCCCCGTCCCCCGAGCCCCCTGGAGACCCCCCTCACGTCCCCCTTTGTCCCCCTCCAGGTTCACCACTGAGCTGGACCAGTGCCACCACCTCCAGCCCGAGTTTGGGGGGCTCTCAGCCCCCCACCCCACAGCCCCCCGGCAGCCAGAGGCACCCCCAGCACCACCCCAGCCACTGCTGTAGGTTTGGGGGGCACTGGGGGACGGCTGGGGGGGGTCTTCAGGGTGCTGACCCCCTCTCTGCCCCTCCAGGGCCCCCCCACCATAACCCTGTGCTGCAGCCCCCCGTGTCCACCCACCCTGGTGAGTGCCCCCCGCCCTCCTCAGCACCCATGGGTGCCGTGACCCCCCCTAAAATCCACGTCCCCCCGTTCCAGGGCCGGAATTCTGGTGCTCCATCGCCTACTTCGAGCAGGACGTGCAGGTGGGGGAGATCTTCAAGGTGCCCTCGAGCTGCCCCTCGGTGGTGGTGGACGGGTACGTGGACCCCTCGGGGGGCGCCCGCTTCTGCCTGGGGCAGCTCTCCAACGTCCAGCGCTGCGCGGCCAGCGAGAGGGCACGGTGGGTCTGGGGGCACAGGGGGCATGGGGGGCACGGGGGGCACGGTGGGTCTGGGGGCACAGGGGGCATGGGGGGCATGGGGGGCACGGTGGGTCTGGGGGCACGGGGGGCATGGGGGGCATGGGAGGCATTGGAGTGGATCAGGGGGTGTGAGGGGCACGGTGGGTCAGGGGGCACGGGGCGTCAGGGGGGTCAGGGGATATGGGGTGGGGCAGGGGTGTGAGGCGCACGGTGGGGCAGGGGGCACGGGGCGTCAGGGGGTATTATGGTGGGTCAGGGGGTGTGGGGGGGCATGGGAGGTATGGGGGGCACAGTGGCTCAGGGGTTATGGGGGGCAGGGGGTGGATCAGGGGGCAGGGGGGGCACAGTGGGTCAGGGGACAGGGGGAGTCAGGGGACATTGGAGTGGGTCAGGGGGTGTGGGGTGGATCAGGGGGCACGGGGAGTCAGGGGTGTGGGAGACACAGGGGGTCAGGGGGCACGGTGGGTCAGGGGGTGGGTCAGGGGGCATGGAAGGGCATGGGGGGTCAGGGGATATGGGGTGGGTCAGGGGACACGGGGGGGGATCAGGGGCAGGGGGTGGGTCAGGGGGCATGGAGGGGCAGAAGAGGGCGAATGTGGGGGCTGCAGCGGAGCAGGGGGGCTGCAGCAGAGCAGGGGGGGCTGCAGTGGAGCCGGGGGGGCTGCAGCAGAGCAGGGGGGGCTGCAGTGGAGCAGGGGGGCTGCAGCGGAGCAGGGGGGCTGCAGTGGAGGCTGCAGTGGAGGCTGCAATGGAGCAGGGGGGGCTGCAGTGGAGCAGGGGGGCTGCAGTGGAGCAGGGGGGCTGCAGTGGAGCAGGGGGGGCTGCAGTGGAGGCTGCAGTGGAGCAGGGGGCTGCAGTGGAGCAGGGGGGCTGCAGTGGAGCAGGGGGGGCTGCAGTGGAGGCTGCAGCGGAGCAGGGGGGCTGCAGTGGAGCAGGGGGGGCTGCAATGGAGCAGGGGGGGCTGCAGTGGATCAGGGGGGCTGCAGTGGAGCAGGGGGGGCTGCAGTGGGGCCGGGGGGGCTGCAGTGGAGGCTGCAATGGAGCAGGGGGGCTGCAGTGGAGCAGGGGGGGCTGCAGCGGAGCAGGGGGGGCTGCAATGGAGCAGGGGGGGCTGCACTGCAGACAGGGGGGCTGCAGCAGAGCAGGGGGGGCTGCAGTGGAGCCGGGGGGGCTGCAGTGGAGGCTGCAATGGAGCAGGGGGGCTGCAGTGGATCAGGGGGGGCTGCAGCGGAGCAGGGGGGGCTGCAGTGGATCAGGGGGGGCTGCAGCGGAGCAGGGGGGGCTGCAGTGGAGCAGGGGGGCTGCAGTGGCGCAGGGGGGGGCTGCAGCAGAGCAGGGGGGGCTGCAATGGAGCAGGGGGGGCTGCAGTGGAGCAGGGGGGCTGCAGTGGATCAGGGGGGGCTGCAGTGGAGCCGGGGGGGCTGCAGCAGAGCAGGGGGGCTGCAGCAGAGCAGGGGGGGCTGCACTGCAGACAGGGGGGCTGCAGTGGAGCAGGGGGGCTGCAGCAGAGCAGGGGGGCTGCACTGCAGACAGGGGGGCTGCAGCAGAGCTGGGGGGGCTGCAGGGGCGCAGGGGGGCTGCAGTGGAGCAGGGGGGCTGCAGTGGAGGCTGCAGCGGAGCAGGGGGGGCTGCAGCGGAGCAGGGGGGCTGCAGCGGAGCAGGGGGGCTGCAGTGGAGGCTGCAGCGGAGCAGGGGGGGCTGCAGCGGAGCAGGGGGGCTGCAGTGGAGCAGGGGGGCTGCAGTGGAGGCTGCAGTGGAGCCGGGGGGGCTGCAGTGGAGCAGGGGGGCTGCACTGAGGCTCCCGGGCAGGCTGCACATCGGCAGGGGCGTGCAGCTGGAGCGGCGCGGCGAGGGCGACGTGTGGATGCGCTGCCGCAGCGACCACGCCGTGTTCGTGCAGAGCTTCTACCTGGACAGGGCGGCGGGCAGAGCCCCCGGGGACGCCGTGCACAAGGTGCACCCCGGGGCACACCTCAAGGTCGGGGTGCCCGGGGGTCCCCGGGGGGGTTGGGGGCAGTTCTGTGGCCCTGGGGTGCCCCCCACCCCGAAGCCAGCCCCGCTCAGGTGTCCCCCCCCGTGTCCCCTCAGGTGTTTGACCTGCGGCAGTGCCACCGGCAGATGCAGCAGCAGGCGGCCACCGCGCAGGCCGCGGCCACCGCGCAGGCGGCCGCAGTGGCCGGCAGCATCCCCGGGCCGGGCTCGGTGGGCGGCATCGCCCCGGCCATCGGTGAGTGACCCCCGTGGTGACCACAGGGCCACCGTCCCTGAGTGACCCCAGGGCCACCATCCCTGAGTGACCCCAGGGCCACCATCCCTGAGTGACCACAGGACCACCATCCCTGAGTGACCCCGGGGCCACCATCCCTGAGTGACCCCCATGGTGACCACAGGGCCACCATCCCTGAGTGACCCCAGGGCCACCATCCCTGAGTGACCCCGTGGTGACCCCAGGGCCACCGTCCCTGAGTGACCCCACGGCCACCATCCCTGAGTGACCCCAGGGCCACCATCCCTGAGTGACCCCAGGGCCACCATCCCTGAGTGACCCCCATGGTGACCCCAGGGCCACCATCCCTGAGTGACCCCAGGGCCACCATCCGTGAGTGACCCCATGGTGACCACAGGGCCACCATCCCTGAGTGACCCCAGGGCCACCATCCCTGAGTGACCCCAGAGCGGGCTGGGACCCCCGTGGTGACCCTGTCACCCCTCCAGGGCTGTCGGTGGCCGCGGGGCTCGGCGTGGACGACCTGCGGCGCCTGTGCCTCGTTAGGCTGAGCTTCGTTAAGGGCTGGGGGCCCGACTACCCCCGGGCCAGCATCACCTGCACGCCCTGCTGGATCGAGGTGCAGCTGCACCGCGCGCTGCAGCTGCTGGACCACGTCCTGCACGCCCTGCCCGACGCCCACGCCTGACGTGGGAGGAGCAGCCGGAAAAAGAGGGAAAAAAAGGCAAAAAGACGAAGTGAAATGACCAAAAACGTGTTGGTTTAACGGTTATTTCATGGATGGGGTCGGGGTTTGTGGTGCGGCCCTCGGCGCTGATTTCCACCTCCAGGGTTAACTTTTGTAGGAAAATAAACCAAGAAAAAAACATTAAAAAGCCAAAAAACAAACGAGAAAGGACCGACACCAGGGTGTTTTAATAATTAATTAACAGACAGGGTTGGAATCTGTGGCCTGGGCGTGTCAGGGCCTTTGACAGATGCTCAGCAGTGCAGCTGTGCCGCCAGATGTTCCTCCAGCTGCGTTTCCAGATGTGCGTCCAGCTGTGCCCTCCCGCCGTCCCTGAGGACTACATTTCCCAGCAGCCCCCGCGGCGCGCACCGGAAGCGGCCTCTCCCTCTTCCGGCGGACTCGCTTTCCCGGCAGCCCCCGCGGGCCAAGATGGCGGCGGGCAGCGGCCCCGGGGCGCGGGAGCTTTTTGCCGAGGGGCTCCTGCAGTTCCTGCGGCCCGCGGTGCGACAGCTCGACCGCCACGTCCACAGCGTCCGGTGCGGGCACGGAGAGCGGCCCCGGGGAGCGGCCGGCGGCGGGGCAGGGCGGGCCGGGAGGCTGAGGGGCGGGGAGAGGCGGGAAGGGCGGGTTTGTGGGGCTCAGGGGCTTTGGGGGAGCCTGGGGGCGAGTGTTGGGGGTGAAGCTTTCGGGGTACGTGAGGGGAGTTTTAAGGGTGAAGTTTTGGGGTTCAAGGGCTTTGAGGGAACATGAGGGGGGAGTTTTAGGGATGAAGTTTTGGGGGTAAATGAGGGGTGAAGTTTTGGGGTTCAAGGGCTTTGGGGGAACATGAAGGGGGAGTTTTAGGAGTGAAGCTTTGGGGGAACGTGAGGGGCGAATTTTAGGGGTGAAGTTTTGGGGGAATGTGAGGGGGGAGTTTTGGGGGTGAAGTTTTGGGGGGAATTTTGGGGGCTCAGGGGCTTTGGGGGTCAAGTTTTAGGGGTGAAGTTTTGGGGATGAAGTTTTGGGGATGAAGTTTTAGGGGTGAAGTTTTAGGGGTGAAGTTTTGGGGGTACCTGAGGGGGGCAGCGCTGGGGGTGCAGCTCCCACACTGAGGGGAATAAAGGCGAATTTGGGGATAAAAAAGGCGAATTTGGGGATAAAAAAGGCGAATTTGAGGATAAAGGCGAATTTGGGGATAAAGGTGAATTTGGGGATAAAAAAGGTGAATTTGGGGCTTTACCTGCCCCAATTCCCCAGGGAGAGCCAGGTGGAGCTGCGGGAGCACATCGACAGCCTGGCCACAGGTGAGCCACACCTGGGGTCACCTGGGGGTCACCTGGGGGTCACCTGGGGGTCTCGGGGGGGGGTCACCTGGGGGGTCACTTGGGGGTCACCTGGGAGGTCACCTGGGGGGTACCTGGGGGTCACCGAGGGGTCACCTGGGGGTCACCTGGGGGAGTCACCTGGGCATCACCGAGGGGTCACCTGGGAGGGTCACTTGGGGGGTCACCTGGGAGGGTCACATGGGGGTCACCTGGGGGTCACCTGGGGGTCACCTGGGGGTCACCTGGGAGGGTCACATGGGGGTCACCTGGGGGTCACCTGGGGGTCACCTGGGAGGGTCACTTGGGGGTCACCTGGGAGGTCACCTGGGGGTCACCGGGGGGTTTACCTGGGGGGGTCACCTGGGGGTCACCTGGGAGGTCACCCAGGAGGTCACCTGGGGGTCACCGGGGGGTTTACCTGGGGGGGTCACTGAGGGGTCACCTGGGGATCACCTGGGGGTCACCTGGGAGTCACCTGGGGCTGTCACCTGGGGGTCACCGAGGGGTCACCTGGGGGTCTCTGGGGGGGGTCACCTGGGGGTCACCTGGGAGTCACCTGGGGCTGTCACCTGGGAGGGTCACTTGGGGGGTACCTGGGGGTCACCGGGGGGTTTACCTGGGGGGGTCACTGAGGGGTCACCTGGGGATCACCTGGGGGTCACCTGGGGGTCACTGGGGGGTCACCCAGGGGGTCACCTGGGGGGGGGTCACCTGGGGTCACCAGGGAGATCACCTGGAGGGGTCACCCAGGGGTCACTGGGGGGTCAGCCAGGGGGTCACCTGGGGGGGTCACCTGGGGGTCACCTGGGGGGGTCACTGAGGGGTCACCTGGGCGTCACCGGGGGGTCACCTGGGGGTAACCTGGGCGTCACCAGGGGGTCACCGGGGTCACCTGGGGGTCACCTGGGGCTGTCACCTGGGGGTCACCTGGGGGGTCACCTGGGGGTCTCAGGGCTCACACCGACCCCTCCCCAGAGCTCTGCCGCATCAACGAAGACCAGAAAGTGGCGCTGGACCTGGACCCGTACGTGAAGAAGCTGCTGAACGCCCGGCGCCGCGTGGTGCTGGTCAACAACATCCTGCAGAACGCCCAGGTGAGGGCACAGGGGGACAGGGGCGTCCCAGAGCCCCCGCCAGGTGCTCACAGGGGATTTGTGCCACCCCCAGGAGCGGCTGCGGAGGCTGAACCACAGCGTGGCCAAGGAGACCGTGAGGAGGAGGGCGATGCTGGAGGCCGGGGGCTACCAGGGCAAGTGACCGAGTGGCCAAGTGGCCAGCCAGGTGACCAGCCAGGCCAGCAGGTGACCAGCCAGGCCAGCAGGAACCCCAGTTTGTCCCAGCTCGTGGATTGGGGGGATGTCCCCTGTCCCCTGCGGCCCAGGGGGACGCTCTGAGCCCCGTTCCCGGAGTTGGGGGCGCCAGAATAAAAGTGACTGAGAGAGTCCCGTGATGTCCCCACGTCCCTGAGGGGCCTCGGGGACAACAGAGCCGGGCAGGTGCTGCCAGGGCACCTCCAGGTGGGATTTGGGAGGCCCAGGTGGGGTCTGGGCATTCCCAGGTGGGGTCTGGGCATTCCCAGGTGGGATTTGGGCATTCCCAGGTGGGATTTGGGAGGCCCAGGTGGGATTTGGGCATTCCCAGGTGGGATTTGGGCAGGCCCAGGTGGGATTTGGGCATTCCCAGGTGGGATTTGGGCATTCCCAGGTGGGATTTGGGCCATCCCAGGTGGGATTTGGGCATACCCAGGTGGGGTCAGGGCAGCCCCAGGTGGGGTCAGGGCAGCCCCAGGTGGGATTTGGGCAGTCCCAGGTGGGATTTGGGCCACCCCAGGTAGGATTTGGGCCGCCCCAGGTGGGATTTGGCAGGCCCAGGTGGGATTTGGGCAGTCCCAGGTGGAATTTGGGCAGCCCCAGGTGGGGTCAGGGCAGCCCCAGGTGGGGTCAGGGCATTCCCAGGTGGGATTTGGGAGGCCCAGGTGGGATTTGGGCCGCCCCAGGTGGGATTTGGGCAGTCCCAGGTGGGATTTGGGCAGTCCCAGGTGGGATTTGGGCCACCCCAGGTGGGATTTGGGCCACCCCAGGTGGGGTCTGGGCTCCTTCTCCTGCCCCATTCCCACCTGTCCCACACACACCTGAAGGAGCAGCACACACTGGAAAGGGGGGGACACTTTAATGTGCAGCTTCCAGAGCAGGGACACAGCCTGGGGACACGCCAGGTGACCCAGGAGGGGCACAGAGCCCCCCAGGTGTCCCCACACCTGCCCCAGGTGAGGCCAGGCCCTCACTCCTGTGTCTCCATGCTCTCCTCCTCCTCGCCCGCCGCCGGCTCCTCCTGGTTCTCCTCCTCCTCCTCGCCCTCCTTCTTCTCGGGGGGTTTCTCGTACGCCTTCTCCGACGGCGTCACGATCACCCCGTCCCACGTGGACATCTCGGACGCCAGGTCTGTCCCGACAGGTGACACTGAGGGGACCCTCCTGGGGACCCCCGCCCCACAACACCCGGCCACCCCAGGTGGGATTTGGGAGGCTCAGGTGGGATTTGGGCCAGTCCAGGTGGGATTTGGGAGGCCCAGGTGGGATTTGGGAGGCCCAGGTGCGATTTGGGCCGGCCCAGGTGGGATTTGGGAGGCCCAGGTGGCATTTGGGCAGCCCAGGTGGGATTTGGGCCATCCCAGGTGGGATTTGGGAGGCCCAGGTGGGATTTGGGAGGCCCAGGTGCGATTTGGGCCAGCCCAGGTGGGATTTGGGCCACCCCAGGTGGGATTTGGGCCACCCCAAGTGGAATTTGGCAGTCCCAGGTGGGATTTGGGCCAGCCCAGGTAGGATTTGGGCCACCCCAAGTGGAATTTGGGAGGCCCAGGTGGGATTTGGGCCAGCCCAGGTGGGATTTGGGCCAGCCCAGGTGCGATCTGGGCCTCCCCAGGTGGGATTTGGGCCACCCCAAGTGGAATTTGGCAGTCCCATGTGGGATTTGGGAGGCCCAGGTGCGATTTGGGCCA
Source organism: Prinia subflava (assembly GCF_021018805.1). Lineage (NCBI taxonomy): Eukaryota > Metazoa > Chordata > Aves > Passeriformes > Cisticolidae > Prinia > Prinia subflava. Next base: position 488,930 of record NC_086281.1, on the reverse strand, counting down.
GCCCAGGTGGGATTTGGGAGGCCCAGGTGGGATTTGGGCTGTCCCAGGTGGGATTTGGGCCAGCCCAGGTGGGATTTGGGCTGTCCCAGGTGGGATTTGGGAGGCCTAGGTGGGATTTGGGCAGTCCCAGGTGGGATTTGGGCCAGCCCAGGTGGGATTTGGGTGTCCCAGGTGGGATTTGGGAGGCCCAGGTGGGATTTGGGCTGTCCCAGGTGGGATTTGGCCACCCCAGGTGGGATTTGGGAGGCCCAGGTGGGATTTGGGAGGCCCAGGTGGGATTTGGGCCACCCCAAGTGGAATTTGGGCATTCCCAGGTGGGATTTGGGCCACCTCCCCCAGCCCCACTCACAGCTGGCGTCGCCCTCCTGGCCCAGGATTTTTCGGTAGCCGCCGTGGGAGAGGATGCGCACGAGGGTCTGGGCCGTGTAGCACACCATGTCCTGGGGACGGGGACAGCTCAGGGAGGGGACAGGGACCCTCCCCAGCGTGTCCCCTCCCTCCGGGGACCCCTCCTCACCTGCTGCTCCAGCGTCATCACCGTGTGCACGCGGAAGTTGCCGCTCTCGCAGGGGTCGGTGATGCCCACGGAGCCGGGCAGGAAGAGCCCGGCAGCCAGGATCTGCAGGCAGCGCCTGCAGGGGGACACGGGAGGGCTCAGAGCTGCAGAAACAGCAGAAACAAACAGGAAAAACAGCAAAAACGGCAAAAACAAACGGCAAAAACAAACAGCAAAAACAAACAGGAAAAACGGCAAAAACAAACAGGAAAAACGGCAAAAACAAACAGAAAAAAACGGCAAAAACGGCAAAAACGGCAAAAACAAACAGGAAAAACAGCAAAAACGGGAAAAACAAACAGGAAAAACGGCAAAAATGGCAAAAACAAACAGGAAAAACAAACAGGAAAAACAGCAAAAACAAACAGAAAAACCAGCAAAAACGGCAAAAACAAACAGGAAAAACGGCAAAAACAAACAGGAAAAACGGCAAAAACAAACAGGAAAAACGGCAAAAACAAATGGCAAAAACAAATGGCAAAAATAAACAGCAAAAACAAACAGCAAAAACGGCAAAAACACCAAAAACAAACAGAAAAAACATCAAAAACGGCAAAAACAAACAGGAAAAACAGCAAAAACAAACAGAAAAAACAGCAAAAACAAACAGAAAAAACAGCAAAAACAAACAGGAAAAACATCAAAAACAAACAGAAAAAACAGCAAAAACGGCAAAAACAGCCCCAGGAGAGCCCAGCTGGGCCAGTTTGTGTCCCACTGGGATTTTATTGGGAGAAGGGAGCTGCAAAAAAAACCCCAGGAGAGCCCAGCTGGGTTTTTCTCCCAGTAGGATTTTATTGGGAGAACCACAAAAACTGCCCCAGGAGAGCCCAGCTGGGCCAGTTTGTGTCCCAGTGGGATTTTATTGGGAGAACGGAGCTGGTTTTTCTCCCATTGGGATTTTATTGGGAGAACGGAGCTGGTTTTTCTCCCAGTGGGATTTTTTGGGGGTTTCTGCAGGGCAGGACCTGTAGGCGATGTTGAGGGCCAGCGGCTGCCGGGTGGGGTTGTTCATCACGGCGTAGTGACCCTGCAGGGGGACAGGAACGGGGATTGGGGCAGGAAAAAATGAAAATTCCCAGCCCGGGGTCACAATCCCAACCCCTGGGACTGGGATTTGGGGTCAGCACCCACCAGCAGGTCCAGGATCCAGGGCGTGAGCGGCTCGAAGCCGGGGAAGCGAAGCCTCAGGTCCTTGAGGAGCCGGATCAGAACCTTCACCCTGGGGCAGGAGGAGGGTGAGACCCACGGGGGGACAGCCCTGGGACAGCCCCACGGGGGGACAGCCCCATGCAGGGACAGCCCCACGGGGGGACAGCCCTGGGACAGCCCCACGGGGGGACAGCCCCACGGGGGGACAGTGACAGGACAGCCCCATGGCCTTGGGACAGCCCCATGCAGGGACAGCCCCACGGGGGGACAGTGACAGGACAGCCCTGGGACAGCCCCACGGGGGGACAGCGACAGGACAGCCCCACGGGGGGGACAGTGACAGGACAGCCCTGGGACAGCCCCACGGGGGGACAGTGCCAGGACAGCCCCACGGGGGGACAGCCCCACGGGGGGACAGCCCTGGGACAGCCCCACATGGGGACAGTGCCAGGACAGCCCCAGGACAGCCCCACGGGGGGACAGTGACAGGACAGCCCCACGGGGGGACAGTGACAGGACAGCCCCACGGGGGGACAGCCCTGGGACAGCCCCACGGGGGGACAGTGACAGGACAGCCCCAGGACAGCCCCACGGGGGGACAGCCCCACGGGGGGACAGCCCCACAGGGGGACAGTGACAGGACAGCCCCAGGACAGCCCCACGGGGGGACAGCCCCACATGGGGACAGTGACAGGACAGCCCCAGGACAGCCCCACGGGGGGACAGCCCCATGGGGGGACAGTGCCAGGACAGCCCCAGGACAGCCCCACGCAGGGACAGCCCCACGGAGGGACAGTGCCAGGACAGCCCCAGGACAGCCCCAGAGCCGAGGGACAGCCCCAGGACAGCCCCAGGATAGCCCCACAGGGGGACAATGCCAGGACAGCCCCAGGACAGCCCCACACAGGGACAGCCCCACACAGGGACAGCCCCACACAGGGACAGCCCCCCACGTCCCCGGGGACAGGGATTTGTCCCCACTCACGTGGACTGTGACGCGTTCTCCTCGAACCACCGCGCGTGCCGGATGGCGGCCAGGGCGCTCTGCAGCACCTTGATGTCCACTGCAGGGAGGAGAAATCCCCGGTGTCCCCAGGCAGGCAGGGGACACGGGCACGGGCAGGGGGCACGGGCATGGGCACGGGCAGGGGACAGGCAGGGGACACGGGCAGGGGACACGGGCAGGGGGCACAGGGCACGGGCAGGGGGCACGGGCGGGGCACGGGCAGGGCACGGGCAGGGGACACGGGCAGGGACACGGGCAGGGGACACGGGCAGGGGGCACGGGCAGGGGACACGGGCAGGGCACGGGCAGGGGGCACAGGGCACGGGGAGGGGACACGGGCAGGGGGCACGGGCAGGGGGCACGGGCACGGGCAGGGGACACGGGGCAGGGGGCACAGGCAGGGGACACGGGCAGGGGACACAGGCAGGGCACGGGCAGGGGCACGGGCACAGGGCACGGGCAGGGGCACGGGCAGGGGGCACGGGCAGGGGACACGGGCAGGGGACACGGGCAGGGGGCACGGGCAGGGACACGGGCAGGGGACACGGGCAGGGCCAGGCGCTCACGGTGCAGCTCCGGGTCCAGCTTGCGCAGGTTGGGCGGCACCGTGGTGATCAGGATCTTCACGGTGGCATCGGCAGAGCTGATCTCGAAGCCGGTCTCGTTGGTCAGCATGGTCAGCACTGCGGGGAGAGGCCGGGAATTGGGCGTGGAGGGGCTGGGAGTGCCCACGGGAGCGGGCCTGGAATCCCCCTGGGAGTGACCCCAAAATCCCCACGGAATCCCCCCAGAATCCCCACGGGAGCAGCCCTGGAATCCCCCCGGGAGTGACCCTGGAATCCACCCAGGAGCAGCCCCGGAACCCCCCAGAATCCCCCCAGAATCCCCCCGGGAGCGGCCCCAGAATCCCCCCTGAAATCCCCCTGGAATCCCCCAGAATCCCCCCAGGAGTGATCCTGGAATCCTCTGGAATCCCCCCGGAATCCCCCTGGAATCCACCCAGGAGCAGCCCCAGAATCCCCCCGGGAGTGCCCTGGAATCCCCCCGGAATCCCCCCAGGAGCAGCCCTGGAATCCCCCCAGAATCTCCCCAGGAGTGACCCTAGAATCCCCCCAGGAGCAGCCCTGGAATCCCCCTGGAATCCCCCCTGGAATCCCCCCCGGAATCCCCCTGGAATCCCCCCTGGAATCCCCCCGGAATCCCCCCAGAATCCCCCTGGAATCCCCCTGGAATCCTCCCGGAATCCCCCCCTGGAATCCCCCCGGAATCCCCCCGGAATCCCCCCGGAGCGCAGCCCCACCTTCGCCGGGGTCCTGTGCCCGCAGGCTCTCCACCACCTTGTTCCCCAAAGCTGCCACGGCTTCCACTGGGAAAAGGAGGAGGAGGAGGAAGAGGAGGAGGAGGAGGAGGAGGAGGAGGAGGAGGAGGAGGAGGAAGGTCAGAGCAGGGCCTGGCCCCGATCCCGCCCCGATCCCGCCGGGGGCACTCACGGGTGGGGAGGATCTTCAGGATCACCACCAGATCCGCCACGTTGTGCCCCGTGGTCATCGTGCCCTTCTTGTAGGAGCCCACCTGGCGAACCTCCTCGATTTGCTGGCGGGAGAAAAACCCAAAATCCCCGGAATTCAACCCAGGAGCGCCCGGGGGGATCAGCGTGGATCCCCCACGGAGCTCCTTCCTGCACTCACCACTTCAAACGTCCCCGGGGCCACAATTAAATTATCGATGACGTTGTTGATCTTGGTCACCAGGGACAGGATGGAAGCCTGGGGAGGAACAGGACCAGGATTATCCACAAACACCGGGAATAATCCTCCTTCCAGAGCACAAAATCCATGTTATTACTCACAAAATCCATGTTATCGCCCACAAAATCCATATTATTGCCCACAAAATCCGTATTATAGCCCACAAAATCCACATTATTGCCCACAAAATCCATATTATTGCCCACAAAATCCACATTATTGCCCACAAAATCCACATTATTGCCCACAAACCCCTCCAAGGTGCTCATCCCACTCTTTCCAGAGCACAAAATCCATATTATTACCCACAAAATCCACATTATTGCCCACAAAATCCGTATTATTGCCCACAAAATCCACATTATTGCCCACAAAATCCGTATTATCGCCCACAAAATCCATATTATTACCCACAAAATCCACATTATTGCCCACAAAATCCATGTTATTGTCCACAAAATCCACATTATTGCCCACAAAATCCACATTATTGCCCACAAAATCCACATTATTGCCCACAAACCCCTCCAAGGTGCTCATCCCACTCTTTCCAGAGCACAAAATCCATATTATTGCCCACAAAATCCATATTATTGTCCAAAAAACCCATATTATTGCCCACAAAATCCACATTATTGCCCACAAAATCCGTATTATTGTCCACAAAATCCATATTATTGTCCACAAAATCCACATTATTGCCCACAAAATCCATGTTATTGTCCACAAAATCCATATTATTGCCCACAAAATCCGTATTATTGTCCACAAAATCCACATTATTGCCCACAAAATCCACATTATTGCCCACAAACCACTCCAAGGTGCTCATCCCACTCTTTCCAGAGCACAAAATCCACATTATAGCCCACAAAATCCATGTTATCGCCCACAAAATCCATATTATTGCCCACAAAATCCACATTATTGCCCACAAAATCCATATTATTGCCCACAAAATCCATATTATTGCCCACAAAATCCACATTATTGCCCACAAAATCCATATTATTGCCCACAAAATCCGTATTATTGTCCACAAAATCCACGTTATTGCCCACAAAATCCACATTATTGCCCACAAACCCCTCCGAGGCGCTCATCCCACAGAACAAACTCATTATTTTGGCCACTCCTGAAGAATTTTGGATCCCCCAAGGCCCATCCCGAGGGCCCGGGGGGGTTTTTGGGCTCGGCACCTGCTCGGCCGCGGTGGGAGCCAGGTCCTGGTTCCTCTTGAGCAGCGCCTCGCTGAAGGCGCTTTCATCGGCCGCGGGCTTGACCCGGGGAAACGCCATCTCACACTGAGGGACAAAATTCCCACTGGAATTAAACCCCATCTCACACTGAGGGACAAAATTCCCAATGGAATTAAACCCCATCTCACATTGAGGGGAAAAAATTCCCATTGGAATCAAACCCCATCTCACACTGAGGGACAAAATTCCCACTGGAATTAAACCCCATCTCACACTGAGGGACAAAATTCCCAATGGAATTAAACCCCATCTCACATTGAGGGGAAAAAATTCCCATTGGAATCAAACCCCATCTCACACTGAGGGACAAAATTCCCACTGGAATTAAACCCCATCTCACACTGAGGGACAAAATTCCCAATGGAATTAAACCCCATCTCACACTGAGGGACAAAATTCCCAATGGAATTAATTTAAACAACCCCATCTCACACTGAGGGACAAAATTCCCATCTGGAATTTAATTTAAACAACCCCATCTCACACTGAGGGACAAAATTCCCACTGGAATTAAACCCCATCTCACACTGAGGGACAAAATTCCCAATGGAATTTAAACCCCATCTCACACTGAGGGACAAAATTCCCACTGGATTTAATTTAAACCCCATCTCACACTGAGGGACAAAATTCCCAATGGAATTAATTTAAACAACCCCATCTCACACCGAGGGACAAAATTCCCAATGGAATTAATTTAAACAACCCCATCTCACACCGAGGGACAAAATTCCCAATGGAATTAATTTAAACAACCCCATCTCACACTGAGGGACAAAATTCCCAATGGAATTTAATTTAAACCCCATCTCACACTGAGGGGACAAAATTCCCACTGGAATTAATTTAAACAACCCCATCTCACACTGAGGGACAAAATTCCCACTGGAATTAATTTAAACAACCCCATCTCACACTGAGGGACAAAATTCCCATTGGAATTTAATTTAAACAACCCCATCTCACACTGAGGGACAAAATTCCCAATGGAATTAATTTAAACAACCCCATCTCACACTGAGGGGACAAAATTCCCACTGGAATTTAATTTAAACAACCCCATCTCACACTGAGGGACAAAATTCCCAATGGAATTAATTTAAACAACCCCATCTCACACTGAGGGGACAAAATTCCCACTGGAATTTAATTTAAATAACCCCATCTCACACTGAGGGACAAAATTCCCAATGGAATTAATTTAAACAACCCCATCTCACACTGAGGGACAAAATTCCCAATGGAATTAATTTAAACAACCCCATCTCACACTGAGGGACAAAATTCCCAATGGATTTAATTTAAACCCCATCTCACACTGAGGGACAAAATTCCCACTGGATTTTCATATTCCAGCAAAATTCCTGGAAAATCCCAGAAAATTCCTGGAAAATCCCAGAGAATTCCTGGAAAATCCCGGAACATTCCCGGGGCTGGCCGGGCCGGGGTCACTCACCACGTAGAAGTCGAAGGGGATGTGGGGCACAAAGGGCCGGAACCTGAACGGGAGAAAAACCCCAAATCATCCCCGGGCCCTGCAGGACCCCGCCCCTCCCGCCCCGTCACGACACCGCCCTGTCGCGACACTGCCCTGTCACGACACGGCCCGAGACTCGCCTGGAACCGAAGCGGCCGCCGCGGCCGCGGCCTCGATCGCCCCTGCGGGGAGAGAACGGGGGCGGCGGTGAGGGGGACACCGAGCCCCGGGCCCGGTTCCCCCGCCCCATCCCCCGGTTCCCGGTGCCCCCAGCCCCGGGCCCGGTCCCGGTCCCGCCGCCCCCCGGTTCCCCTTGGCCCCGCTCCCCCCGGTTGTTCTCCCGTTCCCCCCGGTTGTTCTCCCGCTCCCCCCGGTTGTTCTCCCCGTTCCCCCCGGTTGTTCTCCCCGATCCCCCCGGTTGTTCTCCCCGATCCCCCCGGTTGTTCTCCCCGATCCCCCCGGTTGTTCTCCCGCTCCCCCCGGTCTCTCCCCGGTCCCCCCGGTTGTTCTCCCGCTCCCCCCGGTTGTTCTCCCGATCCCCCCGGTTGTTCTCCCGCTCCCCCCGGTTGTTCTCCCGATCTCCCCGGTTGTTCTCCCCGCTCCCCCCGGTTGTTCTCCCGGTCCCCCCGGTCTCTCCCCGCTCCCCCCGGTTGTTCTCCCGGTCCCCCCGGTCTCTCCCCGCTCCCCCCGGTTGTTCTCCCGATCCCCCCGGTTGTTCTCCCCGGTCCCCCCGGTTGTTCTCCCGCTCCCCCCGGTTGTTCTCCCGCTCCCCCCGGTTGTTCTCCCCGCTCCCCCCGGTTGTTCTCCCGTTCCCCCCGGTTGTTCTCCCGCTCCCCCCGGTTGTTCTCCCCGCTCCCCCCGGTTGTTCTCCCCGATCCCCCCGGTTGTTCTCCCGCTCCCCCCGGTTGTTCTCCCGCTCCCCCCGGTTGTTCTCCCGCTCCCCCCGGTTGTTCCCCCGATCCCCCCGGTCTCTCCCCGATCCCCCCGGTTGTTCTCTCGCTCCCCCCGGTTGTTCTCCCGTTCTCCCGGTTGTTCTCCCGCTCCCCCCGGTTGTTCTCCCGGTCTCTCCCCGTTCCCCGCCTCTCTCCAGGTGTCTCCCCGGTCCCGCGGCCCCCCCAGTCCGGTCTCTCCCCGGTACCGGTTTCCCCACGGTCCCTGTGATTCCCCCCGGTCCCGGTTCTCCCCCCACTCCCCCTTTATCCCCCAGCCCCGGTGTTCCCCGGTGCCGCTCCCGCCGAGGTCTCGGTCCCTCCCCGGTCCCGGTGTCCCCCCGGTCTCGGTCCCGGTCCCGGTGTCCCCATCCCGCTCCCGCTCCCGGTGCCGATCCCTGTCCCGATCCCGCTCCCGATCCCGGTGCCGATCCCGATCCCGATCCCGCTCCCGCTCCCGATCCCGGTGCCCCCATCCCGATCCCGGTCCCGGTCCCGGTCCCGATCCCGGTGCCCCCATCCCGGTCCCGGTCCTGGTCCCCATCCCGCTCCCGATCCCGGTGCCGATCCCGCTCCCGATCCCGGTGCCCCCATCCCGGTCCCGGTCCTGGTCCCCATCCCGATCCCGGTCCCGGTCCCGCTCCCGCTCCCGGTGCCCCCATCCCGATCCCGATCCCGATCCCGATCCCGATCCCGGTGCCGATCCCGCTCCCGATCCCGATCCCGGTCCCGGTCCCGGTGCCCCCATCCCGATCCCGGTCCCGATCCCGCTCCCGCTCCCGATCCCGGTCCCGGTATCGCTCTCTCACCTCATGTCGCCGGCGCTCCCGACAATGAAGCGCCGCTCGCAGACCCCGCAGCAACCCGCCCTCCCATTGGCCGCCGCTCTCTCCGTGCCCGCCCCCCGCGGGCGCTCTGCCAGCATCCATTGGTGGAGCTGCGCATCAATCAGAGCGAAAAGCGGCCAATGGCAGCGCACGCCGTGCGGCCGCTGGAGGGGGCGGGGTGTCCATGAATGGAGCGCGCGCTGCCGCGGTTGTAAAGGCTGCGGGCGGCGGGCGCGTGCAGCAGCAGAGTGGCGCAGCGGGAGCGTGCTGGGCCCATAACCCAGAGGTCGATGGATCGAAACCATCCTCTGCTAGCGGCGATCCTTTTTCACCACGCGAGGTTCTTTTTGCTCATTAACTTTTTTATTTGTTACATTGATTTCTTAATGCTCCGTGATGCTTTTCTAGGCTTGGCTCACGCGGCGAGTGGGCAGCAGCGTGGGGTTGCCGGAGGTGTCACGGGGGTCACCCCACCCGCGCCCACCCGCGTCCCCGAGCGCCGCGCGCGGCCCCGGGAGCGGCGGGTACACCGCGGCCGGACCCTTCCGTGCTTCCCCGTGTGTTTATGTCCCCATCCACGCGTGTCCCCAAGCTCTGCCCGTGTCCCCACCCGCGCGTGTCCCCCCGAGCGCTGCCAGTGTCCCCAGCGGCCGCGCGACCCCCGAGTGACATCCCCGGGATCACCCCCGCTGCCGTGGGGCTGCCGAGACCCCTCCGTGGGGCAGAACCTCCCACCGAGGTGAGGGCCCAGAGGTTCCCGAGCCCCCCGGGCCCCCCGGGATTGAGCGAAGGCTCCGTGGGGACAGCGCGGGGTCCGAGCCCTGGGATGTCCCCGCACCCTGAGGAGCTTCTCAGCCCCCCAAGCCAGCGGCAGCACCCGGGGGGTGGCGGCGGCCAGGACCCCACTCGCGGAGGGCACACACAGCCCCCCACCCATCGCCCCCCGCCCCAAACCCCGTCCCGCCTCCCCACGGGTGGCACCGTCCCCACCCCCCCGCGGGCGGCCCCGTCCGCCGCCCTTCCCGGCCGGAATGCGGCGGGGGCAGCGGGCAGGAAGGAGTTAACTCGGTGTGGATGATCACGGCCCTTTGTGTCACCAGTGGGGGCGGCGAGCGAGGGCTCAGCCCCGCCGCGGGGGTGGGACACGCCACTCTCCGTCCGTGGGCGATGCCGGCGGTGCTGGCCCCGCTGCTGGCCCCGCTGCTGGCCCCGCTGCTGGCCCTGCTCCCGGCCGCCGGGACAGCCCCGGCCCCGCTCACCCTCGCCGTGGTTCTGCCCCGCCACAACCTCACGTACCCGTGGGCTTGGCCGCGCGTGGGTCCCGCCGTTCGCTTGGCCGCCGCCGCCGTTAATTCCCGGCCGGATCTGCTGCCCGGTTTCACCGTGCGCTGGGTGTTCGGCAGCAGCGAGGATCGCCACGGGCTGTGCTCGGACATGGCCGCGCCGCTGGTGGCCGTGGACCTGCGGCTCGCCCACCAGCCCGCCGCCTTCCTGGGCCCCGGCTGCGAGTACTCGGCGGCGCCGGTGGCCCGGTTCTGTAGCCACTGGCAGCTGCCGCTGGTCACCGCCGGCGCCGCCGCTCACGCCTTCGACGACAAGAGCGAGCAGTACCGCTCCACCACCCGCGCCGGCCCCAGCCACCGCAAACTGGGAGAACTGGGAGTGCAGCTGCACCGGCGCTTTAACTGGACGCGGCGGGCGCTGGTGGTGTACTGGGACGAGCGGGTGGGCGACCGGCCGCACTATTTCGCCGCCGAGGGTCTGTACGTGCAGCTGCCCACCCTGCGCAACCTCACGGTCAGGGAAGTGGTGGTGTTCGGGGACGGCGGAGATTTCTCCTTCATCATCCAGGAGATCAAGGCGAAGGGGCGCAGTGAGTGCGGGGGGACGGGGGCAGCGGGAGGGGGACGGGGGGCACCGGGAGGGGGACGGGGGGCACCGGGAGGGGGACGGGGAGGGGGACGGGGCGGTGCACGGCCCCACCCTGGGGTGCTCAGCCCCACTCGGGAGGGCACAGCCCCACCCGGGGGTGCTCAGCCCCACCCGGGGGTGCTCAGCCCCACCCTGGGGGTGCTCAGCCCCACCCGGGAGGGCACAGCCCCACTCGGGGGTACCCAGCCCCACCCGGGGGTGCTCAGCCCCACTGGGGAGGGCTCAGCCCCACTCGGGGGTGCTCAGCCCCACTCGGGGGTGCTCAGCCCCACTGGGGAGGGCTCAGCCCCACCGGGGGTGCTCAGCCCCACTCGGGGGTGCTCAGCCCCACTCGGGGGTGCTCAGCCTCACTCGGGGGTGCCCAGCCCCACACGGGAGGCCTCAGCCCCACGCCGGTGCCCACGGGAGTGCCAGGCTCGGCACGCCTGGGCACGGGTGCCCATGGCCATACATGGCTGTGCGGGACTTTCCGGGGTTCCTGGGTGTGCCCAGCCGTGCCCGGCCTCACACGGGGGTTTCGTGGGTGTTCATGGCTGTACACAGCTGTACACGGCTGTTCATGGCTGTTCATGGCTGGTCACAGGTGTCACAGCCGTGCACATCTGTGTGCGGCTGTTCATGGCTGTTCACGGTTATTCATGACTGTTCACGGCTGTTCATGGTTATTCATGGCTGTACATGGCTGTACATGGCTGTACATGGCTGTTCATGGTTATTCATGGCTGTGCATGGTTGTTCATGGCTGTACACAGCTGTACATGGCTGCACATGTCTGTACATTGTTATTCACGGCTGTTCACGGCTGTACACGGCTGTTCACGGCAGCACACGCCTGTCACATCCATACACGCGTGTCCCACGCACCCCCCCGCTGCCCCTGCCCCACCCTGACCCTCGGGATCCCCCAGGCCCATCCCCACCCCGTGTCCCACGGGGGTCTCAGGGCGCTGTCACCTGTCCCGGTGTCCCCCCGGGATGGCTCTGTCCGGTTCCGCGGGTGACACCGGGGAGCACCGGGAGCCCCGGGGCGGGCGGGGGGCGCTCCCCCGCGGGCGGGGGTGAATTTTGGGGCCCCGGGGGTGGCGGAGGGGCCGCGGCGGGGCCCGGGGCAGCCCCGGGGTCACGGTGTCGCCGGGAATCCATCAGGGCCGCGGGGAGGAGGAAGCGGAGTCGGGAAAACAGGAAAAGCTCGGCCCGGAGCCCGGGGCAGCGCCGGGCAGGGCACGGGGGGGGCCGGCAGAGGGGTCGGGACCCCCGGCCCGGGGGCACCGCCGGCCGCGCCCGTGGCACGCAACGGCCGGGGGGGCCCGGGGAGCGGGGCTGGGGTCTCTGGGGGTCTCTGGGGGTCTCTGGGGATGCGGGGCTGGGGTCTCTGGGCTGTCTCGGGGTGCGGGGCTGGGGTCTCCAAGGGGGTTGGGGGTCTCGGGTCGGTGTCACACGATAACCGGGGAGCCCCGGGGTGCGGGGCTGGGGTCTCTGGGGGTCTCCCGGGGTCTCCAGGGATCTCCAGGGCACTCCCGGGGCGCGGGGCTGGGGTCTCCAAGGGGGTTGGGGGTCTCAGGCCCGGGTCACACAATACCCAGGGGGCCCCGGGGCGCGGGGCTGGGGTCTCCGGGCTGTCTCAGGGCTCGGGGCGGGGGTCCCTGGCCCCCGGGGGTCCCGGCTCCACGGGCCGTGTCCCCGTGTCCCCGTGTCGTGTACCTGTCCCCCTGTCCCCACAGTCGTGTCCCCGTGTCCCCGCAGTCGTGTCCCCATGTCCCCTGTCCCCGCAGTCGTGTTCCCACAGTCGTGTCCCTTGTCCCCGCAGTCCCGTACCTGTCCCCTGTCCCCGCAGTCGTGTACCTGTCCCCGTGTCCCCGTGTCTCGTAGGTGTCCTCGTGTCCCCGCAGTCGTGTCCCCGTGTCCCCACAGTCGTGTCCCCAATGTCCCCAATGTCCCTTGTCTCCTCAGTCGTGTCCCCTGTCCCCTCAGTCATGTCCCTGTGTCACAGACGTCTCCCCTGTCCCCTCAGTCGTGTCCCCAATGTCCCCAATGTCCCTTGTCCCCTCAGTCGTGTCCCCAATGTCCCTTGTCCCCTCAGTCGTGTACCTGTGCTGCGCCCCGGACACGCTGCGGGCGCTGCTGCTGCGGGCGGAGCTCGAGGGGCTCACGGGGGGCGACTTCGCCTTCTTCTACATCGACCCGCTGGGGGCCAGCCTGCAGGGCCAGCACTCGCCACAGCCCCGCCGGCCCTGGCGCCGCGGGGACGCGCACGACGCGCGCGCCCGCCGCGCCTTCCAGGTGAGGGCGGGGCCGCGGGCAGGTGGGGCACGGGCGGTGCCAGGGGGGCAGGAACAGCCCCAGGTGGGCAGGGGGGCAGCCACAGGTGGGGCACAGACGGTGCCAGGTGGGCAGGGGGCACACCCGGGTGGGCTGGGGGCACACCCAGGTGGGCTGGGGGCACACCCAGGTGGGCAGGTGGGGCACGGACGGTGCCAGGGGGGCAGGAGCAGCCCCAGGTGGGCAGGGGGGCAGCCACAGGTGGGGCCCAGATGGTGCCGGGTGCCAGGGGGGCACACCCAGGGGGGGCACGGACGGTGCCAGGTGGGCAGGGGGGCAGCCCCAGGTGTGTCTGTGCACACCCAGGTGTGTCAGTCCTGCCCAGGTGTGTCTGTGCACACCCAGGTGTGTCAGTCCAGCCCAGGTGTGTCTGTGCATCCCCAGGTGTGTCTGTGCACACCCAGGTGTGTCTGTGCACACCCAGGTGTGTCAGTCCAGCCCAGGTGTGTCTGTGCACACCCAGGTGTGTCTGTGCACACCCAGGTGTGTCTGTGCAGCCCAGGTGTGTCTGTGCACACCCAGGTGTGTCTGTGCACACCCAGGTGTGTCAGTCCAGCCCAGGTGTGTCTGTGCACACCCAGGTGTGTCTGTGCATCCCCAGGTGTGTCTGTGCAGCCCAGGTGTGTCAGTGCAGCCCCTGTCCCCCAGGCTGTCACCATCATCACCTACAAGGAGCCCGAGAACGCCGAGTACCGGCGCTTCCTGCAGCGCCTCAAGGAGGAGGCGCGGGAACATTTCAACTTCTCCATGGAGGACGGGCTGGTGGGACACGGAGAGGGGACAGCGGGGACAGCGGGGACACCGGGGGGCTGGGGGGACACGGAGAGGGGACACCGGGGGACAGCGGGGGACACGGAGAGGGGACAGCGGGGACACCGGACTGGGGGGACACCGGGCTGGTGGGACACGGAGAGGGGACACCGGGGGACAGCGGGGGACACGGAGAGGGGACAGCGGGGACACCGGACTGGGGGGACACCGGGCTGGTGGGACACGGAGAGGGGACACCGGGGGACACCGGGGACACGGGGCTGGGGGGACACCGGGCTGGGGGGGACACGGAGAGGGGACACCGGGGGACACCGGGGACACCGGGCTGGTGGGACACGGAGAGGGGACACCGGGGACACCGGGGACACCGGGCTGGGGGGAACAGCGGGGAGACCGGGCTGGTGGGACACGGAGAGGGGACACCGGGCTGGGGGGGACACCGAGCTGGTGGGACACGGAGAGGGGACACCAGGGGACACCGGGGGGCTGCGGGGACACCGGGCTGTGGGGGGATACAGGGCTGGGGGGACACCGGGGGGCTGGAGGGGACACCGGGCTGGGGGAACACGGAACGGGGACACCTGGCTGGGGGGGACAGCGGTGAGCTGGAGACAACAGAGACACGGGATGGAGCTGGGGACAACGGGGACAAGGGGATACGGGAACACAGGACACAGCCGGAGCTGCCAGGGGACACGGGACGGCTCCGGGGGACAGGGACCCCCCCCAGCTGTGTCCTGTCCCCGCGCTGTCCCCGCGCTGTCCCCGCGCTGTCCCCAGATGAATTTCATCGCCGCCGCCTTCCACGACGGGGTCCTGCTCTACGCCCACGCCCTCAACGAGACCCTGGAGCGCGGCGGCTCCGTGGGCGACACCGCGGCCATCACCCGGCAGATGTGGAACCGCACCTTCTACGGTGACAGCCGGGCCCGTGCTGTCCCCAGCCCGCCCTGTCCCCATCCTGTCCCTGTCCCCATCTCCGCCCTGTCCCATCCCCGTCCTGTCCGTGTCCCCATCCCAGTCCCCATCCTGTCCCCGTTCCCGTCCTTTCCGTGTCCCTATCTCCCCCTTGTCCCGTCCCCGTCCTTTCCGTGTCCCCAACCTGTCCCCGTCCTGTCCCTGTCCCCGTCCCCGTCCTTTCCGTGTCCCCAACCTGTCCCCATCCCCGTCCCCATCCTTTCCATGTCCCCGTTCCCGTCCTTTCCGTGTCCCCAGCCCCGTCCCCGTCCCAGCCCGGTGTCCCCAGTCCCAGCCCCGCCCCCCAGCCCCCTCCCAGGTTGATATTTTGGGACCGGAGCCCCCCTCGGGGCCCCCCCAGCCCCTCACGGCCCCCCCTGTCCCCCCAGGTGTCACCGGCTTCCTCAGGATCGACGAGCAGGGGGACCGCGAGAGCGACTTCTCCCTGTGGGACATGGACCCCGAGCGGGGGGACTTCCAGGTGAGCCCCGGGGGGACTTCCAGGTGAGCCCCGGGACTTCCAGGTGAGCCCCGGGGGGACTTCCAGGTGAGCCCGGGGGGACTTCCAGGTGAGCCCCGGGGGGACTTCCAGGTGAGCCCCGGGGGGACTTCCAGGTGAGCCCCGGGACTTCCAGGTGAGCCCCGGGGGGGTCCGGGGGAGTCCGGGGGGGTCCAGGGGGGTCCGGGGCTCACCTGGTGCCAGGGGGGCAGGAGCAGCCCCAGGTGGGGCACGGATGGTGCCAGGGGGGGCAGGGGGACAGCCCCAGGTGGGCAGTGGGCACGCCCAGGTGGGGCACGGACTGAGCCGGGCCCGGGGGGCTCCGGGGGGGTCCCGGGGCTTCCCCCCACCCATTCCTTGTCGCCCCCACCCCAAAGATCGTGGCCAACTACAACGGCACCACCAAGAAGATCGAGATGGTGCCGGGCCGAGAGATCCACTGGCCGGGGAACGCGGTCCCGCCCGATGTCCCCCCCTGCGGCTTCGAGGGCAGCGACCCCCAGTGCCGCAAAGGTGAGGGGGGGGATCCCCGGGACCCCCGCCCACCCCCCCCGGGCCCTGAGCGTCCCCTCGTGTCCCCGCAGCCTCGCTGTCCACGCTGGAGGTGCTGTCGCTCGTGGTCAGCCTGATCCTCACAGCCATCACCGCCACCTCCTTCTTCATCTACAGGTGCGGGGACCCCCGAGTGGGCCAGGGACCCCCGGGTGGGGCGGGGGACGCGGGCCGGGGACCCCCGGGTGGGGCAGGGACCCTCGGGCGGGGCGGGGGGCGCGGGCCGGGGCGGGGAACCCCGGGTGGGGCGGGGACCCCCGGGCGGGGCGGGGGGCGCGGGCCGGGGACCCCCGGGGGAAGCGGAGGGCGCGGGCCGGGGACCCCAGGGTGGGACAGGGACCCCCGGGTGGGGCGGGGGACGCGGGCCGGGGACCCCCGGGCGGGGCGGGGGCCGGGCCGGGGTCTCACCGCCCCCGCCGGGCGCAGGAAGCTGCAGCTGGAGAAGGAGCTGGCGGCGGAGCTGTGGCGGGTGCGCTGGGAGGACGTGCAGATGAGCAGCCTGGAGAAACACCTGAGGAGCGCGGGCAGCAAACTCACCCTGTCCCTGGTGGGCACCGCGGGGGGATCGGGGGGACCGAGGGCACCGGGGGCGACCGAGGGGAGAGGGGCTGGGGCGACCGGGGGGACCCGGGGGGATCAGGGGAAGAGGGGCTGGGGGGGACCGGGGGGATCGGGGGGGACAGGGGGGACCGAGGGGACCCGGGGGATCGGGGGGACCGGGGGGACCGGGGAGGACCAGGGGGAGACCCGGGGGACCGGGGGGATCGGGGGGGACAGGGGGGACCGAGGGGACCCGGGGGATCGGGGGGACTGGGGGGACCGAGGGGAGAGGGACCGGGGGGGACCGGGGGGGACCCGGGGGGACCCGGGGGAAGAGGGGAGAGGGGCTGCGGTCACCCCAGGGCTCCTCTTGGGGACCGGAGCCCGGGGTCACGGCCCGGCCCCGCTCAAGGACCGGGGATGTCACCCCTCAGCCCCTCTCGGGGGCGCGGGGCGGGAGGTTTGGGGTGCCCGGGCTCCCCCCAGCCCCTCTCGGTGGCCGGGGCGGGAGGTTTGGGGTGCCCGGGCTCCCCCCAGCCCCTCTCGGGGGTTCGGGAAGGGAGGTTTGGGGTGCCCGGGCTCACCCCACACCCCTGGCGCAGAGGGGCTCCAACTACGGCTCCCTGATGACCACGGAGGGGCAGTTCCAGGTGTACGCCAAGACCGCCTACTACAAGGTACGGGGGCAGGGGGGAGCAGGGGGGACACCCACGGGCCGTGTCCCCACCCCCCGTGTCCCCAGTGTCCCCATCCCCGTGTCCCCAGTGTCCCCAGTGTCCCCCGTGTCCCCCAGGGTAACCTGGTGGCCGTCAAGCACGTGAACCGCAAGCGCATCGAGCTGACGCGCAAGGTCCTGTTCGAGCTCAAGCACGTACGTGGGGGACCCCGGGGTGTCCCCGGGCCGGGGGAGGGGACACGGGGGGGTCCCCACCCCCGGCGGGACCCCGGCCCACCCCCGCCCCCCGCCCCGGCAGATGCGGGACGTGCAGAACGAGCACCTGACGCGGTTCGTGGGCGCCTGCATCGACCCCCCCAACATCTGCATCCTGACCGAGTACTGCCCGCGGGGGAGCCTGCAGGTACGGCCGGGACCCCCGCCCGGGGCGCGGGACCCCCGCCCGGGGCTGCCCGGGGCGCGGGACCCCCGCCCGGGGCTGTGCGGGGAGCGGGACCCCCGCCCGGGGCTGTGCGGGGGGAGCGGGACCCCGGCCCGGGGCTGTGCGGGGGGAGCGGGACCCCGGCCCGGGGCTGCGCGGGGGGAGCGGGACCCCCGCCCGGGGCTGCACAAGGAGCGGGACCCCCGCCCGGGGCTGTGCGGGAGGAGCGGGACCCCCGCCCGGGGCTGTGCGGGAGGAGCGGGACCCCCGCCCGGGGCTGTGCGGGAGGAGCGGGACCCCCGCCCGGGGAGCGGGACCCCCGCCCGGGGCTGTGCGGGGAGCGGGACCCCCGCCCGGGGCTGCGCGGGGAGCGGGACCCCGGCCCGGGGCTGTACCAGGAGCGGGACCCCCGCCCGGGGCTGCGCGGGGAGCGGGACCCCCGCCCGGGGCTGCCCGGGGAGCGGGACCCCCGCCCGGGGCTGCCCGGGGAGCGGGACCCCCGCCCGGGGCTGTACAAGGAGCGGGACCCCCGCCCGGGGCTGTGCGGGAGGAGCGGGACCCCCGCCCGGGGCTGTGGGACCCCCGGCCGGGCCCCCCTCACCCCCGCGACCCCCAGGACATCCTGGAGAACGAGAGCATCACGCTGGACTGGATGTTCCGCTACTCCCTCACCCTCGACATCGTCAAGGTACGGGGGGAGTTCCTGGGGGGTCCCAACCGTGGGGAGGTCCTGATCCCACGGGGATCCCCCATTCCGTGGGGGTCCCTCATTCCATGGGATCCCCCATCCTACAGGAACCTCCCATCCCACGGGAACCCCCCATCCCACAGGGATTCACTGTCCTGTGGGGGTCCCCAATCCCACAGGGATTCCCCATTCCACAGGGATCCCCCATCCCCAATGGGGATCCCACCCCATGGGGGTCCCCAATGCCACAGGAACCCCCCACCCCACAGGGATCCCTCATTTCACAGGGATTCACTGTCCTGTGGGGGTCCTACATCCCAAAGGGATCCCCCACCCCACAGGGGTCCCCCATCCAACGGGGATCCCACCCTATGAGGGTCCCCCATCCCACAGGGATTCACTGTCCCATGGGGGTCCCACATCCCAAAGGTCTCCCCACCCCACAGGAACCCCCCATTCCACAGGGATCCCCCATCCCAAAGGTCTCCCCACCCCACAGCGATTCCCCCCATGGAGATCCCTCACCCCACAGGGATCCCTCATTCCACAGGGATCCCACCCCATGGGGATCCCCCATCTCAGAGGGGTCCCCCATCCCAAAGGTGTCCCCATCCCACAGGGATCCCATCCCACAGGAACCCCCCATCCCATGGGGATCCCCCACCCCACAGGGGTCCCCCATCCAACGGGGATCCCACCCTATGAGGGTCCCCCATCCCACAGGGATTCACTGTCCCGTGGGGGTCCCCAATCCCACAGGGATACCCCCCATCCCAAAGGTCTCCCCCACCCCACAGGGGTTCCCCACCCCATGGGGATCCCTCATTCCACGAGGATTCACTGCCCCACAGGGATCCCCCATCCCACAGAGATCTTCCATTCCACAGGGATCCCCCACCCCTCATGGATCCCCCACCCCACGGGGATCCCCCATCCCAGAGGGGTTCCCCATCCCACAGAGATCCTCCATTCCACAGGGATCCCCCACCCCGGGGGGATCCCTCATTTCATGGGGATCCCCCATCCCACAGGGATCCCCCCCATGATGGTCCCACCCCATGGGGTTCCCCACCCCACGAGGGTCCCCCACCCCACCTCTCTCCCCCACCCCACATCTCCCCGTGCCCCCCGTGCCCCCCGGCCGTGCCCGACCCCCCGTGCCCGCAGGGGATGCAGTTCCTGCACAGCGGCGCCATCGTCTCGCACGGGAACCTCAAATCCTCCAACTGCGTGGTGGATTCGCGCTTCGTGCTCAAAATCACCGACTACGGCCTGGGCAGCTTCAGGATCGCCCCCGACGGCGACGACAGCCACGCGCTCTTCGCCAGTGAGACCCCCAGTGTCCCCTGGGTGTCCCCTGGTGTCCCCTGAGTGTCCCCTGGGTGTCCCCTGAGTGTCCCCTGGTGTCCCCTGGGTGTCCCTGGGTGGGCCCCGACGGCGACGACAGCCACGCGCTGTTCGCCAGTGAGACCCCCAGTGTCCCCTGGGTGTCCCCTGAGTGTCCCTGGGTGTTCCTGAGTGTCCCTGAGTGTCCCCTGGGTGTCCCTGAGTGTCCCTGAGTGTCCCCTGAGTGTCCCTGGGTGGCTCCCGACGGCGATGACAGCCACGCGCTGTTCGCCAGTGAGACCCCCAGTGTCCCCTGGTGTCCCCTGAGTGTCCCCTGGGTGTTCCCTGGGTGTCCCTGGGTGTCCCCTGGGTGTCCCTGGGTGTCCCCTGAATGTCCCTGGGTGTTCCTGGGTGTCCCCAAATCCCCCCCTGAGTGTCCCTGAGTGTCCCTGAGTGTCCCTGGGTGTCCCCGAATCCCCCCCTGGGTGTTCCTGTGTGTCCCTGGGTGTCCCCTGGCTGTCCCCCGCTGTCCCCCCGTTGTCCCCGCTGTCCCCGGTCTCACCCGTCCCCGGTGCCGCAGAGAAGCTCTGGACGGCGCCGGAGCTGCTGCGGATGGAGGCGCCGCCGGCGCGGGGGACGCAGAAGGGCGACGTTTACAGCTTCGGCATCATCCTGCAGGAGATCGCGCTGCGCCGCGGCGCCTTCCACGTGGAGGGGCTGGAGCTCAGCCCCAAAGGTCTGGGGGACACCGGGGACACGGGGGGGACACGGGGGGGACACGGGGGGGGACACGGCGGGGACACGGGGGGGACATGGACCTCAGCCCCAAAGGTCTGTGGGGACACCGGGGACACCGGGGGGGAACACGGGGGGAGACACGGGGGGACACGGGGAGGAACACGTGGGGGGACACGGGGGGGAACACGGGGGGAGACACGGGGGGGGGACACGGGGGGACATGGACCTCAGCCCCAAAGGTCTGCGGGGACACCGGGGGGACACGGGGGGGGGACACCGGGGGGACACGGGGGGACACGGGGGGGACACGGGGGGGACATGGACCTCAGCCCCAAAGGTCTGCGGGGACACCGGGGACACCGGGGGGACACGGGGGGGGGACACGGGGGGACATGGACCTCAGCCCCAAAGGTCTGCGGGGGACACCGGGGACACCGGGGACACGGGCAGGACACGGGGGGGACACGGGGGGACACGGGGAGGACATGGCTGGGACACCAGGGGGATACGGTGGGGATACAGGGGGGACACGGTGGGGACACGGGGGGGACATGGACCTCAGCCCCAAAGGTCTGCGGGGACACCGGGGGGACACGGGGGGACACGGGGGGACACACGGGGGGGGACACGGGGGGACATGGACCTCAGCCCCAAAGGTCTGCGGGGACACCGGGGACACGGCGGGGACACGGGGGGACACCGGGGGGACACGGTGGGGACACGGTGGGGCTGGCCAGACCAGCTGGGGGGGTGCTGGATGGTGTGGACGGTGGTTGGAACCGTCGGTGGGGTCTGGGACGTGTTGGTGGGTGGCTGGACCTGGTGAGGGGTTCTTGGACTTTCTGATGGGTTCCTGGACCTGCTGAGGGGTTTCTGGACTGGCCATTGGGCTTTCGGAACCATTAATGGGTTCTTGGACCTCATGATGGGTTATCAGACTGGCTGTTGGGTTTTTGGACCCACTGATGAGTTCTTGGACCTGCTGATGACTTTGTGGACTGGCCATTGGCTTCCTGGACCTGCTGATGGGTTCTTGGACCTGCTGATGAGTTCCTGGACTGGCTGATGGGTTCCTCGACCCACTGACGGGTTCCTGGACCTGCTGACGGGTTCCTGGACCTGCTGACGGGTTCCTGGACTGGCCACTGGGTTCCTGGACTGGCCACTGGGTTCCTGGACCCACTGACGGGTTCCTGGACTGGCTGATGAGTTTCTGGACCCACTGACAGATTCTTGGATCCATTAATGGGTTCTTGGACCCGTTAATGAGTTCTTGGACCTGCTGATGACTTTGTGGACTGGCCACTGGGTTCCTGGACTGGCCACTGGGTTCCTGGACTGGCCACTGGATTTCTGGACTGGCCACTGGATTCCTGGACTGGCCACTGGGTTCCTGGACTGGCCACTGGGTTCCTGGACTGGCCACTGGATTCCTGGACTGGCCACTGGGTTCCTGGACTGGCCACTGGGTTCCTGGACTGGCCACTGGATTTCTGGACTGGCCACTGGGTTCCCGGACCCCCTGTCGGGTTCCCGGACCCCCTGTCGGGTTCCCGGACCCCCTGACGGGTTCCCGGACCCCCTGTCGGGTTCCCGGACCCCCTGTCCATCCCCCCGGGCGCTGCCCGCCCTGACGCGTCCCCGTCCCGCAGAGATCATCGAGCGGGTGAAGAGCGGCGAGCGGCCGAGCTTCCGGCCCTCGGCCAGCGTGGGCGGGCAGCTGGAGGAGCTGGGGCAGCTGATGCAGCTCTGCTGGGCCGAGGACGCCCTGGAGCGCCCCGACTTCAACCACATCAAGGTCCAGCTCCGCAAGTTCAACAGGTGCCGGGCCGGGGGTGACCCCCAAAAGGGGCCCTGGGTGAGGGGTGACATCCAGAGAGGGTCCCTGGGTGAGGGGGGGTCTCCAGAGAGGGTCCTGGGTGAGGGGTGACATCCAGAGAGGGTCCCTGGGTGAGGGGGGTCTCCAGGAAGGGTCCCTGGGTGAGGGGGGGTCTCCAGAGAGGGTCCCTGGGTGAGGGGTGACATCCAGAGAGGGTCCCTGGGTGAGGGGGGGTCTCCAGAGGGGGGTTCCTGTGTGGGCGGTGACCCTGAGGACGTGAGGGGTGACATCCAGAGAGGGTCCCTGGGTGAGGGGTGACATCCAGAGAGGGGCTTTGGGCGGCAGGTGACCCCCAAAAAGTGTCCCCAGGTAGGAGGTGACCCCAGAGAGGGTCCCCAGGTGAGCAGTGATGCTCAGGGAGGGTCCCCAGGTGGCAGGTGACACCCAAAAATCGTCCCTGGGCAGGAGGTGACCCCAGAGAGGTCCCCAGGTGGGAGGTGACCCCAAAAAGTGTCCCTGGGAGGGAGGTGACTTCCAGAAAGCATCCCCAGGTGAGCAGTGACCCTCAGGGAGGGTCCCCGGGCAGGAGGTGACCCTCAGAAAGCATCCCCAGGTGAGCAGTGATGCTCAGGGAGGGTCCGCAGGTGGAAGGTGATCCCCAAAAAGCATCCCCGGGTGGGAGGTGACCCTCAGGGAGGGTCCCCGGGCAGGAGGTGACCCCAAACAGGGTCCCCGGGCAGGAGGTGACCCCAGAAAGCATCCCCAGGTGGGAGGTGACCCCCAAAGAGCGTCCCCAGGCTGGAGGTGACCCCCAAAAAGCGTCCCCAGGTGAGAGGTGACCCTCAGGGAGGGTCCCCAGGCTGGAGGTGACCCCGCTCCCGCAGGGAGAACTCCACCAACATCCTGGACAACCTCCTGTCGCGCATGGAGCAATACGCCAACAACCTGGAGGAGCTGGTGGAGGAGCGCACCCAGGCGTACCTGGAGGAGAGCGCAAGGCGGAGGCGCTGCTCTACCAGATCCTGCCCCAGTGAGCGCCGGGCCGGGCCGGGCCGGGGGGCTCCCGGGGGGCTCCCGGGGGGCTGCACCCACGCTGACACCCCTTTTTCCTCCTTTTTTTCCCCTTTTCCCCTTTTTTTCTCCCCTTTCCCCCTTTTATCCCCCTCTCCCCCCCCCTCTTTTCCCCCCTTTCCCCCCTTTTTCCCCCTTTCTCCCCCCCTTTTCCCCCTTTTTCCCCATTTTATTCCCCCTCTTTTCCCCCCCTTTTTCTCCCCTTATTTCTCCCCTTTTTCCCCCCTTTTTCCCCTTTTCCCCCCCGTGTTCCCCCCGTGCCCCTCCCGTGTCCCCTCGTGTCCCCCCCGTTGTCCTCCCGTGTCCCCCCCGTGTTTCCCCCCGTGTCCCCTCCCGTGTCCCCGCCGTGTCCCTCCTGTGTCCCCCCATGTCCCTCCCATTGTCCCCCCGTGTCCCCCCGTGTCCTTCCCGTGTCCCCCATGTCCCCCCCGTGTCCCTCCCGTGTCCCTCCCGTGTCCCTCCCGTGTCCCCCGTGTCCCCCCGTGTCCCCCCCGTGTCCCCCCTGTGTCCTCCCGGTGTCCTCCCGTGTCACCGCCGTGTCCCTCCTGTGTCCCCCCATGTCCCTCCCATTGTCCCCCCGTGTCCCCCCGTGTCCCCCCGTAGGTCCCCCCCGCGTCCCCTCCGTGTCCCTCCTGTGTCCCCCCATGTCCCCCCTTGTCCCCCCTGTTGTCCCCCCTGTTGTCCCCCCTGTTGTCCCCCCTGTTGTCCCCCCCGTGTCTCCCCCGTATCCCCCCCGTGTCCCCGTGTCCCCGTGTCCCCCGTGTCCCCCTCATTGTCCCCCCCGTGTCCCCGTGTCCCCCCCGTGTCCCCGTGTCCCCAGCTCGGTGGCGGAGCAGCTCAAGCGGGGGGAGTCGGTGCAGGCCGAGGCGTTCGACAGTGTCACCATCTACTTCAGTGACATCGTGGGGTTCACGGCGCTGTCGGCGCAGAGCACCCCCATGCAGGTGGTGACGCTGCTCAACGACCTCTACACCTGCTTCGACGCCATCATCGACAACTTCGACGTCTACAAGGTCAGGGGGACGCGTGGGGGACGTTTGGGGACGTTTGGGACGTTTGGGGACAGGTGGGGACAGGCGGGGAGGTGCTGGGTGCTCTCGGGGTGTCCCTGCAGAACCCCAGAATCAGGGAATACCCAAAATCCAGAATGAGGGAATGACAGAATGAGGAAACATCTGAAATCCAGAATGAGGGGACCTCAGAATCAGGGAGCACCCAAAATCCAGAATCAGGGAATGAAAGAATCAGGGAATACCCAAAATCCAGAATCAGGGAATGAAAGAATCAGGGAGCACCCAAAATCCAGAATCAGGGAACCCCAGGATCACGGAATACCCAAAATCCAGGATCAGGAAACATCAGAACTCCAGAATCAGGGAACCCCAGGAATCCAGAATGAGGGAATGACAGAATCAGGGAACCCCAGGAATCCAGAATCAGGGAACACCAGGATCAGGGAATACCCAAAATCCAGAATGAGGGAATGACAGAATCAGGGAATACCCAAAATCCAGAATCAGGGAATACCCACAATCCAGGATCAGGAAACACCTGAAATCCCGAGGTTTTTCCCGTTTTTTGCTGGTTTTTTCCCGGTTTTTTTCCCCTTTTTTTCCCCATTTTTTCCCCCATTTTTTTCCCCGGTTTTTTTCCCGTTTTTTCTCTAATTTTTCCCCGTTTTTTCCCCGTTTTTTCCCCAGTTTTTTTCCCCAGTTTTTTTCCCCCGTTTTTTCCCGTTTTTTTCCCCGGGTTTTTTCCCCGTTTTTTCCCCATTTTTTCCCCATTTTTTCCCCATTTTTTTCCCCGTTTTTTCCCCATTTTTTCGCATTTTTTCCCCATTTTTTCCCCGTTTTTTTCCCCATTTTTTTTTCCCCGTTTTTTCCCCATTTTTTTCTCCCATTTTTCTCCGGTTTTTTCCCAGTTTTTTTTCCCCATTTTTTCCCCGTTTTTTCCCCAGTTTTTCCCCAGTTTTTCCCCGTTTTTTCCCGTTTTTTCCCCGTTTTTTCCCCGTTTTTTCCCCGTTTTTTCCCCCTTTTTTTCCGTTTTTTCCCCATTTTTTCCCCATTTTCCCCCCCGTTTTTTCCCATTTTTTTCCCGTTTTCTCCCCGTTTTCCCGCAGGTGGAGACCATCGGGGACGCCTACATGGTGGTGTCGGGGCTGCCGGTGCGGAACGGGCGGCGCCACGCGCGGGAGGTGGCGCGGATGGCGCTGGCGCTGCTCGAGGCCGTGCGCTCGTTCCGCATCCGGCACCGGCCCCGGCAGCAGCTGGAGCTGCGCATCGGCCTCCACACCGGTGCGGATACTGGGGTTACTGGGAGTCACTGGGAGTCACTGGGAGTCACTGGGAGTCACTGGGAGTCACTGGGAGTTACTGGGAGTCACTGGGAATTACTGGGAATGGGAATGGAATGGGGACGGGCGCTCGTTCCACATCCGGCACCGGCCCCGGCAGCAGCTGGAGCTGCGCATCGGCCTCCACACCGGTGGGGAGTCACTGGAGTTACTGGGAGTGACTGGGAGTTACTGGGAGTCACTGGAGTGACTGGGAGTCACTGGGAACGGGAATGGGAATGGGGACAGGCATCGGCCTCCACACCGGTGCGGATACTGGGGTTACTGGGAGTCACTGGGAGTGACTGGGAGTGACTGGAGTGACTGGAGTGACTGGGAATGGGAATGGGAACGGGAATGCGCATCGGCCTCCACACCGGTGCGGATACTGGGAGTTACTGGGAGTCACTGGGAGTCACTGGGAGTCACTGGGAGTTACTGGGAATGGGAATGGGGACAGGCATCGGCCTCCACACCGGTGGGGATACTGGGAGTTACTGGGAGTGACTGGGAGTTACTGGGAATGGAATGGGAACGGGAATGGGCATCGGCCTCCACACCGGTGCGGATACTGGGAGTTACTGGGAGTTACTGGGAGTTACTGGGAATTACTGGGAATGGGAATGGGAATGGGAATGGGAATGGGGACAGGCATCGGCCTCCACACCGGTGCGGATACTGGAGTTACTGGGAGTCACTGGGAGTTACTGGGAGTCACTGGGAATTACTGGGAATTACTGGGAATGGGGACGGGCCGCTCGTTCCGCATCCGGCACCGGCCCCGGCAGCAGCTGGAGCTGCGCATCGGCCTCCACACGGTGGGGATTACTGGGATTTACTGGGAGTTACTGGGAATGGGAATGGGAATGGGGACAGGCATCGGCCTCCACACCGGTGCGGATACTGGGAGTGACTGGGAGTGACTGGGAGTGACTGGGGTTTACTGGGAACGGGAATGGGAATGGAATGGGCATCGGCCTCCACACCGGTGCGGATACTGGAGTTACTGGAGTTACTGGGAATGGGAATGGGAATGGGAATGGGACAGGCATCGGCCTCCACACCGGTGGGGATACTGGAGTTACTGGGAGTCACTGGGAGTTACTGGGAATGGGAATGGGAATGGGAATGGGAATGGGCATCGGCCTCCACACCGGTGGGGATACTGGAGTTACTGGGAGTTACTGGGAGTTACTGGGAATGGGAATGGGAACGGGAATGGGCATCGGCCTCCACACCGGTGGGGATACTGGGAGTGACTGGGAGTCACTGGGAGTTACTGGGAGTTACTGGAGTTACTGGGGGTTACTGGGAGTGACTGGGAATGGGAATGGGGACAGGCATCGGCCTCCACACCGGTGCAGATACTGGAGTTACTGGGGGTTACTGGGGGTTACTGGGAGTCACTGGGAGTTACTGGGGAATTACTGGGAATTACTGGGAACGGGAATGGGAATGGGACAGGCATCGGCCTCCACACCGGTGCGGTTACTGGGAGTCACTGGGAGTCACTGGGAGTCACTGGGAGTCACTGGGAGTTACTGGGAGTCACTGGGAGTCACTGGGAGTCACTGGGAGTCACTGGGAATTACTGGGAATGGGAATGGGCATCGGCCTCCACACCGGTGCGGATACTGGAGTTACTGGAGTCACTGGGAGTGACTGGGAGTGACTGGGAGTCACTGGGAGTCACTGGGAATTACTGGAATGGGAATGGGCATCGGCCTCCACACCGGTGCGGATACTGGAGTTACTGGGAGTTACTGGGAATGGGAATGGGAACGGGAATGGGCATCGGCCTCCACACCAGTGCGGATACTGGGAGTCAGTGGGAGTTACTGGGAGTTACTGGGAGTTACTGGGAGTTACTGGGAATGGGAATGGGAATGGGAATGGGAATGGGAATGGGAATGGGAATGGGAATGGGGATGGGAATGGCATCAGCCTCCACACCAGTGGGGATTACTGGGAGTTACTGGGAGTCACTGGGAATGGGAATGGGAGTGGGAATGGGAATGGGAATGGGGACGGAGATGAGACAGAGACAGGGACAAGAACAGGGACAGGGACAGGGGCACAGCCAGAGGGGACGGGGGCCGGGCACTCCCTGGGCGCCTGGGAGGGGACAGGGGTGACACAGGGTGACTCAGGGTGGCACAGACGGGCACAGGGGTGACTCGGGGTGGCACAGGGGTGTCACAGATGGGCACAGGGTGGCACAGAGGTGGCACAGGTGACACGGGTGGCACAGGGTGACCCCGGTGTCCCCAGGCCCGGTGTGCGCGGGCGTGGTGGGGCTGAAGATGCCGCGGGTACTGCCTGTTCGGGGACACCGTGAACACGGCCTCGCGCATGGAGTCCAACGGAGAGCGTGAGCGGGGACCGGGGGGACCGGGGGGACCGGGGGGGACCGGGGGGACCGGGGGGGACCGGGGGGATCGGGGGAGACCGGGGGGATCAGGGGGACCGGGGGGATCGGGGGAGACCGGGGGCATCAGGGGGCACCCAGGGGGGCTCTGGGGGGATCGGGGGGCACCCAGGGAGCACCCGGGGGGATTGGGGGGCTCGGGGGGCACCAGGGGGGGCTCGGGGGGCACCCAGGGGGGCTCGGAGGGCACCCGGGGGGCTCAGGGGCACCCAGGGGGGGCACCGGGAGGCACGGGGGGGAACGGGGGGTACCCGGGGGGGCTCGGGGGGACCGGGGGGATCGGGGGGAATGGGGGGGGGCACTGGGGGGGACCCAGGGGGGCTCGGAGGGGCTCGGGGGGCACCCGGGGGGGCTCGGGGACACCCCGGGGGGCTTGGGGGGGATCAGAGGGCAGCCACGGGGATCAGGGGGCACCCAGGAGGGATCAGGGGGCACCCGAGGGGGATCGGGAGGCACCCAGGGGGGATTGGGGGTGACCCCAGGGGCACCGCGGGGTGCTGAGGGTCCCACCCCCCCCCCCCCAGCCCTGAAGATTCACATCTCAGAGGTCACCAAGGCCGTGCTGGAGGAATTCGGGGGCTTCGAGCTGGAGCTGCGGGGAGACGTCGAGATGAAGGTGAGTCCTGAGACCCCCGAAATGTTCCGAGCCCCCCAAAATGCCCCGAGCCCCCCGAAATGTCCTGATACCCCCAAACTGCCCCAACCCTCCTCAAACTGCCCCAAGCCCCCCAAACTGCCCCGAGCCCCCCAAAACTGCCCAGAGACCCCCAAACCCCCCCAGACTGCCTCGAGCCCCCCAAAATGCTCTGAGCCCCCCAAAATGCTCTGAGCCCCCTAAAATACTCTGAGCCCCCCCGAAATGCCCCGAGCCCTCCCAAACTGCTCCAACCCCTCCAAACTGCCCCGAGCCCCCCCAAAACTGCCCCAATACCCCCCAAAACTGCCCCGAATCCCCCAAACTGCCCCAATACCCTCCTAAAACTGCTCTGAGCCCCCCAAAACTGCCCCGAGCCCCCCCAAACTGCCCCGAATCCCCCAAACTGCCCCAACCCCTCCTAAAACTGCTCTGAGCCCCCCAAACTGCCCCGAGCCCCCCCAAACTGCCCCAATAGGGACCCCCCCCCCCCCAGCCCGGTGGGTGAAGCCCCCCCGGTACCCCCCGGTACCCCCGCAGGGCAAGGGGAAGCTCCGCACGTACTGGCTGCTGGGGGAGCGGGGGGGCAGCACCCGGGGGTGACACCCCCGGCACCCCGAAACCAGCCATGACCACCGAGACCCCCCCCGGCACCCCGAAACCACCCACGACCACCGAGACCCCCCCCCCGGCACCCCGAAACCAGCCACGACCACCGAGACCCCCCGGCCGGGGGCTGGGGGCACCCCCGGATCGCTGCGACCCCCGAACCGGCGCCGGGGTCACCGGGGGGGGGGACACGGGAGGGGTCCGGGGGGGCACGGGAGGGGTCCCGAGGGTCCGGGGGGGGTCCGGGGGGGGTCCGGGGGGGTCCCCCAGACCCCGGGGGGGTCACAAGAGCTGTAATTTTTGTAATAAAGATGCTGCGGGCGCACTCGGGGGTCTCCGGTATTGGGGGGGGGGTCCTCGAGGGGCTCGGGGGGTTCGGGGGTCCCCGGGGGGGTCCCAAAGGTCCCGGGGGGTTCCAGGTTCCCGGAGGGGTCCCGAGGAGCCCGGGGGGTTCAGGGGTTCGGGGGTCCCGGAGGTTCCCGGGATGTTCGGGGGTCCCGAGGGGTCTCGGGGGTCCCGGGGTTTCCAAGGGGTCTAGGGGGATTCCCGGGGGGTTCCCGGGGGGCTCGGGGATCCCGGGGGGTTCGGGGGTCCCAGGGGATCCCGGGGGATTCCCTGGGGATTCCCGGGGGGCTCGGGGTTTCCAGGGGATCCCGGTGGGTTCGGGAGTCCCCGGGGGAGTTCAGAGTTCCCGGGGGGGTCCCGGGGGGGTCCCGGGGGATTCCCGGGATTTCCCCCGCACGCGCGGGTGGGCGGAGCCTCCCCTCGCTCAGGCTCCGCCCCCTCCTCCCCATTGGCCAAGCCCCTCCCTGTGTCCCGCCCTCTCTGCCCCGCCCCTCGAGCTGTCACTCAAGGCTATCCCGCCACTCCCATTGGTCATCGGGAGAGGGAGGGGCGGGATCTTCCTCCCGCGCGGCGCTTCCGTTTCCGGCCGAGCGCTTCCATCGCTCTCCGGTAACTTCCGGCCGCCGCCGCCTCCCCCCGGCCCGCAGCCAGCGGGACCGGCCGGGCCCGGGAGCGGCACCGAGCCCCGTCCGCGCCCCTCCCGGCACCGGGAAACCCCGCCCGGCACCGGCAAACCCCGCCCGGCACCGGGACACCGGCACCGGGACACCGGCACCGGCACACCGGGACACCGCCCCCGATCCCGGCGGGCAGGGCTGGGAGGGGCCGCCCGGGCCCCCGCACGGGGGGGTCTCCGGTCCGAGCCCCCGGGGAGGAGCCCCCCCGGCCGGGCCATGGAGCTCGGTAAGGGCAAGGCGGGCCCCGGTACCGGGCCCGGTACCGGCACCGGGAGGCTGCTGCAGGCCTCGCTGCTGGACTGCAAGGACGAGCTGGAGGAGGTGAGAGCGGCGGGGGGCTCCGGAGCGCTCCCGCTCCCCGGTGTTCCCGGGATTCCCGGGATTATCCCCGGAATTCCCGGAATTATTAATGGAATTATTCCCGGAGTTATTCCCGGATTTATTCCCGGGATATTCCCGGGGCCGGAGCAGCCCCTGCCGTGCCGGGGAGATCCAGCCTTGCCCCGATTTCCCCCCTGACTTTTCCCCGATTTTTCCCCCTTTTTTCCCTTTTTTTTCCCTTTTTTTTCCCCTTTTTTCCGCCGTTTTTTCCCCCAGGTGTTTCCCCCAGTTTTTCCCAGTTTTTCCCTTTTTTTCCCCTTTTTTTCCCCATTTTTCCCCCTTTTTTTTTTTCCCTTTTTTCCCCAGGATTTCCCCAGTTTCTCCCCAGTTTCTCTCCAGTTTCTCCCCAGTTTCTCCCCAGTTTATTCCAGTTCCTCCCCAGTCCCCCCAGTTCTTCCCCAGTCTCCCCAGTCCATTCCCAGTTCATTCCCATTTTCCCCAGTTCATTCCCAGTCCATTCCCAGTTCATTCCCAGTCCCCCCAGTCCCCCCAGTTCATTCCCAGTTTCACCCCAGTTCATTCCCAGTCCCCCCAGTTCATTCCCAGTTTCACCCCAGTTCATTCCCAGTCTCCCCAGTTCATTCCCAGTTCCTCCCCAGTCCCCCCAGTGCCCCCAGTTGATCCCAGTTTGTTCTCAGTCCATTCCCAGTTCATTCCCAGTCCCCCCAGTGCCCCCAGTCCCTCCCCAGTCCATTCCCAGTTCATTCCCAGTTCATTCCCAGTTCATTCCCAGTGCCCCCAGTTCATCCCAGTCCCCCCAGTCCCCCCAGTTCATCCCAGTTCATCCCAGTTCGTTCTCAGTTCATTCCCAGTGCCCCCAGTCCCCCCAGTCCATTCCCAGTCCCCCCAGTGCCCCCAGTTCATCCCAGTCCATTCCCAGTCCATTCCCAGTTCATCCCAGTCCCCCCAGTCCCCCCAGTCGATCCCAGTTGATCCCAGTCCCCCCAGTCGATCCCAGTTGATCCCAGTCCCCCCAGTTGATCCCAGTCCCCCCAGTCCATCCCAGTCCCCCCAGTTGATCCCAGTTCATTCCCAGTCCATCCCAGTCCATCCCAGTCCATCCCAGTCCCCCCAGTTGATCCCAGTTCATTCCCAGTCCCCCCAGTCCATTCCCAGTTCCTCCCCAGTCCATTCCCAGTCCCCCCAGTCCATTCCCAGTCCATCCCAGTTGATCCCAGTTCCCGTTGCAGAGGCTGGAGCGCTGTGTGGGGATCGTCTCCTCTCTCACCTGCGGCCTCTCGGAGCGCGAGGCCAACGACGCCCTGCAGGCACACGTGAGTGACACCGGGATAACAACCGGGAATAACCGGGAATAACCACCGGGAATGACCGGGAACGACCGGGAATAAAACCGGGATAACCGGGAATAATGACCGGGAATAACCAACCGGGAATAACCACCGGGATAACCGGGAATAACCACCGGGATAACCGGGAATGAAACCGGGAATGACCGGGAATAACACCGGGATAACCGGGAATGACCGGGAATAACCAACCGGGAATGACCGGGAATAACCGGGAATGACCGGGAATGAAACCGGGAATGAAACCGGGAATGAAACCGGGAATAACCGGGAATGAAACCGGGAATGACCGGGAACGACCGGGAATGAAACCAGGAATAACCGGGAATGAAACCGGGAATGAAACCGGGAATGAAACCGGGAATAACCGGGAATAACCAACCGGGAATGACCGGGAATAACCAACCGGGAATGACCGGGAATAACCAACCGGGAATGACCGGGAATGAAACCGGGAATGACCGGGAACGAAACCGGGAATGACCGGGAATGAAACCGGGAATGAAACCGGGAATAACCGGGAATGAAACCGGGAATAACCGGGAATGAAACCGGGAATGACCGGGAATAACCGGGAATGAAACCGGGAATAACCGGGGATAACCGGGAATAACCGGGAATGAAACCGGGAATAACCGGGAATAACTGGGAACAACCGGGAATTATCCCCTCTGGAGTGCCGGGAACGGGGCTGGAAATCGGGAATGGGGCTGGAACCAGGAATAACCGGGAATGGGGCTGGGAATGGGAATAACCGGGAATTATCCCCTCGGGAATTCCCTCTGGAGTGACAGAACGGGTAATAACCGGGAATAACTGGGAATAACCAGGAACGGGGCTGAGAACCGGGAATAACCGGGAATTATCCCCTCGGGAATTCCCTCTGGAGTGCCGGGATCGGGGCTGGAAATCGGGAATTCCCGGGAATTATCCCCTCTGGAGTGCAGGAATTAATGCTGGAATTCCCTCTGGAATTCCCTCCTGGAGTTGGGAATTCCCTCCTGGAATTTCCACCCAACACAAACTTCAGGAGCCCTCGGATGTCTCAGATTCCCGGAGGATCCGGGGCTCTGCGGGAGGGATTTCCTTCCCTGAATTTCCCTGGATTTTCCCTGAATTCCCTCTGGATTTCCCCGGATTTTCCCCCGGATTTTCCCCTGGATTTCCTCCGGAATTCCCCGGATCTCCCCCGGATTTCCCCTGGATTTCCCCCGGATTTCCCCTGGATTTTCCCCCGGATTTTCCCCCGGAATTTCCCCTGGATTTTCCCTGGATTTTCCCTGGAATTCCCCAGGAATTCACCCGGATTTTCCCCGGATTTTCCCCTGGATTTCCCCCGGATTTCCCCCGGATTTCCCCTGGATTTCCCCTGGACTTTCCCCGGAATTTCCCCGGAATTTCCCCGGAATTTCCCCGGAATTTCCCTGGAATTCACCCGGATTTTCCCCGGATTTTCCCCCGAATTTCCCCTGGATTTCCCCCGGATTTCCCCCGGATTTCCCCTGGAATTTCCCCGGAATTCCCCTGGATTTCCCCCGGATTTCCCCCGGATTTCCCCTGGAATTTCCCCTGGAATTCCCCGGATTTTCCCGGATTTCCCCAGATCTGCAAGGGCACCCCCCAGCACGAGGAGATCTGCCTGGGGCTCTTCACGCTCGTCCTCACCGACCCGGGCCCAGGCGCAGAAGGTGAGAAAAGGCTGGAAAAGGGAGAAAATTCCGGAATTTTCCGGGCTGGAATTCCCTGGGGCCGAGCCCTGACCCGGGATCAGCGAGCTCAGGCTCCCTCCTGTGCCAGGAATCCCCTGGATTTGCCAGAAATTCCCTGGATTTGCCAGAATTCCTTGGATTTGCCAGGAATTCCCTTCCCATGCCAGGAATTCCCCTCCTGTGCCAGGAAATTTTCTGGATTTGCCAGGAGTTCCCTGGGCCCCTTCCCAACTTCATTTTCCTCTGGAATTTTCCTCTGGAATTTTTTCCTCTGGAATTTTCCTCTGGGATTTTTTCCTCTGGAATTTTTTCCTCTGGAATTTTTCTCTGGGAATTTTCTGGAATTTCCCTCTGGAATTTTCTTCTGGGATTTTCCTCTGGAAATTTCTGGATTTTTCCTCTGGAATTTCCCTCTGGATTTTTCCTCTGGAATTTCCCTCTGGAATTTTCCTCTGGAATTTCCTCTGGAATTTTCCTCTGGAGAGGGGAGCGAGGGCAGTGCCGGCACTGCTGCGGCTGCTCCCGGAGCACGGCGCTTTTCCAAGGGAATAATTGGGATAAATAATTGGGATAATTGGGATAATTGGATCTGCTGGAGCCGGGCAGGAATCTGGGATTTGGGATTTTGGGATTTTGGGATTCGTCCCTGCCTGTGCCGTTAACCCTTCCCTGCCCATGGAGCTCCCACAGGGCTCGGCCCGGATTCCCGGGATCTGCCGGGCCAGGGAAAAACAGAACTCACAAAATCTGCCCAGGGACCCCAAAATCTGCCCAGGGACCCCAAAATCTGCCCAGGGACCCCAAAATCTGCCCCAGGGACCCCAAAATCTGCCCCGGGACCCCAAACCTGCCCAGGGACCTCCAAAATCTGCCCCAGGGACCCCAAAACTGCCCAGGGACCCCAAAATCTGCCCCAGGGACCCCAAACCCACCCAGGGACCCCAAAATCTGCCCAGGGACCCCAAAATCTGCCCCAGGGACCCCAAAACTGCCCAGGGACCCCAAAATCTGCCCCAGGGACCCCAAACCCACCCAGGGACCCCAAAATCTGCCCCAGGGACCCCAAACCCACCCAGGGACCCCAAAATCTGCCCCAGGGACCCCAAACCTGCCCAGGGACCCCAAAATCTGCCCAGGGACCCTTCCAGGACCTCGAAATCTGCCCCAGGGACCCCAAAATCTGCCCAGGGACCCCAAAACCTGGCCCAGGGACCCCTTCCAGGACCTCAAAACCCGGCCCAGAGACCCTTCCAGGACCCCAAAATCTGCCCCAGGGACCCCAAAAATCTCCCCCAAAATCTGCCCCAGAGACCCCAAACCCGCCCAGGGAACCTTCCAGGGCCCCGAAATCTGCCTCAGGGACCCCAAAACCTGGCCCAGAGACCCCAAACCCACCCAGGGATCCTTCCAGGACCTCAAAACCCGGCCCAGGGACCCTTCCAGGACCCCAAAAACTGCCCAGGGACCCCAAAACCTGGCACAGGGACTCCCCCCTCGTTTGTGCCCAGCTGGGCACAGCCGGCTCCAGCTGCCCTCAGCTCTTCCTCCTCCTCCTCCTCCTCCTCCTCCTCTTCCTCCTCCTCCTCCTCCTCCAGGGCTGTTTGCTCTCCCTGCCCCTCATCTCAAACCTCCATTAATCACCGCAGCGTTAATTAACCCGTTAATTTAAACCCCCGGGGGAGGGGGAGCCCCTGGATTGTGTCAGCCTGGCAGAACCGGAGGAATTCAGGGAATTTTCCCTGTCCCTCTGTGGTGCTGCCATCCCTGTTTTCATGGCCTGGGGGGGGTTGAATTCCCAATTTTCCAGCGTTTCCCTGTGGGTTTGAGGCAGGGAAAAGCTGCCAGGCTTTCCCAGGGATGGGGATCTGGAGTTTTCCACCCGGATTCAATCCTGATCCAGCTTTTCTCCCGAGGATCAGGGCTCTCCCTCCTGGGACGCTTTTCCCCCCAGATCCGTGGATTTGCCATTCCCTGCTAGGGGGTGACAGGCCCCATGGATGTGTGTTCCATGACTGGTTTTCTCTTTCCCCTTTTTCCTTTTTTTCCCCGTTTTTTCCCCGTTTTTTTCCCCGTTTTTTTCCCCTTTTTTTCCCTTTTTTTTCCCTTTTTTTCCCGTTTTTTTCCCATTTTTTCCCGTTTTTTCCTCCGGTTTTTTTCCCGTTTTTTTCCCGTTTTTTTCCCGTTTTTTTCCCCGTTTTTTTCCCGTTTTTTTTTCCATTTTCTCCCCCTTTTTCTCCCCCTTTTTCTCCCCCTTATTCCCCCTTTTCCCCCCTTATTTTCCCCCCTTATTTTTCCCCCCTTATTTTTCCCCCCTTATTTTTTCCCCCCTTATTTTTCCCCCTTTTTCCCCTTTTCCCCATTTTCCCCCTGTTTTCCCCCCTTTTTTCCTTTTCCCCTTTTTTCCCCCCTTTTTCCCCCCTTTTTTTCCCCTTTTTCCCCCCCTTTTTTCCCCCGTTTTCCCCATTTTTTTCCCCTTTTTCCCCCCCTTTATTTTTCCCCGTTTTTTTCCCCCTTTTTTCCCCCTTTTTCCCCCTTATTTTCCCCCCTTTTTCCCCCCTTTTTCCCCCCTTTTTTCCCCCCCGTTTTTTTCCCGTTTTTTCCCGTTTTTTCCCCGTTTTTTCCCGTTTTTTCCCGTTTTTTTCCCCCTTTTTATCCCCTTTTATCCCTTTTTTCCCCGTTTTTTCCCCGTTTTTCCCCTTTTATCCCGTTTTTCCCCGTTTTTTCCCCGTTTTTTTCCCCGTTTTTTTCCCCTTTTTTCCCCGTTTTTTTCCCTTTTATCCCGTTTTTTCCCCTTTTTTCCCCGTTTTTTCCCCATTTTTTCCCCTTTTTCCCCGTTTTTTCCCCCGCAGTGCTACCGGGACCTGGCGCTGGTGAGCCGGGACGGGATGAACATCGTCCTCAACAAGATCAACCACGTCCTGATGGAGAAGTACCTGAAGCTGCAGGACACCTGCAGGACACAGGTGAGGAATGGGAATGGGGGAATGGGGGAATAGGAATAATGGGAATAATGGGGATAATGGGAATAATGGGAATAATGGGGATAATGGGGATAATGGGGATAATGGGGATAATGGGGATAATGGGAATGGGAATAATGGGGATAATGGGAATAATGGGAATAATGGGAACAATGGGAATAATGGGAATAATGGGAACAATGGGGATAATGGGGATAATGGGAATAATGGGGATAATGGGGATAATGGGAATAATGGGAATAATGGGGATAATGGGGATAATGGGAATAATGGGAATAATGGGGATAATGGGAATAATGGGGATAATGGGAATGGGATAGAGAGCGGGAATGGGAAGAATGGGAATGGGATAATGGGAATGGGAAAATGGGAGAATGGGAATGGGAATAATGGGAATGGGAGAATGGGATAATGGGTATGGGATAATGGGAATAATGGGAACGGGAGTGGGAACAGGAATGGGAATAATGGGAATAATGGGAACGGGAATGGGGATGGGAACAGGAATGGGACTGGGAATGGGAACGGGAATGGGATAATGGGAATAACGGGAACGGGACCGGGGCCGGTGCCGGGCCCGCGGGGCTCTGAGCCGTCCCTGCCCAGCTGGTGTGGCTGCTGCGGGAGCTGGTGAAGAGCGGAGTGCTGGGAGCCGACGGAGTCTGCATGACCTTCATGAAGCAGATCGCGGGTGAGCCGGGATCCTGGGGATCTGAGCTGGGAATCCTGGGGATCTGAGCCGGGATCCTGCGGGATGTGAGCCGGGAATCCTGCGGATGTGAGCCGGGAATCCTGGGGATCTGAGCCGGGAATCCTGGGGATGTGAGCCGGGAATCCTGGGGATCTGAGCTGGGAATCCTGGGGATGTGAGCCGGGAATCCCTGGGGATGTGAGCCGGGAATCCTGGGGATGTGAGCTGGGATCCCTGGGGATCTGAGCTGGGAATCCTGGGGATGTGAGCTGGGATCCCTGGGGATCTGAGCCGGGATCCCTGGGGATGTGAGCCGGGAATCCTGGGGATCCGAGCCGGGGATCCCCGCGGATCTGAGCTGGGAATCCTGCGGATCCGAGCCGGGGATCCTGTGGGATCCGAGCTGGGATCCCTCTGGATCCGAGCTGCGGTCCCTCCGGATCACAGCCAGATCCCAGCCTGGGTCTGTCCCCATCATCCGTCCCCAGCTGGAACCCACAGAGCCAAACCCAGGCTCCGTCCCTGGCGTGGATCCATTCAGGATCCTGCAGGATCTGCCCGGGCAGGGAATCCCTTCCCGTTTTCCCCTCCGAGGAGGCTCCTGGCAGGAAGCGCTGCTTTTCCTGTTGCTCCCCTTTTCCCCGGGGTCCAGCCCTGCTCCCGCCTTTCCGGAGCCGCAGGAGCGGCGCCTCTTCCCGGGAATGACTCACACAGAGCAGGAATTCTGTCCCGAGCCCCGGGGCCGCGCTCCTGCTGGGCAGGGAGAGGGAAATGCCGGAGGGAGGGAGGGATGGGCTGGAGCGGATGGCAAAGCCCTGGCAAAGGCAGCCCTGGAAAAGGCATCCTGGAAAAGGCATCTTGGAAAAGCCACCCTGGAAAAGCCATCCTGGAAAAGGCAGCCTGGAAAAGCCATCCTGGAAAAGCCATCCTGGAAAAGGCAGCCTGGAAAAGCCTTCCCTGGAAAAGGCATCCTGGAAAAGCCATCCTGGAAAAGGCAGCCTGGAAAAGCCTTCCCTGGAAAAGGCATCCTGGAAAAGCCACCCTGGAAAAGGCAGCCCTGGAAAAGGCGCCCTGGAAAAGCCTTCCCTGGAAAAGGCATCCTGGAAAAGCCACCCTGGAAAAGGCAGCCCTGGAAAAGGCGCCCTGGAAAAGCCACCCTGGAAAAGGCATCCTGGAAAAGCCATCCCGTGTCCCCTGGGCCGCTCCTCCCCTGCAGGGCCCCTCTGGCTCCACTCCGAGCCCTTCATTGCCAGCCCATTGTCTGGACATGATGCTTTTCCCTGGTTTTTCCCTGGTTTTCCCTGGTTTTCCTTGGTTTTCCCTGGTTTTCCCTGGTTTTCCCTGGTTTTTCCCTGGTTTTCCGTGGTCTCCACATCAGCTCATTCCCGGGGGTCTCCTGCCCCCATTCCCGGGGGTCTCCTGCCCCCATTCCCGGGGGTCTGCCCCGGATCCCTGGGAATTATCCCTGGGAATGGCCCTGGGGGCGGGCAGGGCAGGGCAGATTCCCGAGGATTTGAGGGAATTCCAGGAATTCCACTGGAGCAGATTCCCGAGGATTTGAGGGAATTCCAGGAATTCCACGGGAGCAGATTCCCGAGGATTTGAGGGAATTCCAGAGGAGCAGATTCCCCAGGATTTGAGGGAATTCCAGGAATTCCACTGGAGCAGATTCCCGAGGATTTGAGGGAATTCCACGGGAGCAGATTCCTGAGGATTTGAGGGAATTCCAGGAATTCCAGAGGAGCAGATTCCCCAGGATTTGAGGGAATTCCAGGAATTCCGTGGGAGCAGATTCCCGAGGATTTGAGGGAATTCCATTTTCCAGCCTCTTCTCCCGGTGTTTTTCCAGGCGGGGACGTGACTGCCAAGAACATCTGGCTGGCCGAGAACGTCCTGGAGATCCTGACGGAGCAGAGGTACGGCCGGGAGCCGCCCCAGAGCGGGAACACCCCGGGAATTCCGGCCCACATTCCCGGGAATTCCGGCCCACATTCCCGGGAATTCCCGGCTCCTGCTGCAGGAGGAACGGCCCCGAGGCCTCCCCACATCCCAAATCCCAGATCCCAAATCCCAAATCCCAAATCCCTCAGATCACCAAATCCCTCAGATCCCAAACCCCAAATCCTAAATCCCAAATCCCTCAGGTCCCCAATCCCAGATCCCAAATCCCAAATCCCTCAGCTGCCCACATCCCAAAATGTTTTTCAGGACCAATTTGGTTTTTTCAGGGCCGGTTTGGGTTTCTCAGGATGGATTTTGGTTTTTTAGGATGAATTTTGGTTTTTCAGGATAGATTTGTTTTTTTCAGGACCAATTTGGGTTTTTCAGGGCAGATTTGTTTTTTTCAGGGTGAATTTGGATTTTTCAGGATGGATTTGGGTTTTTCAGGGCTGGTTTGAGTTTTTCAGAGCGGGTTTGTTTTTCTCAGGACGAATTCAGGTTTTCCAGGATGAATCCAGGTTTTCCAGGATGAATTCAGTTTCTCATGACGAATCCAGGTTTTCTCAGGATGGATTTTGGTGTTTCATGATGAATCCAGGTTTTCCAGGATGAATTCAGTTTCTCAGGATGAATCCAGGTTTCTCATGACGAATTCAGTTTTTCCAGGATGAATTCAGTTTCTCAGGATGAATCCAGGTTTTCCAGGATGAATTCAGGTTTCTCATGACGAATCCAGTTTTTCCAGGATGAATTCAGTTTTCCATGACGAATCCAGGTTTCCTCAGGATGAATCCAGGTTTCCCAGGATGAATTCAGTTTTTCTCAGGATGAATCCAGTTTTCCCATGACGAATCCAGGTTTCCCATGACGAATCCAGGTTTTCCAGGATGAATTCAGTTTCTCATGATGAATCCAGGTTTCCCAGGACAAATCCAGGTTTTCCAGGCTGGACTCTTTTGCAGGGAGTGGGTGCTGAAGAGCAGCCTGCTGGTGGCCATGGCCGTGTACACCTACCTGCGCCTCATCGTGGATCACCACGGCACGGCCGCGCTGCAGGCGCTGCGCCAGAAGGAGGTGGAGTTCTGCGTGTCCCTGCTCAGGGAGAGGGTGAGAATGATGGAAAAATGGGATAATGGGATACTGGGAATAATGGGAATGTGGAGTTCTGCGTGTCCCTGCTCCGGGAGAGGGTGAGAGCACTGGGAATGTGGGATTGGGATAATGGGAATGTGGAGTTCTGCGTGTCCCTGCTCAGAGAGAGGGTGAGAATGATGGAAAAATGGGATAATGGGATACTGGGAATAATGGGAATGTGGAGTTCTGCGTGTCCCTGCTCCGGGAGAGGGTGAGAGCACTGGGAATGTGGGATTGGGATAATGGGAATGTGGAGTTCTGCGTGTCCCTGCTCAGGGAGAGGGTGAGATTAATGGGATAATGGGAATGGGAATGGGATTGGGATAATGGGAATGTGGAGTTCTGCGTGTCCCTGCTCAGGGAGAGGGTGAGACTGGGAATACTGGGAATGTGGAGTTCTGTGTGTCCCTGCTCAGAGAAAGGGTGAGAGCACTGGAAAAATGGGAAAATGGGAATGTGGAATTCTGCGTGTCCCTGCTCCGGGAGAGGGTGAGACTGGGAATGGGATACTGGGAATAATGGGATAATGGGAATGGGAATGGGAATGTGGAGTTCTGTGTGTCCCTGCTCAGGGAAAGGGTGAGATTAATGGAAAAATGGGAATATGGGAATGGGATAATGGGAATGGGAATGGGAATGGGAATGTGGAGTTCTGTGTGTCCCTGCTCAGGGAAAGGGTGAGACTGGGAATACTGGGAATAATGGGATAATGGGAATGGGATAATGGGATAATGGGATTGGGATAATGGGATTGGGATAATGGGAATGTGGAGTTCTGTGTGTCCCTGCTCCGGGAAAGGGTGAGAGCACTGGGAATAATGGGATTGGGATAATGGGATAATGGGAATGTGGAGTTCTGCGTGTCCCTGCTCCGGGAGAGGGTGAGACTGGGAATGATGGAAAAATGGGATAATGGGAATGGGAATGTGGAGTTCTGCGTGTCCCTGCTCAGGGAAAGGGTGAGATTATTGGGATAATGGGATACTGGGAATAATGGGAATGGGAATGTGGAGTTCTGTTTGTCCCTGCTCCGGGAGAGGGTGAGAGCACTGGGAATGATGGAAAAATGGGAATGTGGAGTTCTGTGTGTCCCTGCTCCGGGAGAGGGTGAGAATGATGGAAAAATGGGAATAATGGGAATGTGGAGTTCTGTGTGTCCCTGCTCAGAGAAAGGGTGAGAGCATTGGGAATAATGGGAATATGGGAATGGGAATGTGGAGTTCTGTGTGTCCCTGCTCCGGGAGAGGGTGAGACTGGGAATAATGGGATAATGGGAATGTGGAGTTCTGCGTGTCCCTGCTCCGGGAGAGGGTGAGAATGATGGAAAAATGGGATAATGGGATACTGGGAATAATG
Source organism: Prinia subflava (assembly GCF_021018805.1). Classification (NCBI taxonomy): domain Eukaryota; kingdom Metazoa; phylum Chordata; class Aves; order Passeriformes; family Cisticolidae; genus Prinia; species Prinia subflava. Next base: position 447,142 of record NC_086281.1, on the reverse strand, counting down.
GGAATGTGGAGTTCTGCGTGTCCCTGCTCCGGGAGAGGGTGAGAATGATGGAAAAATGGGATAATGGGATACTGGGAATAATGGGAATGTGGAGTTCTGTGTGTCCCTGCTCCGGGAGAGGGTGAGAATGATGGAAAAATGGGATTGGGATAATGGGGATAATGGGAATATGGGAATAATGGGAATGTGGAGTTCTGCGTGTCCCTGCTCCGGGAGAGGGTGAGAATGATGGAAAAATGGGAATAATGGGAATAATGGGAATGTGGAGTTCTGTGTGTCCCTGCTCCGGGAGAGGGTGAGAATGATGGGATAATGGGAATGGGATAATGGGAATGTGGAGTTCTGCGTGTCCCTGCTCCGGGAGAGGGTGAGATTAATGGAAAAATGGGATAATGGGATTGGGATAATGGGATTGGGAATGGGAATGGGAATGTGGAGTTCTGCGTGTCCCTGCTCAGAGAAAGGGTGAGACTGGGAATAATGGGAATATGGGAATGGGATAATGGGAATGGGATAATGGGATTGGGAATGGGAATGTGGAGTTCTGCATGTCCCTGCTGTGGGAGAGGGTGAGTGCAATGGGAATGGGATAATGGGATTGGGAATGGGATAATGGGAATGGGAAAAAAGGATTGGGAATGTGGAGTTCTGCGTGTCCCTGCTCCGGGACAGGATGAGTGTGTGGGATTGGGATTGGGGTTGGGATTGGGATTGGGATCAGGATCCTGCATCCCCCTGCCCCGGGAGTGGATTTGGATTGGGATTGGGATCAGGATCAGATTTATAAAAAAGTGGCAGATTTATAAAAAAGTGGCAGATTTACGGGCTGATTGTTTGCTTTGGGAGGCAGAACATTCCAGAACAGCTCCCGGCCTCCCCCGATCCCAACCTGCGAGACAGGGGGGTCCCAGCTCCCTCCCTGCCCTGCTCCCATCCCCACTGGGATTTTCCCGTCCTTTTTCCCTCTCCCAGTTCATGGATTGCTTCATGATCGGCCGGGACCTGGTGCGGCTGCTGCAGAACGTGGCGCGGATCCCGGAGTTCGAGCAGCTCTGGAGGGACATCCTGCACAACCCGCAGGTGCTCAGCCCCCAGTTCACAGGTACGGGCCCTGCGCCTGCCCTGCGCTCACCTGGCGCCGTGTTCCGGGGGGTTCCAGGCGTTTCCAGAGGTTTCCAGGCGTTTCCAGGAATTTCCAGGAATTTCCAGGCGTTTCCAGGGGTTTCCAGGCATTTCCAGGGGTTTCCAGGCATTTCCAGGGGTTTCCAGGCATTTCCAAAGGTTTCCAGGGGTTTCCAGGCGTTTCCAGGGGTTTCCAGGCGTTTCCAGGAATTTCCAGGCATTTCCAGGAATTTCCAGACATTTCCAGGAATTTCCAGGCGTTTCCAGGAATTTCCAGGCGTTTCCAGGCGTTTCCAGAGGTTTCCAGGGGTTTCCAGGCGTTTCCAGGCGTTTCCATGAATTTTTAGGCATTTCCAGGCATTTCCAGGGGTTTCCAGGGGTTTCCAGGAATTTCCAGTCGTTTCCAGTCGTTTCCAGGTGTTTCCAGGCATTTCCAGGCGTTTCCAGGCATTTCCAGGGGTTTCCAGGCATTTCCAGGCATTTCCAGGGGTTTCCAGGCATTTCCAGGCATTTCCAGGCATTTCCAGACGTTTCCAGGCATTCCCAGACATTTCCAGGCGTTTCCAGGCATTTCCAGAGGTTTCCAGAGGTTTCCAGGCATTTCCAGGAATTTCCAGTCGTTTCCAGGCATTTCCAGGCGTTTCCAGTCGTTTCCAGGCGTTTCCAGGCATTTCCAGGCATTTCTAGGAATTTTTAGGCATTTCCAGACGTTTCCAGGCATTCCCAGACATTTCCAGGCGTTTCCAGGCATTTCCAGGGGTTTCCAGGCATTTCCAGGGGTTTCCAGGCATTTCCAGGCGTTTCCAGACGTTTCCAGGCATTTCCAGGGGTTTCCAGGGATTTCCAGGCGTTTCCAGGCGTTTCCAGACATTTCTAGGGGTTCCCAGACATTTCCAGGTGTTTCCAGGTGTTTCCAGAGGTTTCCAGGCATTTCCAGGGGTTTCCAGGCGTTTCCAGGAATTTCCAGGCATTTCCAGGAATTTTTAGGTGTTTCCAGGCATTTCCAGGCATTCCCAGACATTTCCAGGCGTTTCCAGGTGTTTCCAGGTGTTTCCAGGCGTTTCCAGGCGTTTCCAGGAATTTCCAGGCGTTTCCAGGGGTTTCCAGGGGTTTCCAGGTGTTTCCAGGCGTTTCCAGGCGTTTCCAGAGGTTTCCAGGGGTTTCCAGGGGTTTCCAGGGGTTTCCAGGTGTTTCCAGAGGTTTCCAGACATTTCTAGGGGTTCCCAGGCATTTCCAGGAATTTTTAGGCATTTCCAGGGGTTTCCAGGGGTTTCCAGGCATTTCCATGAATTTTTAGGCCTTTCCAGGGGTTTCCAGGCATTTCCAGGCATTTCCAGGCGTTTCCAGGGGTTTCCAGGAATTTCCAGGCGTTTCCAGGGGTTTCCAGGCATTTCCAGGAATTTCCAGACATTTCCAGGGGTTTCCAGGCATTTCCAGGCATTTCCAGTCGTTTCCAGGGGTTTCCAGGCGTTTCCAGGCATTTCCAGGAATTTCCAGGCATTTCCAGGCATTTCCAGAGGTTTCCAGGGGTTTCCAGGCATTTCCAGGGGTTTCCAGGCGTTTCCAGGGGTTTCCAGGCATTTCCAGGCATTTCCAGGGGTTTCCAGGCATTTCCAGGGGTTTCCAGTCGTTTCCAGTCGTTTCCAGGCATTTCCAGGCGTTTCCAGGCGTTTCCAGGCGTTTCCAGGCATTGTGGAAGCTCCATGGAACGCAGGAATTCCAGGGCTTGGCCCTTCCATGGGCTTGAATTCCTCCAGGATTCTCGTTCCGTGGGAAGAGCCGTGGATTCCCCACTTTATTTATTTAAAAATAATTAATTTATTTTTATTGACAACATTCCTGGGAGCCGTTCCCTTCTCCGGGCGCTTCCCCGCGGGCTCTGGATGCAGCAATCCCAGGGAAATGGGGCTTTGAGGGGTTCCCACCCCGTGGGATCCCCTTTAAGCCCCCGGGTGCTGCTCCTGGGTGGATCCCTGAGGATCCCTGAGGATTCCCAGCCCTTTTTCCCTGTCCCTCCCAGGGGTCCTGCAGCTCCTGCAGTCCCGGACCTCGCGCAAGTTCCTGGCGTGTCGCCTCACCCCCGACATGGAGACCAAGCTGCTCTTCATGACCTCGCGGGTAATTCCACGTGGGATCCATCCCGAATTCCACCTGGGATCCATCCCTAATTCCACATGGGATCCATCCGAAATTCCACGTGGGATCCATCCCTAATTCCACGTGGGATCCATCCCGAATTCCACGTGGGATCCATCCCAGATTCCCCATGGGATCCATCCCGAATTCCACGTGGGATCCATCCCGAATTCCACGTGGGATCCATCCCTAATTCCACATGGGATCCATCCGAAATTCCCCATGGGATCCGTCCGAAATTCCACGTGGGATCCATCTGAAATTCCCCATGGGATCCATCCCAGATTCCATGTGGGATCCATCTGAAATTCCCCATGGGATCCATCCCAGATTCCATGTGGGATCCATCCCAGATTCCACGTGGGATCCATCCCAGATTCCATGTGGGATCCATCTGAAATTCCCCCTGGGATCCATCTGAAATTCCACATGGGATCCATCCCAGATTCCACATGGGATCCATCCCAAACTCCACATGGGATCCATCCGAAATTCCCCCTGGGATCCATCCCAGCTTCTCCATGGGATCCATCCAAAATTCCCCATGGGATCCATCCCGAATTCCCCATGGGATCCACCCCAGATTCCACGTGGGATCCATCCCAGATTCCCTCCAGCTCAGCTGATCCCGTGGCTTCCGTGTGGGGCTTGTGCCAACCCTTCTCCTCCTGAATTCCCTCTCGAATTCCCTCCCCAAATTTCCCCTGGCTCAGGATCCTGCGTGGGGCTTGTGCCCAGCGCTTCCTTCAGGGTTCTGCCCCCGGATTCTACCCCGGATCCCCCCAGATCCCCCCTGGAACCCTCCCGGATTCCCCCCAGGATTCCCCCCGGATCCTCCCCCAGATCCCCCCTGAATCCTCCCCAGATCCCCCTGGATCCCCTCAGATCCCCTTGGATCCCCCCAGATCCCCATCTGCTATCCCAGGTGCGCTTTGGGCAGCAGAAGCGCTACCAGGACTGGTTCCAGCGGCAGTACCTGTCCTCGATCCCCCCCAGATCCCCCCTGAATCCCCCCTGGATCCCCCCCAGATCCCCCTGGATCCCCCTGGATCCCCCCCAGATCCCCCTGGATCCCCCTGGATCCCCCCAGATCCCCATTTGGTGTCCCCAGGTGCGTTTCGAGCAGCAGAAGCGCTACCAGGACTGGTTCCAGCGGCAGTGCCTGTCCTAGATCCTCCCCCAGATCCCCCCTGAATCCTCCCCAGATCCCCCCAGATCCCCCAGATCCCCCTGGATCCCCTCAGATCCCCCCATCTGCTGTCCCAGGTGCGCTTTGGGCAGCAGAAGCGCTACCAGGACTGGTTCCAGCGGCAGTACCTGTCCTAGATCCCCCCCCAGATCCCCCCCGATCCCTCCCAGATCCCCCTGGATCCCCCCAGATCCCTGTGTGCTGTCCCCAGGTGCGCTTTGGGCAGCAGAAGCGCTACCAGGACTGGTTCCAGCGGCAGTACCTGTCCACCCCTGACAGCCAGAGCCTGCGCTGTGACCTGATCCGCTACATCTGCGGCGTGGTGCACCCGTCCAACGAGGTGCTGAGCTCCGACATCCTCCCGCGCTGGGCCATCATCGGCTGGCTGCTCACCACCTGCACGGTCAGCGCCCACGGGGGGCAAAAATGGGGTCGGGGTGGCCGAAAATGGGATCGGGGTGGCCAAAAATGGGGTCGGGAGGGTCAAAAATGGGGTCAGGGTGGCCGAAAATGGGGTCGGGGTGGCCAAAAATGGGGTCGGGGTGGCCAAAAATGGGATTGGGGTGGCCAAAAATGGGGTCGGGGTGGCCAAAAATGGGATTGGAGGGGCCTGGAACGGGCTCGGGGGGCCCGAAAATGGGATTGGGAGGGCCAAAAATGGGATCGGGGGGACCAAAAATGGGATTGGGGGGGCCAAAAATGGGATCGGGGGGCCTGGAATGGGATTGGGGTGGTCAAAAATGGGATTGGGGTGGTCAAAAATGGGGTCGGGGTGGCCAAAAATGGGATTGGAGTGGCCAAAAATGGGATTGGGGGGCCTGGAACGGGATTGGGGTGACCTGAAAGGGGCTCAGGGTGCCCCAAAAAGGGCTTGGGGTGCCCTGAAACGGGGCTCGGGGTGGGCTGGGGATGGGAATATCCCAAAAACAGGTTTGGGGTGCTCTGAAACAGGATCAGGGTGACCAAAAACGGGATCGGGGGGGCCTGGAACAAGATCGGGGGACCCCAAATGGGATGGGGGTGGGGTGGGAGCAGGAATATCCCAAAAATGGGCTCAGGGTGCCTGGGAATGGGCTTGGGGTGGGCTGAGGATGGGAATATCTCAAAAATGGGCTTGGGGTGCCCCAAAAACAGGGCTCAGGATGGGGCGGGAGCAAGAATATCCCAAAAACGGGCTCGGGGCACCCCAAAATGGGCTCGGGGTGACCTGAAATGGGCTCGGGGTGACCTGAAATGGGGCTTGGGGTACCCCAAAACGGGCTCGGGGCACCCCAAAACGGGCTCGGAGCACCCCAAAACGGGCTCGGGGTGACCTGAAATGGGGCTTGGGGTACCCCAAAATGGGGTTCGGGGTGGGCCAGGAATGGGAACATCCCAAAACCAGGAGCGGGAACACCCCAAGGGCAGGTGTGGGACAGCCTGGGGACAGGAACACCCCAAGGGCAGGTGTGGGACGGGCTGGGGGCAGCTCATTCCCAGCAGTGGGAAGAGCAGCACGTCAGGGACATGAAGAGGGGGCTTGGAGGGCTCCCAGAGGGATTCTGGGGGGGTCTTGGAGGTTTCCCAGTGCTGTTTGATTGTGGAGGGATCTCAGGGGATCTGGGAGGGATCTGGGAGGGATCGGGACCATTCCTGGTGGGATCATTTGGGGTTTTTTTGTCTCCTCCAGTCCAACGTGGCCGCCTCCAACGCCAAACTGGCGCTGTTCTACGACTGGCTCTTCTTCAACCCCGAGAAGGACAGCATCATGAACATCGGTGAGGGGGGATCCACGGGGATCCAGGGGGATCCAGGGGGATCCAGGGGGATCCACGGGGTCTGGGATGGGGTGGGATCCACGGGATCTGCACTGGGGTGGGATCTGTGCTGGGATCTGTGCTGGGATCTGCACTGGGATGGGATCCCTGGGGATCTGCACTGGGGTGGGACCCATGGGGATCTGCACTGGGGTGGGATCCTGGGCTGTTCCTGGGGTGGGATCCACAGGATCTGTGCTGGGATCTGCCTTGGGATGGGATCCTGGGCTGGGATCCATGGGGATCTGTGCTGGGAGAGGGGAGCTGGAGCAGGGCCTGGGGTCTCTGGGGTCTCACCCCCACCCTGTCCCAGTGCCCCCGGGGCAGGGTTTGGGGTCTCTGGGGTCCCTGGGGTCTCTGGGGTTTGGGTTTGGGGTCTCTGGGGTCCCTGGGTCTCACCCTGTCCCTCCCCAGAGCCTGCCCTGATCCCTGGGTGCCCACTGGAGCAGGATTTGGAGTCTCCGGGGTCCCTGGGGTCCCTGAGGTTTGGGTTTGGGGGGTCTCTGGGGTCTCACCCCGTCCCTCCCCAGAGCCTGCCCTGATCCCTGGGTACCCCCCGGGGCAGGATTTGGGGTCTCCGGGGTCCCTGGGGTCTCTGAGGTTTGGGTTTGGGGGGTCTCTGGGGTCCCTGGGGTCTCTGGGGTTTGGGGTCTCTGGGGTCTCTGAGGTTTGGGTTTGGGGTCTCTGGGGTTTGGGTTTGGGGGGTCTCCGGGGTCTCACCCCGTCCCTCCCCAGAGCCTGCCCTGATCCCTCCCCGGGGCAGGGTTTGGGGTCCCACCCTGTGGATCCCTGGGTGCCCCCCGGGGCAGGGTTTGGGGTGCCTGGGGTCTCTGGGGTCTCTGGGGTCTCTGGGGTCTGGGTTTGGGGTCTCTGGGGTCTGGGTTTGGGGTCTCACCCCATCCCTCCCCAGAGCCTGCCATCCTGGTCATGCACCACTCCATGAAGCCCCACCCGGCCATCACGGCCACGCTGCTGGACTTCATGTGCCGGGTCAGTGAGCGCCCCTCCCTCCCTGCCTGCCCGGGAATTCGGGGGGTGGGCAGGGCTGGGAGACCCCCCCAGATCCCACCCGGGGAATTCGGGGGGTGGGCAGGGCTGGGAGACCCCCACGGATCCCACCCAGGGAATTCGGGGGGTGGGCAGGGCTGGGAGAGCCCCACGGATCCCACCCCAAAATCTTTTCCCTGGGATTTCCCCCCAGTGCCTCCCTCGGGGTTCCAGGATCCCCAAACCTCCCGTTCTTACCCCAAATCTCCCGTTCTTACCCCAAACCTCCCGTTCTTACCCCAAACCTCCCGTTCTTACCCCAAACCTCCCGTTCTTACCCCAAACCTCCTGTTCTTACCCCAAACCTCCCGTTCTTACCCCAAACCTCCTGTTCTTACCCCAAACCTCCCGTTCTTACCCCAAACCTCCTGTTCTTACCCCAAACCGAGGAGGGATTGCTGCCGAATTCCGGAATGATCCAGAGGCTCCATCCCAGGGCAGGGAAGCAGCGCCAGGAGCTGCTGGATGCAGGAATTGCATCCCGGGGAGGGCTGGGGGTGTTGCTGGACCCTCCCAGTCCAAACTGGGCCCTCCTGAACTGGGGGAACGGGGAGTCCCGGGCTCCAGGGAGGAATTCCCTGCCCTGGCAGGGATTTTCTCCCCTCTCCCAGAGCCCTGACCCTGCTCCCCACCCCGGCTCTCTTCCAGATCATTCCCAATTTCTACCCCCCTCTGGAAGCCCACGTCCGGCAGGGCGTGTTCAACTCCCTCACCCACATCGTGGAGAAGCGAGTCCTGGCGTAAGAGCCCCACGTTTTCCACATTTTCCCAAATTTCCAGCGTTTTCCCGAATTCCCAGCGTGGGCACAGCTGGAGCCCCTGAGGCCGTGGGGTCACCCCTGAACCCCGGGAGCAGCCAGGGCTGGGCAGGGACTGGGATCCAGGGCTGGACTGGGATCCAGGGCTGGGCAGGGACTGGGATCCAGAGCTGGGATCCAGGGCTGGACTGGGACTGGGATCCAGGGCTGGGATCCAGGGCTGGACTGGGATCCAGGGCTGGGATCCAGGGCTGGGCAGGGACTGGGATCCAGGGCTGGACTGGGATCCAGGGCTGGACTGGGATCCAGGGCTGGGATCCAGGGCTGGACTGGGACTGGGATCCAGGACTGGACTGGGATCCAGGGCTGAGATCCAGGGCTGGGATCCAGGGCTGGGCAGGGACTGGGATCCAGGGCTGGACTGGGACTGGGATCCAGGGCTGGGCAGGGACTGGGATCCAGGGCTGGACTGGGACTGGGATCCAGGGCTGGGCAGGGACTGGGATCCAGGGCTGGGATCCAGGGCTGGGATCCAGGGCTGGACTGGGATCCAGGGCTGGGATCCAGGGCTGGACTGGGATCCAGGGCTGTTCCCATGGCATTCCTGGGAACACCTGGAGGCCCTGGGGGCTGTCCTGGAGCTGCTCTTTGTGGGAAAAGGGATGGGGGATGAGGGAATCGGAATTTCCTTGGGATTCCCGGGAATTCCAGCCCCTGTCCCTGATCCCTGGCAGGCACCTGGCCCCGCTCTTCGACAACCCCAAGCTGGACAAGGAGCTCCGGGCCATGCTCAGGGAGAAATTCCCGGAGTTCTGCAGCTCCCCCTCGCCCCCCATCGAAGGTAGGGAACGCCGGGGGGCTCCAGGCAGATCCTCTGAGGGAATTTTCCGTGAAATTCCTCCTGGAGGGGTCAGAGGCTGGGAATGTCGGGATTTGGGGAATTCCAATTGCTCCGTGTTCCCTCTGCTCCACGGGATCCCTTCCCTGAGCACCCACAGCACCCCCAGAGCACCCACAGAGCACCCACAGCCCTCCCAGAGCACCCACAGCACCCACAGAGCACCCAGAGCCCTTCCCAGAGCACCCACAGAGCACCCACAGCCCTCCCAGAGCACCCACAGCACCCACAGAGCACCCACAACCCTTCCCTGAGCACCCACAGAGCACCCACAGCCCTCCCAAAGCACCCACAGAGCACCCACAGCACCCACAGAGCACCCACAGAGCACCCACAGCCCTCCCACAGCACCCACAGAGCACCCACAGAGCACCCACAGCCCTTCCAGGAGCACCCACAGCACCCACAGCACCCCCAGAGCACCCACAGAGCACCCACAGCCCTTCCCTGAGCACCCACAGCCCTTCCCTGAGCACCCACAGAGCACCCACAGCACCCCCAGAGCACCCACAGAGCACCCACAGAGCACCCACAGCCCTTCCCTGAGCACCCACAGCACCCCCAGAGCACCCACAGAGCACCCACAGAGCACCCACAGCCCTTCCCTGAGCACCTACAGCACCCACAGAGCACCCACAGCACCCACAGAGCACCCACAGAGCACCCACAGAGCCCTTCCCTGAGCACCCACAGCACCCCCAGAGCACCCACAGCACCCACAGAGCACCCACAGAGCACCCACAGCACCCACAGAGCACCCACAGAGCACCCACAGCACCCCCAGAGCCCTTCCAGGAGCACCCAGAGCACCCCCAGAGCCCTCCCAGAGCACCCACAGAGCACCCACAGAGCCCTCCCACAGCACCCACAGCACCCACAGAGCACCCCCAGAGCACCCACAGCACCCACAGAGCACCCAGAGCCCTTCCCAGAGCACCCACAGAGCACCCAGAGCCCTTCCCAGAGCACCCACAGCACCCACAGCACCCCCAGCACCTTCCAGAGCACCCACAGCACCCCCACAGCCCTCCCAGAGCACCCACAGAGCCCTCCCAGAGCACCCACAGCACCCACAGAGCACCCACAGCCCTTCCCTGAGCACCCACAGCACCCACAGAGCACCCAGAGCCCTCCCAGAGCACCCACAGAGCACCCAGAGCCCTCCCAGAGCACCCACAGAGCACCCAGAGCCCTCCCACAGCACCCACAGCACCCCCAGAGCACCCAGAGCACCCACAGAACACCCACAGCACCCCCAGAGCACCCACAGAGGACCCAGAGCCCTTCCCAGACCACCCACAGAGCACCCACAGAGCACCCACAGCCCTTCCAGAGCACCCACAGAGCACCCACAGCACCCCCAGCCCTCCCCGGGCTGGATTTTGGGGAGAGCCCCCGGCATTGCTGATGTGCCCCGGTGCCGCAGTGAAAATGGAGGAGCCGGTGCCGATGGAGATGGAAAATCACCTGGAGAAGGACGAGGCCGGCTACGACCACGCCGAGGCCGCCTTCAGCGACGACGAGGAGGAGCTGGGCAGCAAAGGTGAGCGAGCTCCTGGGATCCCCTCGGAATTCCCACCACGCTGGAGATTCTGGGATTCCCCTCGGAATTCCCACCACCCTGGGGAGCTCCTGGGATCCCCTCAGAATTCCCACCACACTGGAGATTCTGGGATTCCCCATGGAATTCCCACCACGCTGGGGAGCTCCTGGGATCCCCACGGAATTCCCACCACGCTGGGGAGCTCCTGGGATCCCCACGGAATTCCCACCACACCAGAGAGCTCCTGGAATTCCCCATGGAATTCCCATCACACCGGAGATTCTGGGATTCCCCATGGAATTCCCACCACGCTGGGGAGCTCCTGGGATTCCCCACGGAATTCCCACCACGCTGGAGATTCTGGGATTCCCCACGGAATTCCCACCACACCAGAGATTCTGGGATTCCCCATGGAATTCCCACCACACCGGAGATTCTGGGATTCCCCACGGAATTCCCACCACACCAGAGATTCTGGGATTCCCCATGGAATTCCCACCACACCGGAGATTCTGGGATTCCCCATGGAATTCCCACCACGCTGGGGAGCTCCTGGAATCCCCACGGAATTCCCACCATGCTGGAGATTCTGGGATTCCCCATGGAATTCCCACCATGCTGGAGATTCTGGGATTCCCCATGGAATTCCCACCACGCTGGGGAGCTCCTGGAATCCCCACGGACACGGAATTCCCACCACGCCAGGGAGCTCCTGGAATTCCCCACGGAATTCCCACCACACCAGGGAGCTCCCGGCGTTCCCTCGGAGCCGATCCCGTGGGGAGATCCCAGATTTCCAGAATTTCCCAAATCCAGCGGTTCTGGAGCCTTTCCAGAGGGTTCATTCCCTTTCCTGGGGCTGTTCCCAGGAGCTCAGGACGCTTTTCCAGTCTCAGATCCCCACTGGTGTCACCCAGTGTCACTGGTGTCACCCAGGTCCCCTCTGGAGCCATTCCAGTCTCACATCCCTGCTGGTGTCACCCAGTGTCACTGGTGTCACCCGGGTCCCCTCTGGAGCCATTCCAGCCTCACTGCTCAGCTCCCAGTGGGATTTTTGCCATTCCAGGGTTTTTCCCAGCACTGGGATGGGGCAGAGGGGGTGACCTGGGATCCCAATCCCGAATTTTGTCTCTTGGGAGTGCTTTAGGCTCAGGTTTGGGCGCGGGACTGGGCAGGGAGCACAATCCCAGTCACTCCCAGTTTATCCAGAGCCCCGGCTCCAGTGGGAATTGCGGGGAGGGGGAGAGGCCTCACCCCTGCCCCGTTCCAGGGAAGAAGAGGGAGTTCAGGTTCCACCCCATCAAGGAATCCATCGTGGAGGAGCCCGTGGACATCACCCCCTTCCTGGAGCAGCTGGACGAGTCCCTGAAGGACAAAGTGCTGCAGCTGCAGAAGGGCAGGTGGGGCCAGGCCCAGCCCAGTCCCGTTCCCGTGGATTCCCAGTGCTCCCAGTGCTCCCAGTAACCGGGATCCTCTCCCTGTTGTGCTGCAGTGACACGGAGGCGCAGTGCGAGGTCATGCAGGAGATCGTGGACCAGGTCCTGGAGGTAACGGAGCCATCCCAGACCCTGCCTGGGATCTGGGATCCATCCTGGATCCATCCCAGATCCTGCCCGGGATCCAGGATCCATCCCAGATCCATCCCAGATCATGGATCCATCCCAGACCCTGCCCGGGATCCAGGATCCATCCCAGATCCATCCCAGATCCTGGAACCACCCCAGACCCTGCCTGGGATCTGGGATCCATCCCAGATCCTGGATCTATCCCAGACCCTACCCGGGATCCGGGATCCATCCTGGATCCATCCCAGATCCAGGATCCACCCCAAACCCTGCCTGAGATCTGGGAATGATCTGGGATTGCTGGGAGTGATCTGGCAGAGATCTGGGATTGTTTTCAAGATCCTGAGATCCCTGGCAGTGATTTGGGGACCCCTGTCACCGATTTGGGCCCCCTGTCACTGATTTGGGGACCCCTGTCACTGATTTGGGGACCCCTGGCAGTGATTTTGGGGCCCCCTGTCACTGATTTGGGGACCCCTGTCACCGATTTGGGCCCCCTGTCACTGATTTGGGCCCCCTGTCACCGATTTGGGCCCCCTCTGTCCCCGTGCCTTTGGCAGGAGGATTTTGACTCGGAGCAGCTCTCGGTGCTCGCCTCGTGCCTGCAGGAGCTGTTCAAGGCTCACTTCCGCGGGGAGGTGCTGCCCGAGGAGATCACGGAGGAGTAAGGCCCGGGAGTGTCCCTGTGTCCCCTCCCTGTGTCCCCTCCCCGGGCCGGGAGTGTCCCCTGTGTCCCATCCCTGTGTCCCCTGTGTCCCCTCCCCAGGCTCGGGAGTGTCCCCTGTGTCCCCTCCCTGTGTCCCCTCCCTGTGTCCCCCCACTGTGTCCCCTGTGTCCCCTCCCCGGGCCGGGAGTGTCCCCTCCCTGTGTCCCCTCCCTGTGTCCCCTCCCTGTGTCCCCTGTGTCCCCTGTGTCCCCTCCCTGGGCCCGGGGTATTCCTGGGATAAACTGGGAGCTGGAGCTGCTGCAGGATCCAGGGCTGTTCTGGGATAACCCGGCGCTCACGTCCTTGTGTCTGTCCCGGGATAACCCCGGAGCTCAGTGTCCGTGTGTCTGTCCCGGGATAACCCCGGAGCTCAGTGTCCGTGTGTCTGTCCTGTTCCATTCCTGGGATAACCCCGGAGCTCAGTGTCCGTGTGTCTGTCCCGGGATAACCCCGGAGCTCAGTGTCCGTGTGTCTGTCCCGGGATAACCCCAGAGCTCAGTGTCCGTGTGTCTGTCCTGTTCCATTCCTGGGATAACCCCGGAGCTCAGTGTCCGTGTGTCTGTCCTGTTCCATTCCTGGGACACCCCGGAGCTCAGTGTCCGTGTGTCTGTCCTGTTCCATTCCTGGGATAACCCCGGAGCTCAGTGTCCGTGTGTCTGTCCTGTTCCATTCCTGGGACACCCCGGAGCTCAGTGTCCGTGTGTCTGTCCCGGGATAACCCCGGAGCTCAGTGTCCGTGTGTCTGTCCTGTTCCATTCCCGGGACACCCCGAGCTCAGTGTCCGTGTGTCTGTCCCGTTCCATTCCTGGGACACCCCGGAGCTCACGTCCGTCCGTCTGTCCCGCAGGTCCCTGGAGGAGTCCGTGGGGAAGCCGCTGTATTTGATATTCCGGTGAGTTTTTCCCGAACCCTCGGGAATTCCGGCCCTGCCTCGCCCACCCCGGTGCTGATCCCACAATCCCAAAGGCCTCTCCCCTTCCCTGTGGGATTTCCCCGGGGGGTTTTGGGGTTCTGGGGAGCGGGAGCTGCCCTGGGAGCTGGGACACGTTATCCCGTTATTGATCCTGTTATCGATCCTGTTATCAGTCCGGTTATCAGTCCTGGTTATCAATCCCATTATCCCATCATCCCATCCCCGTTATCAATCCCGTTACCAGTCCCGTTATTGATCCCGTTATCAGTCCCGTTATCAGTCCCATTATCAATCCCCATTATCCCATTATCCATCCCCGTTATCAATCCCGTTATCAATCCCGTTATCTCTCCTGGTTATCCCGGTTATCCCATCCCGGTTATCCCGGTTATCCCGGTTATCCCGGTTATCCCTCCCGGTTATCCCGGTGACGTTCCTGGTTATCCCTCCCGGTTATCCCGCTGTCCCTCCCGGTTATCCCATCCCGGTTATCCCATCCCGGTTATCCCGGTGACGTTCCCGGTTATCCCATCCCAGTTATCCCGGTTATCCCATGCCGGTTATCCCGGTGACATTCCCGGTTATCCCGGTTATCCCTCCCGGTTATCCCGGTTATCCCATGCCGGTTATCCCACTGTCCCATCCCGGTGATGTTCCCGGTTATCCCATCCCGGTTATCCCGGTTATCCCATCCCGGTTATCCCGGTGACGTTCCCGGTTATCCTGGTTATCCCATCCCGGTTATCCCGGTGACGTTCCCGGTTATCCCGGTTATCCCATCCCGGTTATCCCGGTTATCCCTCCCGGTTATCCCGGTTATCCCGGTTATCCCATCCCGGTTATCCCGGTGACGTTGCCGCCCTCCCCAAGGAACCTGTGCCAGATGCAGGAGGACAACAGCGGCTTCTCCCTGCTGCTGGACCTGCTGTCCGAGCTCTACCAGAAGCAGCCCAAGATCGGCTACCACCTGCTCTACTACCTGCGGGCCAGGTGAGCTCCTGCGGGCCAGGTGAGCCCCTGCGGGCCAGGTGAGCTCCTGTGGGCCAGGTGAGCTCCTGCGGGCCAGGTGAGCCCCTGCGGGCCAGGTGAGCGCCTGCGGGCCAGGTGAGCGCCTGCGGGCCAGGTGAGCTCCCGCGGGCCAGGTGAGCCCCGGGCCTGCGGGCCAGGTGAGCCCCGGGCCCGCCCTCCCGGGGGCTCCTCCTGCCCTCCCGGGCCCCGCCCTCCCCTCCCGGGGCTCCTCCCCCTCACCTGTGGCTCCTCCCCCTCACCTGGGCCCCACCCTTTACCTGAGCCCGTCCCCTCCCTGTCCCCGGTGGTGCCGTGGCTCAGCAGTGCCAGCTGTGCTGGCAGTGCCAGATGTGTTGGCAAAGCCAGACATGCCAGATGTGCTGGCAGTGCCAGATGTGCCGGCAGTGCCAGGTGTGCCAGGTGTGCCCGGTGCCAGCTGTTCCAGCTGTGCCAGGCTCCCAGTGCCAGCTGTGCCCAGTGCTAGGTGTGCCAGCTGTTCCAGCTGTTCCAGCTGTTCCAGCTGTGCCCGGCTCCCGGTGCCAGCTGTGCCTGGTGCCAGCTATTCCAGCTGTGCTCAGTGCCAGGTGTGCCCAGCTCCCGGTGCCAGCTGTGCCTGGTGCCAGCTATTCCAGCTGTGCTCAGTGCCAGGTGTGCCCAGCTCCCGGTGCCAGCTGTGCCTGGTGCCAGCTGTTCCAGCAGTGCCAACTGTGCCCGGTGCCAGCTGTTCCAGCTGTTCCAGCTGTGCCAGCTGTGCCTGTCCCAGCTGTCCCAGCTGTTCCAGCTGTTCCAGCTGTGCCCTGTCCCAGCTGTTCCAGCTGTGCCCTGTGCCAGCTGTCCCAGCTGTTCCAGCTGTGCCTGTCCCAGCTGTTCCAGCTGTTCCAGCTGTGCCCTGTCCCAGCTGTCCCAGCTGTGCCAGCTGTTCCAGCTGTGCCCTGTCCCAGCTGTTCCAGCTGTGCCCTGTGCCAGCTGTCCCAGCTGTTGCAGCTGTGCCTGTCCCAGCTGTTCTAGCTGTCCCAGCTGTTCCAGCTGTGCCCGTCCCAGCTGCTCTCTCCCCCCAGCAAGGCGGCGCTGGGCCGCATGGGCCTGTACGAGTCGTTCGCGCAGGCCACGCAGCTGGGGGAGCTGCACACGTGCCTGATGATGGACATGAAGGCGTGCCAGGAGGACGACGTGCGCCTGCTCTGCTTCCTCACGCCCTCCATCTACACCGAGGTGAGCCCACCTGCGCAGGTGAGCCCCCGGCACAGCTGTGTCCCTAGCCCAGATGTGTCCCTGAGCCAGCCCAGGTGTGTCCCCAGCACAGGTGTGTCCCCAGCACAGGTGTGTCCCCGTTCCATCCCCAGTGTCCCCAGCCCAGCTGTGTCCCTGAGCCAGCCCAGGTGTGTCCCCAGCACAGATGTGTCCCTGACACAGCCCAGGTGTGTCCCCAGCACAGGTGTGTCCCCAGCCCAGGTGTGTCCCCAGCCCCGTCCCAGGTGTGTCCCAGCTCCACCCCAGCTGTGTCCCCAGCCCAGCTGTGTCCCCATCCCAGGTGTGTCCCTGCCCCAGCACAGGTGTGTCCCAGCCCAGGTGTGTCCCCGTTCCATTCCCAGTGTCCCTAGCTCCATTCCAGGTGTGTCCCAGCCCAGGTGTGTCCCCAGCCCCAGGTGTGTCCCAGGCTTGTCCCAGGTGTGTCCCCAGCCCGGGATCCCTCCCAGGGCAGGCTCAGGCTGTCCCCACGGTGTCCCCAAATCCCGGGATCAGCCCTCGGCTCCCACCGTGACTGGATTTGTGTTTCCGAGGCCCTGGGACAGGGAGCAGAGGGAAAAGAGGGAAAAGAGAGGGAAAAGAGAGGGGAAACAGGGAAAACAGAGGAAAAACAGAGGAAAAACAGCGGAAAAACAGAGGAAAAACAGAGGGAAAACAGGGAAAACAGGAAAACAGGGAAATCAGAGGGAAAACAGAGGGAAAACAGGGAAAACAGGAAAACAGGGAAATCAGAGGGAAAACAGAGGGGAATCAGAGGGAAATCAGGGGAATCAGGGAATTCCCTCGGGAGCTCCCGGGGCCGCCTCTCCCCGTTCCTGCCCTGAGCCCGCCCGGGTTTGTGCGTTCCCAGTTCCCGGACGAGACCCTGCGGAGCGGGGAGCTGCTCAACATGATCGTGGCTGTCATCGACTCCTTCCAGGTGCGGGGGGACCCCGGGGCCTTCCCGGGCCCTTCCCGGCCCTTTCCTGACCCCTTTCCCAGCCCTTTCCCAGCCCTTTCCCAACCCCTTTCCCGGCCCTTTCCCGGCCCTTTCCTGGCTTTTTCCTGGCCCCTTTCCTGCCCCTTCCTGGCCCTTTCCGGGGCCCTTTCCCAGCCCCTTTCCTGGCCCTTTCCTGACCTCTTTCCGGGTCCTTTCCCCACCCTTTCCCAACACCTTCCCTGCCCTTTTCCTGCCCCTTCCCGACCCCTTTCCGGGCCCTTTCCCAGCCCCTTTTCCACCCCTTCCCGACCCTTTCCTGGCCCTTTCCTGACCCTTTCCTGGCCCTTTCCTGACCCCTTTCCGGGTCCTTTGCCAGCCCTTTCCCGGCCCGTTCCCGACCCCTTTCCTGACCCCTTTCCTGACCCCTTTCCCAGCCCTTTCCCGGCCCTTTCCTGACCCTTCCCTGCCCCATTCCCAGGAGATTTATCCCCAAAAAGGCCTCGGCTCCGCGGGCTCTCCTGCGGCACCCAGAGGTTGATCCCGAGCTGCTGCTCCCCAAGGGATGTCCCACAGAGCCCTTTCCTGGGCAATCAGTGCTAATTACCGCTAATTACAGCTAATGAGCCCCCGGGAAGGCTCCTGGGAGCCCCCCTGACCCCTTCCTGTCCCCCCCAGCTGCAGGAGCTCGTGTGCCACGTGATGATGGGAAACCTGGTGATGTTCCGCAAGGACTCCGTGCTCAACATCCTCAGTGAGTGCAGACCCCAAATCCTGCCCCAAATCCTGCCCCAGACCCCAAATCCTGCCCCAAATCCTGCCCCAAATCCTGCCCCAAACCTGGGGCAGACCCCAAATCCTGCCCCAAATCCTGCCCCAAACCTGGGGCAGACCCCAAATCCTGCCCCAAATCCTGCCCCAGACCCCAAATCCTGCCCCAAATCCTGCCCCGGACCCCAAATCCTGCCCCAAATCCTGCCCCAGACCCCAAATCCTGCCCCAGACCCCAAATCCTGCCCCAAATCCTGCCCCAGACCCCCAATCCTGCCCCAAATCCTGCCCCAGACTCCCAATCCTGCCCCAAACCCGGGGCAGACCCCAAATCCTGCCCCAAATCCTGCCCCAGACCCAGGGCAGACCCCAAATCCTGCCCCAGACCCGGGACAGACCCCAAATCTTGCCCCAAATCCTGCCCCAGACCCCAAATCCTGCCCCAAACCCCAAATCCTGCCCAAACCCCCAGTCCTGCCCCAGCCCCGGGCCTGGCCCGTGCCAGCCCCTCCAGGGGCGATCCTGGCGCTGAATTCCCAGCAGGAATTATCGGATTTGGGATTTATCCCGTGCCCCCGAGGCCTCCCCGGGCGGTGCCAGGCAGGAACGAGCAGGGCACGGGGAAAATCCCCAAATCCCGGCCCCTCCGTGGGGTCCCTCGGGGTTCCCAGAGCTAATCCCGCTCTCCCTGAGCCAGCTTTGGGATAAGCCCGTTAATTAGGGAGCCTCGTTAGCTCCGTCCCCATTCCCGGTGCCCGCAGGGGTGGGGGGACCCCGGGCAGGTTTGGGGTGCCCAGACCTGGGGAAGGGGCTGAGCCAGATCCCTGTTGTCCCCATTGTCCCCATTGTCCCCATTGTCCCTTTTATCCATCCCTGTTGTCCCCATTGTCCCCATTGTCCCTTTTATCCATCCCTGTTGTCCCCATTGTCCCCATTGTCCCTTTTATCCATCCCTGTTGTCCCCATTGTCCCCATTGTCCCTTTTATCCATCCTTGTTGTCCCCATTGTCCCTTTTATCCATCCCTGTTGTCCCCACTGTCCCCATTGTCCCCGTTATCCCCGTTGTCCCCCGTGTCCCCATTGTCCCCGTGTCCCTGTGTCCCCATTGTCCCCATTGTCCCCGTTATCCCCGTTGTCCCCGTGTCCCCATTGTCCCCTGTGTCCCCACTGTCCCCACTGTCCCCACTGTCCCCACTGTCCCCATTGTCCCCATTGTCCCCGTGTCCCCATTGTCCCCACTGTCCCCATTGTCCCCATTGTCCCCATTATCCCCATTGTCCCCATTGTCCCCATTATCCCCATTGTCCCCATTGTCCCCGTTGTCCCCGTGTCCCCATTGTCCCCATTGTCCCCATTGTCCCCATTGTCCTAATTGTCCCCATTGTCCCCATTGTCCTAATTGTCCCCATTGTCCCCTGTGTCCCCATTGTCCCCATTGTCCCCATTGTCCCCATGTCCCCGTGTCCCCGTTGTCCCCGTTATCCCCGTTGTCCCCGTTGCCCTCGTTGTCCCCCATTGTCCCCCGTTATCCCCACTGTCCCCATTGTCCCCGTGTCCCCGTGTCCCCGTGTCCCCATTGTCCCCATTGTCCCCATTGTCCCCATTGTCCCCATTGTCCCCTGTGTCCCCATTGTCCCCATTGTCCCCGTGTCCCCGCAGTCCAGAGCCTGGACTGGGAGACCTTTGAGCAGTACTGCACGTGGCAGCTGTTCCTGGCACACAACATCCCCCTGGAGACCATCATCCCCATCCTGCAGCACCTCAAGTACCGGGGTCAGCCCGGGGACAGCCTGGGGGACACGGGGGGGACACAGGGGGACACAGGGGGGACATTCCTGAGGGGACACAGGGGGGACACAGGGGGGACATTCCTGGGGGGACATTCCTGGGGGGACATTCCTGGGGGGACATCCTGGGGGACACAGGGGGGACACAGGGGGGACATTCCTGGGGGGACACAGGGGGGACATTCCTGAGGGGACATTCCTGGGGGACACAGGGGGGACACAGGGGGGACATTCCTGGGGGGACATTCCGGGGGGGACATTCCTGAGGGGACACAGGGGGGACACGGGGGGGACATTCCTGGGGGGACATTCCTGAGGGGACACAGGGGGGACACGGGGGGGACATTCCTGAGGGGACATTCCTGGGGGACACAGGGGGGGACATTCCTGGGGGGACATTCCGGGGGGAGGACACATTCCCACAGGGGACATTCCTGGGGGGACATTCCTGAGGGGACATTCACAGGGGGGGACATTCCTGAGGGGGGACATTCCTGGGGGAAAATTCCCAGGGGACATTCCCGGGGATATTTTGGGGGGACATTCCCAGGGGTCATCCCTGGGGGATATTTTGGGGGGATCATTCCCAGTGGATATTTTTGGGGGCGTCATTCCCGGGGAATATTTTGGGGGGACATTCCCAGTGGATATTTTTGGGGGGATCATTCCCAGGGGACATTCCCGGGGGATATTTTGGGGGGACATTCCCAGGGGACATTCTCTGGGGACATTCCCGGGGGATATTTTGGGGGGACATTCTCTGGGGACATTCCCGGGGGATATTTTGGGGGGATCATTCCCAGGGGATATTTTGGGGGGCCATTCCCAGGGGACATTCCCGGGGGATATTTTGGGGGGACATTCCCAGGGGACATTCTCTGGGGACATTCCCGGGGGATATTTTGGGGGGACATTCTCTGGGGACATTCCCGGGGGAGATTTTGGCTCAGCCTCTCTCCCCCGTGCAGAGCACCCCGAGGCGCTCTCCTGCCTCCTGCTGCAGCTCCGCAGGGAGAAGTGAGTGCGGGGGGCTCGGGGGGGTCCCGGGGGGCTCGGGAGGGTCCCGGGGGGATCCCAGGGGGCTCGGGAGGGTCCCGGGGGGATCCCGGGGGATCGGGGTGTGCTGGGAGCCCCTGGGGGCACCTGCAGTGCTGGGAGGGGGCACGGAGAGGATCTGGGGGGCTCTGAAGGGATCTGGGGGGCTTTGAGAGGATTTGAGGGGCTGTGGGGGGCTCTGGATGCTCTGGGGGGCACCAGGAGTGTCTGTGGGGGCCACCAGCACTGTCCCCGTGTCCCCACAGGAGCTGGGGACACTGTCTGGAGTCCCAGACTGGGGGGGGGGGGCATTCCGGGGGTCCCTGAGGGGGCACCAAGGGTCTGGGGGGTCACAGAGGGTCCCGGGGGGGCACAGAGGGTCCCAGGGGGGTCCCGGGGGTCACTGAGGGTCCCAGGGGGGTCCTGGGGGTCACTGAGGGTCCCTGGAGGGGCACAGGGGTCCCTGGGGGGTCCCGGGGGTCACTGAGGGTCCCGGGGGTCACTGAGGGTCCCTGGGGTGTCCCGGGGGGGTCCCGGGGGTCACAGAGGGTCCCGGGGGGGTCCCGGGGGGACACAGAGGGTCCCTGGAGGGGCACAGGGGTCCCTGGGGGGTCCCGGGGGTCACTGAGGGTCCCGGGGGTCACTGAGGGTCCCTGGGGTGTCCCGGGGGGGTCCCGGGGGTCACTGAGGGTCCCAGGGGGGTCCCGGGGGTCACAGAGGGTCCCTGGGGGGTCCCGGGGGTCCCGGGGGGGTCCCGGGGGTCACTGAGGGTCCCAGGGGGGTCCCAGGGGGGTCCCAGGGGTCACTGAGGGTCCCTGGGGGGTCCCGGGGGTCACTGAGGGTCCCAGGGGGGTCCCGGGGGGGCACAGAGGGTCCCAGGGGGGTCCCAGGGGTCACCGAGGGTCCCGGGGGGACACAGAGGGTCCCTGGAGGGGCACAGGGGGTCCCTGGGGGGTCACAGAGGGGTCCCGGGGGGGTCCCGGGGGGGCACAGAGGGTCCCTGGGGGGTCCCAGGGGTCACCGAGGGTCCCTAGGGGGTCACAGAGGGTCCCTGGGGGGTCCCGGGGGTCACAGAGGGTCCCGGGGGGGTCCCGGGGGTCTCTCCCGCCCTGCCCACCCCCGTGCCCCCAGGCCCAGCGAGGAGATGGTGAAGATGGTGCTGAGCCGGCCGTGCCACCCCGAGGACCAGTTCACCACCAGCATCCTGCGGCACTGGGGGCTGCGGCACGACGACCTCCTGGGGGAGCACATCAAGGCCCTGCTCATCAAGAACAACAGCCTGCCCCGCAAACGGCAGAGGTGGCACCGGGATCCCGGGATCTGGGGGGATCCCGGGGTGTGGGGGGATCCCGGGGTGTGGGGGATTCCCGGGGTGTGGGGGGATCCCGGGGTGTGGGGGATTCCCAGGGTGTGGGGGGATCCCGGGGTGTGGGGGGATCCCGGGATGTGGGGGGATCCTGGGATATGGGGGATTCCCGGGGGTGTGGGGGGATCCCGGGGGTGTGGGGGGATTCCTAGGAATGCAGGGAAATTCCTGGGAATTCTGACCCCTGGGGAAATGCAGGGGATTCCTGGGAATGCAGGGGATTCCCAGGAATTCCCAACCCCGGGGGGGTTTGTTCTCCCCTGCCCCAGGTCTCATCCCCATTATTTGGGTCTCATCCCCATTTTTGGGGTCTCATCCCATTTTTTGGTCTCATTCCCATTTTTTGGGTCTCATCCCATTTTTGGGTCTCATCCCCATTTTTGGGGTCTCATCCCCATTTTTTTGGGTCTCATTCCCATTTTTTGGGTCCCTCTCCGCAGCCTGCGCAGCTCCAGCAGCAAACTGGCCCAGCTGACCCTGGAGCAGATCCTGGAGCACCTGGACAACCTCCGGCTCAACCTCACCAACACCAAGCACAACTGTGGGTGCTCCGCCCGGGGATCGGGATCGGGATCGGGATCTGGGATTGGGATCTGGGATCAGGATCAGGGCTCTGGGGTCGGGGATCTGGGATCGGTATCGGGGCTCTGGGATTGAGGATCTGGGCTCAGAGATCTTGGATCAGGATTGGGGCTCTGGGCTCTGGGATCAGGATCAGGGCTCTGGGGTCAGGGATCTGGGATCAGAGGTCCAGGATCTGGGATCGGGGATCAGGGCTCTGAGATCTGGGCTCTGGGATCAGGCTCTGGGATCGAGATCTGCGCTTGGGGATCTGGGATCAATCAGGGATCTGGCTCAGGGCTCTGGGATCAGGCTCTGGGATCGGGATCTGGGATTGGGATCTGGCTCGGGATCTGGCTCTGGAATCTGGGATTGGGATCCGGGCTCTAGGATCTGGGATCAGGATCTGGGATCAGGACCCGGGCTCGGGGCTCTGGGATCTGGGATTGGGATCTGGGGTTGGGATCTGGGATCAGGCTCTGGGATCGGGATCTGGGGTTGGGATCTGGGATCAGGCTCTGGGATCAGGATCTGGGATCAGGCTCTGGGATCGGGATCCGGGCTCTGGGATCTGGGATCAGGCTCTGGGCTCGGGATCTGGCTCGGGGCCGTTCTCCCTGACCCCGTCCCGCCCGTTCCTCTGCAGTTTTCAGCCAGACCCCGATCCTGCAGGCGCTGCAGCACGTCCAGGCCAGCTGCGACGAGGCCCACAAGATGAAGTGAGAGCCCCCCTGGGCACCGGGAGGGTCTGGGGGCTCCATCCCAGGGGTCTGGGGGCTCCATCCCAGGAGGGTCTGGGGGTTTTATCCCAGGGGATTTGAGGGCTCCATCCCAGGAGGGTCTGGGGGCTCCATCCCAGGGGTCTGGGGGCTCCATCCCAGGAGGGTCTGGGGGTTTTATCCCAAAGGATTTCGGGGTTTTATCCCAAGGAAATTGGGGGCTTCCTCCATGAGGATTTGGTGCCTCCATCCCAAAAGATTTGGGGGTTTTACCCTGAGGATTTGGGGGCTCCATCCCAAGGAAATTTGGGACTCCATCCCAGGGGATTTGGGAGTTTTATCCCTGCGGATCTGGGGATTCCATCCCAAAGAATTTGGGGTCTCCGTCCAAAAGGATTTGGGGTTTTATCCCTGAGGATTTGGTGTCTCCATCCCAGAGCATTTGGGGGCTCCATCCCAGATGATCTGGGGGCTCTATCCCAAAGGATTTGGGGGTTTTATTCCCGAGGATTTGGGGGCTCCCCCCCGGTTCTCCGACCCCCCCTGCTCCCCCCAGGTTCTCGGATCTCTTCTCCCTGGCCGAGGAGTACGAGGACTCCTCCAAGCCCCCCAAGAGCCGCCGCAAGGCCACGGCGCTCTCCAGCCCCCGCAGCCGCAAGAGCGCGGCGCAGCCCCCCAACACCGAGGAGGAGTCAGGCTCCAGCAGCGCCTCGGTGAGCGCCCCCCAAAACCCCCCAAAGCCCCCCGGGACCCCCAGAACCCCGGGATGGCCCCCGTGACCCCCCCTGTGTCCCCGTTCCTGCAGGAGGAAGAGGACACCAAACCCAAACCGGCCAAGAGGAAAAGGAAAGGCTCCTCTGCCGTGGGCTCGGACAGTGACTGAGGGCTGGGACCCCCCGGGACCCCCCCGGGCTGGGACCCCCGAGCCCCCCGGGACCCCCTGAGCCCCCCGGGACCCCCCGAGCCCCTCGGGCTGCGACCCCCCGAGCCCCCCAGGCTGGGGCCAGCAAAGCCGAGGGGGACCCCCCCTGCCCCTCCCCCTTCTCACCAATTGGGGAGGGGTCTCGGTGTCCCCTCCCCCCCCCCAGGACCCCCCGGCACGGGCGGGGCCCCCCCGAGGGGAAGGGGGGACCCCCCACCCCCATTTTCAGACAGAAATGTAAATAAAGGGCGGAAGCGACTGCTGCTGCTGGGTGATTTGGGGAGGGGGCGCTGGGGGGGTCCGGCCCCCCCGGGGGTCCTGGGGGGGTTCGGGGGGTCCTGGGGGGGTTCGGGGGGTCCTGGGGGGCTCCCGCAGCCTTTGTAAGCGTTTGTAAGAAAAGCAGCAATAAAATCTTTCCTGTTTTTTACCGAACGGCCCCGGTTTGTGGCGGGGGGGGCGGGGGCCGTGTCCCCCCCCCGGGGCGGCCGGACCGGGCACGTGGCGGCCCCGGGGAGGCGACAATGGCAAAACCCCCCCGGGACGGGCGGAAAGTGGGACAGGACAGCGGGGGGGACACCGGGGACACCGGGGGGGACACCGGGGACACCGAGGGAGGGGACAGAGGGGACACGGGGGACACCGAGAGGAGGGGACAGTGGGGGGGACACCGCGGGGTTGGGGGGGAGCAGCGGCTGCAGCCGGCGGGGGGGGACAGGGGTGACATTGGGGGGCCCCTGTGGGGACAGGGGGGACCCCGGTGGGGACAGGGGGGCGGGGCTGGGCTCGGCAGAGGGGTCGGGGCTGGGGGGGGGGGCTCAGAGGGGGCGCGGTCAGAGGGGGCGTGGCCAAAGTGGGCGCGGTCGGTGGGCGTGGCCGGGGTGGGCGTGTCCGCCCCGCCCCGTGAGGCGGGCGCGGGCGATGGCGCTGGCGGCGGCGCTGGGGGCGCTGGGGGTCCTGGGGGGGCTCCTGGGGGTCCTGGGGGGGCTCCTGGGGGGCGCGGGGGCTCTGGGGGTCCTGGGGGGGCTCCTGGGGGCTCTGGGGGCGCTGCTGGCGCTGCAGCGGCGGCTGTGGCCGCACCTCTGGGCCGACCTGGCGTTCGCGCTGCGGGCGCTGCGGGCGCGGCGGCGGGCGCGGGGCGGCCCCGGGGGCTCCGTGGCCTCCCGGTTCCTGCGCGCCGCCCGCGCCGCCCCGGAGCGCCCGTTCCTGCGGGCCCGGGCGGGCGCGGAGCCGCTGGGGCGGGCGGCGCGGAGCGTGGCGCGGGTGGCGAACGCGCTGCGGGCGCTGCGGGCCCCGCCGCGGCCCGGGGACACCGTGGGGCTGCTGGTGGGCAACGAGCCCCGCTTCGTGTGGGGCTGGTTCGGGCTGGCCGCGCTCGGGGCCCGCCCCGCGTTCCTGGGCACGGCGCTGCGCCCCGCGGGGCTCCGGCACTGCCTGCGCGGCTGCGGGGCCCGGGCGCTGCTGGTGGCGGACGGTGAGAGCGGGGACACCGGGGAACACCGGGGGGACAGCGGGGGACAGCGGGGGACAGCGGGGGACAGCGGGGGGGGACACCGGGGGGACACCGGGAGGGGAGCGGGGACACCGGGGGGACACCGCGGGGACACCGGGAGGGAGCGGGGACACCGAGGGGACACCGGGAGGGGAGCGGGCAGCGTGGGGAGAAAGGGCCGAGAGGAACCGGGGCGCTTTCGGGGCCCGGGGGATAACGGGGAGACACCGAGGGGACCGAAAGGCCCCCGGGGATAACGGGGACCGTGGAGTGGGGAGATCCCGGGGGATAACGGGGACACCGGGCCGGGGGATGAGAGCACCGGGAGCCGCAGTGGGACAGGGGAAATAATGAACGGGGACGAGGGGGACGAGGGGTGGGTGGCACACGGGGCACCGGGGGTGGGATGGTGGCACCGGGGCCAGCGGGGTGGTCCCCACACGGTGCCGTCCCCCCCAGACCTGTTCGGGTCGGTGGAGCCGCTCCTGCCCAGCCTGCGGGAGGACGGGGTGGCCGTGTGGGTGCTGGGAGCGGGGCCGTACCCGCCGGGCGTGGTGGCGCTGCAGGAGCTGCTGGACGCGGCCTCCGAGGAGCTGGAGCCCGAGGACGTGTGGGAGCCCGAGGACATGAACGACACCTGCCTCTACATCTTCACCTCGGGCACCACCGGTGCGGCCGGGCCCGGGGCCGGGGGGCTCAGGGTGAGCGTGGGAGGGGGCTCAGCTCCGTTTTCCCCTTCCAGGCCTCCCCAAAGCCGCCCGCGTGTCCCACCTCAAGGCCGTCATGTGCCTGAGCTTCTACGAGCTGGTGGGAGCCTCCAGCCGGGACGTCGTGTACCTGGCGCTGCCCCTCTACCACATGGCCGGGTCCCTGCTGGGCATCGTGGGCTGCCTCGGCATCGGTGAGCGGGGCCGGGCCCGGGGGGCTCCGGGGGGCTCCGGGGGGGTTTCGGGGGCTGATCCCCCCCTGCCCATCCCGCAGGGGCCACGTGTGTGCTGAAGGAGAAGTTCTCAGCCAGCCAGTTCTGGGACGACTGCCGCGCCGAGGGCGTCACCGTCTTCCAGTACATCGGGGAGCTGTGCCGGTACCTGGTGAACCAGCCCCAGGTCAGGGCGGGGGGCCGGGCTCGGGGGGGTCCCGGGGGGCGCCCCCGGAGCTGACGGTGTCCCCGCAGCGCCCCGGGGAGCGGCAGCACGGGCTGAGGCTGGCGGTGGGCAGCGGCCTCCGCCCCGACGTGTGGCGGAGCTTCCAGCAGCGCTTCGGGCCCGTGCGCATCGTGGAGACCTACGGGATGAGCGAGGGCAACGTCACCCTCTTCAACTACACCGGCACCCCGGGCGCCGTGGGGCGCTGCAGCTTCATCTACAAGGTCTGGGGGGCTGCGATGGGGGGTCCCCAACACCCCCCGAACCCCCCAGCCCAGGCGCTGACCCCCCCCGGCCGCTCCCGCAGCTCTTCTCGCCCTTCGAGGTCGTTCGTTACGACGTCGCGGCCGGAGCACCGGAGCGGGACCGGGCCGGACGCTGCATCCGCGCCCGCACGGGTGAGGAGCGGGCGCGGGGCGGCCCCGGGGCGTGCCCGGGGGGCCCCGGTCACCGTTCCCGTCCCCCCAGGTGAGACGGGGCTGCTGATCGCGCCGGTGACGCCCCGGACGCCGTTCCTGGGCTACGCCGGCAGCCGGGAGCTGTCGGAGCAGAAGCTGCTCCGCGGGGTCTTCGCCGAGGGGGACGAGTTCTTCAACACCGGGGACCTGGTGGAGCAGGACGCCGAGCAGTTCGTGCGATTCCGGGACCGCATCGGGGACACCTTCAGGTGCTGCAGCCCCCCGGGACGGGGGCGCCCCCAGGTCCCCCCCTGCCTGTCCCTATTCGGCGTTCTGGGGTTGTCTCAGCCCCATTAAACATTTTTGGGGTCTCATCCCCGTCCTGCTCCTCGCTGTCCCCTCGCAGGTGGAAAGGCGAGAACGTGGCCACCACGGAAGTGGCCGAGGCGCTGCTGGCCCACGAGTCCCTGCAGGAAGCCACCGTTTACGGCGTCACCGTCCCAGGTACGGCCGCCCCCGGCGCCGCCTCCGGGGCCCCCCCCGCAGCCCCGCGGTGTCCCCCAAGTGTCCCCTCCTCGCCCGCAGGCCACGAGGGCCGCGCCGGGATGGCCGCGCTGGTTCTGCGGCCCGGCCGCTCCCTGGACGGCCCCGGCCTCTACCGGCACCTGGAGCTGCTGCTGCCGCCGTACGCGCGGCCGCGCTTCCTCCGCCTGCAGGTAACGGCGGGTCCCGGGGGGATGCTTGGGGGTGCGGGGGGTGCGGGGGGAGCTCGGGGGTCCCGGGGGTCTCGGGGGTCCCGGGGGGTCCCCACGGCCGCCGCCGCTGTCCCCAGGAGCGGCTGGAGATGACCGAGACGTTCAAGCAGCAGAAGCTGCGGCTGGCGCGGGACGGCTGCGACCCCGCGCTGGTGGCGGCGCCGCTCTTCGTGCTGGACGAGGCCGCCCGAGCCTTCGTCCCGCTGGACCGCGAGCGCTGGGAGCGGCTCCGGGACGGGCGGATCCGCATCTGAGCGGGCCCGGGGGTCCCGCGTCCGTCCCGGGGGTCCCGTGGCCGTTCTGGGGGTCCCCGTGCCCATCCTGTACCCCCTGTGATCCCCGGTGTGTCCTGGGGGTCCCCCCGTGTCCCTCCTGCCGTCCCTGAGCTCCTCGCGTCCGTCCCGGGGGTCCCCGAGTCCATCCTGTCCCCTCCGTGTCCCCCCAAGTGCCCCCCACGTCCATCCCTGTCCCCTCCCCTGTCCCCTCCCCCTGTCCCCTCCCCTGTCCCCTCCCAGCCGCCGGTGCCTCCCCCCCTCCGGGGGCTCTTTGTACACAAAATTTCCCCATTTTGGGGTCGTTTTTTGGCAAATAAAACTCTTTTGTAGCAAATCTGGTCCCTGTCACCCCCAAATCGGGGGTGGGGACACCGAAGCCGCTGTCCCCGTGTCCTGCAGGGTTTGGGGGGGAATTTGGGGTCCCCTCCTAATCTGCCACCCTCTCCTTATTAAATAATTATTACCAAGGGCTGAAGTTTTAATTCGTTTTATTTTTTAGCCTTTCTCCAAAAATTGGGGGATCTCCGCTCCCCCTCCCCACTTTGCCATCGGTCCCGAGCTCAAACCCGATGGAAAAGAGGAAAAAAAATGGGGAAAACCCCTTAAATTTGTGCAAAAAGCCCAATTTCCACCCACCCCACCCCAAGCCAGAAATTGGGTCTAAAATCCTCTAAATTGGGGCTGAAATCGCCCAAATTTGGACCAAAATCAGGGGCCAAAATCCCAAAAATTTGGCCTGAAGGACGGAAATGGGAATTAAAATGCTGCAAATGGGGCTGAAACCCTGGAAATGAGGATTAAATTCTCGAATTTTGGGGCTGGATCCAGAAATTGGGGGTAAAGTCCTGCAAACGGGGGCTGAAATCCTCGAATTGGTACCAAAATCCTCGAACTGGCCCAAATCCAGAGCCTGGGGACTGAAATCCTGAGGATTGGGATCAAATTCCACACCGGGCCTACAATCCTGGAAATTGGGACAGAAATCCCCAAGTTTTGGCCTGAAACTGGGGCTAAAAATCTTGAATTTTTTTCCTGAAACCCAACCTGGGCCGAAACCCCGGAAATTTTACCCAAATCCCCAAATTTGGTCGCGGAACAACAAAAAAAACCCGGGTGCAAAATGCTGAAAATGGGGAGTGGAACGCGATGGTTTGGGCTGAAATCCCGGAATTTTGGGCTGAAATCCCGGAATTTTGGGCTGAAATCCTGGAATTTCGGGTTGAAATCCTGGAATTTTGGACTGATATCCTGTAATTTTGGATTGAAATCCTGGAATTTCGCACTGATATCCTGGAATTTCGCACTGATATCCTGGAATTTTGGGCTGAAATCCTGGAATTTCGGACTGATATCCTGGGCTGAAATCCCAGAATTTTGGGCTGAAATCCTGGAATTTTGTACTGAAATCCTGGAATTTGGGGTTTAAATCCTGGAATTTGGGGCTGAAATCCTGGAATTTCGGGTTTAAATCCCGGAATTTTGGGTTTAAATCCCGGAATTTTGTACTGAAATCCCGGAATTTGGGGTTTAAATCCTGGAATTTTGGGTTTAAATCCTGGAATTTTGGGTTTAAATTCTGGAATTTCGGGTTTAAATCCTGGAATTTGAGGTTTAAATCTCGGAATTTCGTGCTGAAATTCTGGAATTTGGGGGTTAAATCCTGGAATTTTGGGTTTAAATCCCGGAATTTCGGGCCAATCCCCCCCAGCCCCGCTCCCCTCGCCCCCATCCCGGTTTCCCGCCCGCCCCGGCGCTCCCGGGGGGATTTTGGAGAGGAAGAGGCGCAGCCGGGGTTGTTGGAGCCGTGTATTGTCGGGAAGCCAATCCAGAATAAAAACAGTGCAAATACAGGCCGGGGTGTGACCCCCGGGGGTCCCGTGTGAAAGGCACAGAATCGGGGGTGGCCCCCCCCGGCCCCCCCTCCTTGCACGGTTCATGTCACACACGAGGCCACACGACACGGACGTGACACTTCCACAACTCCGGGCCCGTCCTTCCCGAAGCCTTCCCGGGAATTTTTTGCCGGTTTTCCGTTAATTTTTTTTTTTTGTCTCGTTGCTTTTTTTTTTTCTTTTTTTTCTTTTTTTTCTACACAATGTACAGGTTTGGTTGTCTTTTTTTTTTTTTTTTTTTTTTTATCTCCGCGGATTTTTTTTTTTTTTTTCTTTTTTAACCTTTTTTTGTCCTTTTTTTTTTTTTTTTTTTTGCCTTTTTAATGTGTCAAGAAACAGCTCAGTTTTATATACACGGATGAGTCCTGGTTATATCGGCAGCGAGAGCGGAAGCAAACGGGGCGGGACGGGGAATTTCGGGCAGGAATTTGGGGATGGGGATGGGAAATGCCTTTGGAGGAACCAAAAAAAACCCCCCCTCCCCCGAAACAGAAACCCCAAAAAAGCATTTTCACAAGCGGATCTACCCCTAGCCGGAAAAAAAGCAGGAAAAATCCTGGAAGTTTGGAGCGGGGGGAATAAAAAAAGGGAATTTTCGGGGATATAACAGCCCTGGGGGCGGCGGGGGGGAGGGGGGCAAGCCAAAAATAATAATAATTATAATAATAATAATAATAAAAATAGGGATAAACCTATGCGGGGGAGGGGGGGGCAGACATGGATCAAATCCCCCCTGGAATTCCGGGATTGGGGTGGGGGCAGGGAGGGACTGCCTGGGATCCCGGGAAGGGCCTGGGGTCATTTTTGGGGTTGGGGGAGTCAATTTGGGGGGTGGGAACTGCCCAGGACCCCCCAAAGGGGTTTGGGGTCGTTTTTTGGGGGGTGGGATCTGCCCAGGACCCCCAGGAGGGGTTTGGGGTCGTTTTTTGGGGGTGGGATCTGCCCGGGATCATTTTGGGGGGGGGGAACTGCCCGCAGCCCCCAGGGCTGAGCCCCCCGGGGGGTGACAGGGGTGTCCCCCCCAGACTCATTTATAGCACCAAGAGTTCGGCCCCCCCCGGGGGCCCCCCCTATTGCACTTGGGTTTGGGAGTTTTTTCCAGGTTTTCACCATTTTCAGGGGTGAAAAATCCCCTTTTTGGGGGGTTTTTAAATTCATTTTCTCATTGAAACTCGGCCCAGGGGCCCTGGGGGGGGGACAGTGGCACTTGGGGGGGACCCCCGGGGGGGTGGAGGGGGAGTGACCCCTCCCCAAAGTAAAAGAAACCCCTAAAATAACCCAAAAATTCAGGTTTTAGCCCCAAAACCCGATTTGTCAAAGTGCTCCCGGGGTGAGGATTGGGGGAGGGAAGGAGGAATTGAGGGGAGGGGGAGGGGAGCAGCTGGGAATGGTCAAAGCCGATGAAAACGCCCCAAATTAATTCCCATTTCCGGATACAAAACCCCACTGAACCCCCCCCACCCAAAAATCCCAATAAACCCAATAAACCCAATAAACCAAATCAACCCCAGCCTTTTCTGCCTCTGGGGGGTCCCGGGGGGGATTTTGGGGGGTCCAACCCCCCCCAGGGCTAAGTGCTCATTGAATTCGGGGAGGGGGCTGCAGAGGGGGTCCCTCCCCCAATTCCGGGGGGTTTGGGGTCCCCCCAGTTTAAGGGGGTGGGGTTGGGTCCCCCCCCGGTTTTGGGGTCTCCCCTTTAGGGCTGGGGCTCCCCCAGGTTTGGGGGGATTTGGGGGATTTGGGGGATTTGGGAATTGCACGAGAGGAGCAGGAATGGGGAAAGGCTCCAGGAAAAGGGGAAGGGACAAAACTCAGGGGAACCACGAGAAAATGGGGAGGGAGGGAGGGGGAGGGGAGGGAGGGGGAGGGGGAGGGGAGGGAGGGGGGAGGGGAGGCTGAAGTGCAAATCGAGAATTTTCTCGCGGCTCATTTTCTTGCTTTGGGTTGTCCTCGACACCCCCAGGGGACAGCGAGACCCCCCCAGTGCCACCCCTGGGGACAGAGGGGACACCGAGACCCCCCGGTGCCACCCCTGGGGACAGAGGGGACATCAGAGCCCCCCCCGTGCCTCCCCTGTCACCCCCAGGGTGTCACACAGGGACCCCCTCTGGTGCCATTGGCGGCCCCAGTGCCACCGCCGGGTGACAAGAGGAGCATGCAGGGACTGGGGACACATCTGGGGACAGCAGAGGGGACACGGTGGGGACACAGTGGGGACACAGTGGGGACACGGTGGGGACACTCACCCGCCCCGCGGTGCCTCCGCTCCGCTCTCTGCTCCGGAGCCGCCGCGTCCCCCGTGGGGACAGGGACAGCAGGGACACCCCTGGGGGGGTCTGGTCACCTCGAGGGACCCCTGGGGACACCGAGGGACCCCCGAGGGGCCCTTGGGACAGGTCTGGCAGTGCCACCACCCCTGGGGACATCGGGACGGGGACTGGGGTCAGGGGGTGGTGACACCCCGGGGTGGGGTCAGGGGGTGGTGACACCCCGGGGTGGGGTCTGGGGGTGGTGACACCCCGGGATCGGGGTCAGGGGGTGGTGACACCCTGGGATCGGGGTCTGGGGGTGGTGACACCCCGGGATCGGGGTCAGGGGGTGGTGACACCCCAGGATCGGGGTCAGGGGGTGGTGACACCCCAGGATCGGGGTCAGGGGGTGGTGACACCCCGGGGTGGGCTCTGGGGGTCCCCTGGGTCAGGCCCGAAGGGGATTTGCCCCCCCCCAGGGGTCGGATCCTGCTTCCCTCAGACGCCCCCGATCCCCCCGGAATCGGCACAGGCCGCCCCCAAAATCCCCCCTGGGGGACGGGGGAAGGTGCCCTTGCCAAAGTCTCTGGAAAAGGGAGAAAAAAGCTTTAACCATCCATGGAGCGAAGAGGAGAGGGGGAAAAATAAGGAAAAAAAGGGGCAAAAAACAACCCACAACACAAGGAGGAAGCGGCGGCGTTACAAAACGAGCGGGGCCGGGGCTGCCCCTCGGGCCGGGCGGGGCCGGGCCCGCTGGTTTGAAATGTTTGTTTTGTCTGTTTTGCCACGTTCTGCGTGGTTCTCTCGGTGTGCTCTCCCCGGAGGCCCGGCAGAGGGAGGGCAGCCGGGGCTATTTCTGTCCGCTGATGGACTGGGATATGGAGCGGGGCGGGATCATATCCAGCAGGTATTCCCGCTGCCGGTCCGCCAGGCTCGACGCTTTGTGGCCCCCGATGCCGGCGTTCAGGTAGGCGATGTTCACCCCTGGGGACGCCACGCACGCTCCGGCACCGCGCCGAGCCCGCCCGGGAATCCACAGACCCCCACAGACCACACCGAGCCCACCCGGGAACCCACCGAGCCCACCCTGGGACCCCACAGACCCCCACAGACCCCGCCAAGCCCACCCGGGACCACACTGGGCAGGAAGGGCCAGGACAGGGCTGGCAGAATTCCCAAATTCTGCCCCAAAATCCAGTGGGTGTGGCGTGAGCTGTCCCATGCTGCAATCCCAATCCCATCCCATTCCATCCCATCCCAGCTCATCCCAGCCCATCCCATTATCCCATCCCAGCCCAGCCCCATTTCCATCCCATCCCATTATCCCATTGCATCCCATTATCCCATCCCATTATCCCAATCCCATCCCATTCCATCCCATTATCCCATCCCAATATCCCATCCCAATATCCCATCCCATTGTCCCATTTTCCCATTATCCTGTTATCCCATTATCCCACTGCATCCCATTATCCCATCCCACTATCCCGTTATCCCATTACCCCCTTACCCCGTTATCCCATTATCCCGTTATCCCATCCCATTCCCATTACCCCGTTATCCCATTATCCCATCCCGTTATCCCGTTATCCCATCCCGTTATCCCATTATCCTATCCCATTATCCCATCCCACTATCCCATTATCCCATTACCCCCTTACCCCCTTACCCCGTTATCCCATTATCCCGTTATCCCATCCCATTCCCATTACCCCGTTATCCCATCCCGTTCTCCCGTTATCCCATCCCGTTACCCCGTTATCCCATCCCGTTCTCCCGTTATCCCATCCCGTTATCCCGTTCTCCCATTATCCCATCCCGTTATCCCATTATCCTGTTCTCCCGTTATCCCACCCCGTTCTCCCGTTCTCCCGTTCCGTACCTGGCATTCCCAGGAGCCCCCCGGCCACGGAGAGCTGCGGGGCCTGGGCGAAGTTGGACAGCATGGAGCGCGCCGAGGTGGGGATCCCGCGCTGGAGGCTGCTCTGGGGCTGCGGCGCCTGCGGGGGCACGGGGGCGTTGGCACGGCGGGGAGGGCTCCCACCCGTTAATTATCCCGTTAATGATCCCGTTAATGATCCCGTTCATGATCCCACCTGCCGGAGCGTGTGGTGCCGCAGGATCCCGTCCTGTTTGCCCACGCTGGGCACGGCGGGCGCGGCCGTGGGCGACAGCGCTGCCTGCTGCTGCAGCCGCTGCTCGATCTCCTGCGGGGAGGGACACTCAGATCCAGGGAATGGGAAACTGCAGATCCAGGGAATGGGAAACTGCAATTCCCAGGGAATGGGAAACTGCAATTCCCATGGGAATGGGAAACTGCAGCTCCAGGGAATGGGAAACTGCAATTCCCATGGGAATGGGAAACTGCTCAATTCCCATGGGAATGGGAAACTGCAGATCCAGGGAATGGGAAACTGCAATTCCCAGGGAATGGGAAACTGCTCAATTCCCATGGGAATGGGAAACTGCAGATCCAGGGAATGGCAAACTGCAGATCCAGGAAATGGGAAACTGCAATTCCCATGGGAATGGGAAACTGCAATTCCCATGGAAATGGGAGACTGCAGATCCAGGGAATGGGAAACTGCAGATCCAGGGAATGGGAAACTGCAATTCCCAGGGAATGGGAAACTGCAGATCCAGGGAATGGGAAACTGCAGCTCCAGGGAATGGGAAACTGCAGCTCCAGGGAATGGGAAACTGCTCAATTCCCATGGGAATGGGAAACTGCAGCTCCAGGGAATGGGAAACTGCAATTCCCAGGGAATGGGAAACTGCAATTCCCATGGGAATGGGAAACTGCAGCTCCAGGGAATGGGAAACTGCAGCTCCAGGGAATGGGAAACTGCTCAATTCCCATGGGAATGGGAAACTGCTCAATTCCCAGGGAATGGCAAACTGATCAATTCCCATGGGAATGGCAAACTGATCAATTCCCATGGGAATGGGAAACTGCAATTCCCATGGGAATGGGAAACTGCACAATTCCCAGGGAATGGCAAACTGCAGCTCCAGGGAATGGGAAACTGCAGCTCCCAGGGAATGGCAAACTGCACAATTCCCATGGGAATGGGAAACTGCAGATCCAGGGAATGGGAAACTGCACAATTCCCAGGGAATGGGAAACTGCAATTCCCATGGGAATGGGAAACTGCAGATCCAGGGAATGGGAAACTGCAATTCCCATGGGAATGCCATCCCGCCGACCTGGCCGGGATAGGATGAGTGGGATGGGATCAATGGGATGAGACGGGGATAATGGAATGGGATGGGACAGGACGAGTGGTTTGGGATGGTTCAGGATGGTCTGGAATGGTCTGGAATGGTCTGGGATGGGTCTGGAATGGTCTGGGATGGTTCAGGACAGTCTGGGATGGTCTGGGATAATTCAGAATGGTCTGGAATGGTCTGGGATGGTCTGGGATGGTTCAGGACAGTCTGGGATGATCTGGGATGGTCTGGGATGGTCTGGAATGGTCTGGGATGGTCTGGGATGGTCTGGGATGGTCTGGAATGGTCTGGAATGGTCTGGGATGGTCTGGGATGGTCTGGGATGGTTCAGGACAGTCTGGGATGGTCTGGGATAATTCAGAATGGTCTGGGATGGTCTGGGATGGTCTGGTATGGTTCAGAATGGTTCAGAATGGTCTGGGATGGTTCAGGATTGTTTGGGATGTTTCGGGATGGTCTCAGCCGGCCGGAGGGTCCGGCCTGGCTGTCCGGAAGGCACCGGGGATCTCCCGACCTGCTCCTGCTGCAGGGCCT
This sequence comes from Prinia subflava, assembly GCF_021018805.1. Taxonomy (NCBI): domain Eukaryota; kingdom Metazoa; phylum Chordata; class Aves; order Passeriformes; family Cisticolidae; genus Prinia; species Prinia subflava. Next base: position 411,167 of record NC_086281.1, on the reverse strand, counting down.
TGACGAAGGCGTTCTTGAGGCGGTTCGTGTGCTCGGCCTTGAGCGCCTTCTTCTGGTTGGAGGTCTGGCACTGCTCGCACAGGATGCGCCCGCCCTTCTCCTGCTTCCAGTGCGGCGTGAAGTCGGTGCGGCACTGCGCGCACACGAACGGCTCCACGCGCGGCACCGCCGGCGCGCTCTTCCCTGCGGGGCGGCAGCCTCAGCACGGGCACGGCAGAACCCAAATTCAACCCACACCCTCAGCACGGGCACGGCAAAACCGAACCCAACTCACACCCTCACCCTCAGCACGGGCACGGCAGAACCAAAATCAAACCCTTACCCTCAGCACGGGCACGGCAGAACCCAAACTCACACCCTCACCCTCAGCACGGGCACGGCAGAACCAAACCCAACCCACACCCTCAGCACGGGCACGGCAGAACCCAAACCTAACCCACACCCTCAGCACGGGCACGGCAGAACCCAAACTCACACCCTCACCCTCAGCACGGGCACGGCAGAACCCAAATTCAACCCACACCCTCAGCACGGGCACGGCAGAACCCAAACCTAACCCACACCCTCAGCACGGGCACGGCAGAACCCAAACCTAACCCACACCCTCAGCACGGGCACGGCAGAACCCAAATTCAACCCACATCCTCAGCACGGGCACAGCAGAACCCAAAATCACACCCTCAGCACGGGCACGGCAGAACCCAAAATCAACCCACACCCTCAGCACGGGCACGGCAGAACCCAAAATCACACCCTCACCCTCAGCACGGGCACGGCAGAACCCAAAATCAACTCACACCCTCAGCACGGGCACGGCAGAACCCAACTCACACCCTCACCCTCAGCACGGGCACGGCAGAACCCAAACTCACACCCTCAGCACGGGCACAGCAGAACCCAAAATCACACCCTCAGCACGGGCACGGCAGAACCCAAACCTAACCCACATCCTCAGCACGGGCATGGCAGAACCCAAAATCACACCCTCAGCACGGGCACGGCAGAACCAAACCCACACCCTCAGCACGGGCATGGCAGAACCAAACCCAACCCACACCCCCAGAATCTGCCCCAGAACCGCGGAGAGCTGGGCAGGAACCCGGGGATTTCCCGGGGAATCCCGCGGATCGGCCAAAGTGCTGAGAATTTGGGGTAAAATCCCGCAAATCTGGTCTGAAATCTTGGAGACCCGTTAAAAACCTTCAAGGTTTTTAACCTAAAAATCCACAAACCCCAACAACTCCTTCTAAAACCCTTCCGAGCATACTCCAAACCCCACAGGTTCACCCTAAACCCCAACTCCTAAAACCCTTCCAACCCACCCCAAAATTCCATAAAACCTAACAACTCCTTCTAAAACCCTTCCAAGCACCCCTCAAACCCCATGGGTTCACCCCGAACCCCAACAACTCCTTCTAAAACCCTTCCAACCCACCCCAAAATTCCATAAACCCTAACAACTCCTTCTAAAACCCTTCCAAGCATCCTCCAAATTCCAGAGTTTCCACCCAAACCCCAACAACTCCTTCTAAAACCCTTCTGAGCATCCCCAAACCCCCCAGGTTCACCCTAAACCCCAACTCCTAAAACCCTTCCAACCCACCCCAAAATTCCATAAACCCTAACAACTCCTTCTAAAACCCTTCCAAGCATCCTCCAAATTCCAGAGTTTCCCCCCAAACCCCAACAACTCCTTCTAAAACCCTTCCAACCCACCCCAAAATCCCAAGGTTTCACCCTAAACCCTAACAACTCCTTCTAAAACCCTTCAGGCATCCCCAAATTCCACAAACCCCAGCAATTCCTTCTAAAACCCTTCCAAGCACCCCTCAAACCCCACAGGTTCACCCCAAACCCCAACAACTCCTTCTAAAACCCTTCCAACCCACCCCAAAATTCCATAAACCCCAACAACTCCTTCTAAAACCCTTCCAAGCATCCTCCAAATTCCAGAGTTTCCGCCCAAACCCCAACAACTCCTTCTAAAACCCTTCTGAGCATCCCCAAACCCCCCAGGTTCACCCTGAACCCCACAATTCCTTCTAAAACCCTTCGAACCCATCCCCAAACCCCACAGGTTCACCCCGAACCCCAACAACTCCTTCTAAAACCCTCCCAAGCATCCCCCAAATTCTACAAACCCCAACAACTCCTTCTAAAACCCTCCCAAGCATCCCCCAAATTCTACAAACCCCAACAACTCCTTCTAAAACCCTTCTGAGCATCCCCAAACCCCACAGGTTCACCCTGAACCCCACAATTCCTTCTAAAACCCTTCCAACCCATCCCCAAACCCCCCGAAACCCCTGAACCCCCCAATTCCACCGCGGAACCCCACAAATCGAGTCCAAACCCCCCGAACCCCCCCTGGACGGGCCGGGCAGTGACCTTGGCTGTCGATGACGCTCTGCACCACCTCCTCCAGCCCCACCATGTAGATGAACTCGCTGTTGGCGGCGCTGGGCAGGAAGTGCAGCAGCGGCGCGGGCGGTTTGGGCGGGGGGATCTCCAGCAGCGTCTTCTCCAGCTGCTTGCGCAGCGCCAGCTTGGCGGCCGCCTGCGAGTTGGCGGCGTCCGAGAGCGCGCTGGGGCTGGGCAGCGGGGACGACACGCGCGCCACCGAGCCCGGCTGCATGTGCGACGCCAGGTTCATGTAGATGGCGGAGGAGGACGAGCGCTGGCACGGCACCGACGAGCCCGACTGCTGCGGGGGGACGGGATGGGATTCGGGATTAGGGGGGAATTTGGGATGAAGGTGGGATTCGGGATCAGGGTGGGATTCGGGATCAGGGAGGGAATTTGGGATCAAGGTGGGATTCGGGATTAGGGGGGAATTCGGGATGAAGGTGGGATTGGGGATTAGGGGGGAATTCGGGATCAGGGGGGAATTTGGGATCAGGGAGGGAATTTGGGATCAGGGTGGAATTTGGGATCAGTGAGGGAATTCGGGATCAGGGAGGGAATTTGGGATCAGGGTGGAATTTGGGATCAGTGAGGGAATTCGGGATCAGGGTGGAATTTGGGATCAGGGAGGGAATTCGGGATCAGGGAGGGAATTTGGGATCAGGGTGGGATTTGGGATCAGGGGGGAATTCGGGATCAGGGTGGAATTTGGGATCAGTGAGGGAATTCGGGATCAGGGGGGAATTTGGGATCAGGGTGGGATTCGGGATCAGGGGGGAATTTGGGATCGGGGGGAATTTGGGATCAGGGGGGAATTCGGGATCAGGGAGGGATTCGGGATCAGGGTGGGATTTGGGATCAGGGAGGGAATTTGGGATCGGGGGGAATTTGGGATCAGGGTGGGATTCGGGATCAGGGGGAATTTGGGATCAGGTGGGATTCGGCATCAGGGGGGAATTTTCCAAACCAGTGGAAACCAGCCCAAAGCAGTGCCCAGCAGCCCAGCCCAGTGCCCAGCAGCCCAAACCAGTGGAAACCACCCCAAACCAGTGAAAACCATCCCAAACCAGTGCTCAGCAGCCCAGCCCAGTGCCCGCCAGCCCATCCCGTGCCCTCCCAGCCCAAACCAGTGCCCACCCAGCCCAGCCCAGTGCCCACCCAGCCCATCCCGTGCCCTCCCAGCCCAAACCAGTGCCCACCCAGCCCAGCCCGTGCCCTCCCAGCCCAAACCAGTGCCCACCAGCCCATCCCAGTGCCCACCAGCCCAACCCAGTGCCCGCCAGCCCAGTCCAGCCCAGCCCAGCCCAGCCCATGCCCACCAGCCCATCCCAGTGCCCACCCAGCCCAGCCCGTGCCCGCACCGGCTGGTAGTTGATGGCGGGGCTCATCCCGGGCGTGGACGTGCGCACCAGGCCGGATTTCTGGGGCCCGCGCTGGCCCTGGAGCTGCGCGGGGCTGGGGGCGATGACGCGCTGGGACATCAGCATGTGGGGCAGCGCCGAGCTGGCGGCCGAGCGGATCACGCTGTGGCCCTGCCGGGGAGCCCGCGCGGGGTCAGAGCCCGGGACAGCCCCAAACACCCCCCGTGTCCCCCGAGCTCGGTGAGAAAATCACAGAAAAGGGAGGGAATCCGGAGTGCTGATCCATGGAATTCCTGCTTATCCAAACCCCACACGCTCCCAATCCCCACATCCCCGCTCCTCTCCACACTGGCCTGGGGTTTATGGGATTGTGGCTTTTTCCTGTGGGAGGCTGGAATTGCTCCGTGGTCAGGGAGAGGGGCAGGAATCCATGGGGCAAACAGTTCCAGTGGCTTTTCCTTCGGGAACACCAGGATGGTGCAGAGAATTCCCACCCTCCTCACCCCACTCCAGCTGGGACTGGCCATTCACAGGATCAGGGAATATCCAGCTCCACAAGGATCACGGGGTCCAATTCCTGCCAAACCCAACCCCAAGCACCAGGAACTGCGGGAATTCCTCTGCCTCTGGAAAAAAGCCCCTCTGCACGCAGCAGAATCAGCGTTTTCCAGGAAAAACGGGAACGCTCACCTGTAATGTCCTTAAATTCTGCGGCTCCACGCCCTGAGCTCCGGGCCGGGAGGGGATCTTGGACAGGCCCTGCTGCCCCACGTGGGCGGGGGACGGCTGCACGATGGAGGCGGCGTTCTGGACCACGGGAGCCTGGGGCAGGGATCCGGGATCAGCCGGGATCAGCCGGGATCAGCCGGGATCAGGAACCCAGGGGTTTGTTTCCCGGGAATAAAGGGGTTTGTTTCCCGGGAATCCAGGGGTTTGTTTCCCAGGAATAAAGGGGTTTGTTTCCCAGGAATCCAGGGGTTTGTTTCCTAGGATCCAGGGGTTTGTTTCCCGGGAATCCAGGGGTTTGTTTCCCGGGAATCCAGGGGTTTGTTTCCCGGGAATAAAGGGGTTTGTTTCCCGGGAATCCAGGGGTTTGTTTCCCGGGAATCCAGGGGTTTGTTTCCCAGGAATAAAGGGGTTTGTTTCCCAGGAATCCAGGGGTTTGTTTCCTAGGATCCAGGGGTTTGTTTCCCGGGAATCCAGGGGTTTGTTTCCCAGGAATAAAGGGGTTTATTTGTTTCCCAGGAATCCAGGGGTTTGTTTTCCGGGAATCCGGGGGTTTGTTTTCCGGGAATCCAGGGGTTTGTTTTCCGGGAATAAAGGGGTTTGTTTCCCGGGATCCAGGGGTTTGTTTTCCGGGAATAAAGGGGTTTGTTTCCCAGGAATAAAGGGGTTTGTTTCCCAGGAATAAAGGGGTTTGTTTTCCGGGAATCCAGGGGTTTGTTTCCCGGGAATCCAGGGGTTTGTTTCCCAGGAATCTGGGGGTTTGTTTCCCGGGAATCCGGGGGTTTGTTTTCCGGGAATCCAGGGGTTTGTTTCCCAGGAATCCAAGGGTTTGTTTTCCGGGAATCCAGGGGTTTGTTTCCCGGGAACCCGGGGGTTTGTTTCCCAGGAATCTGGGGGTTTGTTTTCCAGGGGGAATTGGTGAGGGAATGCCCCGGGTGCAGCAGGGAGGCTCCGTGCCCACCCCTTCCCCTCGTCCCACCCGTGCCCATCCCGCACCTTCTGCACCACGTTCTCCTTCTGGAGCTGGCTCTGCCGCAGCTTCTTGAGGAGCACCAGCCGCGCCTCCTCCAGCCGCAGCTCGTCCCGGAGCTGCTTGATCAGCTGCTGCCGCTCCTCCAGGCTCTTCCCCTGCAAAACGCCGCGCAGGGCGTGAGGGGGAGCCGGATCCCAGCGGGAATTTGGAGTGCAAGGACCGGGGGCTGCAGCGCCCCAAATCCTTCAGCCCCTCCCCTGTGCCTGTCCTGGGATGGAATTCGCGCTCCTCACCTTGAACATCTCCAGGTTGGCCGCCTTGAGCCGCTCCTCCATGCGGGAGCTGGAGCGGGGGCTGGAGGCCTCGTTGTCCGACAGGACGATGATGTCCGGGGACGGGGTCAGCCGGCCCCGGTCCTGCTCACTGCGGGGGAGAGCCCAGTGAGGTGGGAACTGGGACTGGGGAATCCCAGTGAGCTGGGAACTGGGACTGGGGAATCCCAGTGAGCCGGGAACTGGGAATCCCAGTGAGCCCCAGTGAGCCAGGAACTGGGATTGGGGAATCCCAGTGAGCCAGGAACTGGGATTGGGGAATCCCAGTGAGCCGGGAACTGGGACTGGGGAATCCCAGTGAGCCCCAGTGAGCCGGGAACTGGGATTGGGGAATCCCAGTGAGCCGGGAACTGGGAATCCCAGTGAGCCCCAGTGAGCCGGGAACTGGGACTGGGGAATCCCAGTGAGCCGGGAACTGGGACTGGGGAATCCCAGTGAGCCGGGAACTGGGATTTCGGGAATCCCAGTGAGCTGGGAACTGGGATTTGAGAGTCCCAGTGAGCCGGGAACTGGGACTGGGGAATCCCAGTGAGCCCCAGTGAGCCGGGAACTGGGATTTCAGGAATCCCAGTGAGCTGGGAACTGGGATTTGAGAGTCCCAGTGAGCTGGGAACTGGGACTGGGGAATCCCAGTGAGCCGGGAACTGGGACTGGGGAATCCCAGTGAGCCGGGAACTGGGATTTCAGGAATCCCAGTGAGACGGGAACTGGGATCTGGGAGCCCCAGTGAGCCAGGAATGTGGGATTGGGGAGCCCCAGTGAGCCAGGAACTGGGATTGGGAATCCAAGTGAGCCAGCAGTGTGGGATTTGGGAATCCCAGTGAGCCAGGAACTGGGATTTGGGGAATCCCAGTGAGCCAGCAGTGTGGGACTGGGGAGCCCCAGTGAGCAGGGAACTGGGATTTCAGGAATCCCAGTGAGCCAGCAGTGTGGGATTTCGGGAGCAGGACCCCCCTCATCCCAGCAGCGTTGCCCCCATGGACACCAGCAGGGAGGGAGGGGCTCCCTCAGCCCCAGGCCCTCTCCAGGGCTGTAAATCCCAGCGGGGATCGGGTGGGAATCGGGAGCGTGTCCTGGTGCTGGGCTGGGAGGGAAAGGCAGGGATGCTCCATTGGAACTGCTCGTCCTCGCTGCAGGGGAGAAGGGGCTGAGCCCCCCCATTAACAGCACCACTCCCAGTCTATCCCAGCCCAAATCTACTGGAAAAGCTCATTCCATAAAGTAAAACCAGCATGAATGTCCAGCCGATCCAGGACCGGGATTGGGAAACGAAAGGGAGCAGCAGGGAAAAGAAATAAACCAAAATTCAGTGGTGGGATCCAGGCAGGCTCATCCCGGGAAAGGAGACTCCGAGAAAAGCCCTTTGCTACTCTGGATTTCCTTCCTGCAGCTGGAGAGCCTTGGAAAGCTTGGAATAATCCGGCATGGAGCAGTGGGAATGGCTCAGAGGTAATTCTGGCTCCCCAAAAGGTCCTTGGAGAGAGCCTGGAATCTCTCATCCCAAATCGGAGCTCTGAACACCCAGGAGGGAGCCCAGAGCCAAATCCCAGCTCGGGTTTGGCTGCTCCGGGGCCAGGGGGATGCTCAGGGCTGGGATTTTCCCTCATCTCCCAAATATTCCAGATGTTTTTGTGGATATTCCGAAGCACCAGGGCACAAATTCCAGATCATCCCAAGGAGAAGGAGGCTGCAAACCAGGCTGCTCCCAGGAGCTCCAGGAGCAGGGTTTTCCTGGATGAGGCTGTCCCACAGCTCCAGGGATAATCCGGATACATCCAGGCAGGATTACTGACAGTCCATCATGGGAATGAGAGCCAGAGTCCAATTCCAACAGGGAAAACCGTCCATGAGCAATCCCTGATTGTTGGGTTTCCTTTGTCCAGGGAAGAGCAGAATTCCAGCAGAATCACTGGAGAAGGAGCCACGGCGAGGGAGGCAGGCAGAGGTGAGGAGACGTGGAGCACATTCCCAGGGAAAATCCAGGAAAACGAGGCATTCCCAGTCCCACTTCTCTTTCCAGGGCTGGTTTGAGATCCCAGTGTCCGTGTCCAGTGCTGGTGCCCCAGGGGGTGACCCCACATTCCACAATATCCAAGGAATTCACTGGGGATGCAGCCCACGACCCCCTCCAGGGACACCTCCCACCCTCCCGGGCTGCTCCAGCCTGGCCTTGGACACCTCCAGGGATGAGAAACCCACAAATCCCTGGATAACCTGTGCCACCCTCACAATTCCTTCCTGATCCCTTCCCAGTCTCCCACCTGCCCTCTGTCTGTGCCCCCTCATCCCACCATTCCCACATCCCTCCTGAGCTCCAGGATCACCACCAGGGCCTCTCCAGAACCCCAAAAATCCCATTTACCTCCCCAGACCCCGGAATTCCCGGCACCCACCTCCTCCTGGCGCTCATATCCACGGGCTCGTCGTTGATGTTCTCCTTGCCCGGCCGGGCCGCGCTCCGCCCGTCCCCGTGGGGCCGCAGGCTCCCGTTGAGCTTCTCCTCGTAGCCCTTGATGCCGTCCGGCTTCACCGGGAGCTCGTGGGGCACCTCCAGCCCCGCCAGGTCCTTGCGCTTGAGCAGCGCCAGCATCTTCAGCCTCTCCATGGCCTCGTGCCCCTCCATCTTGAGCCGCTTGGCCAGGACGTCCTCGCGCTCCTCCGCCGGCTCCAGGCTCCGCTTGAGCAGGTTCAGGCGCAGCGCGTCCTCCGTCATGCGGTCCATCCTGAGGGACAGGGACAGGGACAGGGACAGGGACAGGGACAGGGTCAGCGCCGAGGATCCCGGAGAATCCCCCCAGGATCCCCTCCCAGCTCGGCTCGGCCTCCTCAGAGAGCTCTGATCTGCTCATGGAGCTCCTGGAGAGCTCTGATCTCCTCATGGAGCTCCTGCAGAGCTCTGATCTGCTCATGGAGCTCCTGCAGAGCTCTGATCTCCTCATGGAGCTCCAACGCCTCAGAGAGCTCCAAGCTCATGGAGCTCCTGGAGAGCTCAGATCTCCTCACAGCTCCAACGCCTCGGAGAGCTCCAAGCTCACCGAGCCCCTGCAGAGCTCTGATCTGCTCATGGAGCTCCTGGAGAGCTCAGATCTCAGAGCTCCAAGCTCACCGAGCTCCTGGAGAGCTCTGATCTCACAGAGCTCCAGCCTCACTGAGCTCCTCGGAGAGCTCTGATCTGCTCATGGAGCTCCTGCGGAGCTCTGATCTCCTCAGAGCTCCAACGCCTTGGAGAGCTCCAGCCTCACCAAGCTCTTGGAGAGCTCTGATCTCCTCATGGAGCTCCAACGCCTCGGAGAGCTCCAAGCTGACCAAGCTCCTGGAGAGCTCTGATCTCACAGAGCTCCAAGCTCACTGAGCTTTTGGAGAGCTCTGATCTCCTCATGGAGCTCCTGCAGAGCTCTGATCTGCTCATGGAGCTCAAACGCCTCGGAGAGCTCCGACCTCACCGAGCTCCTGCAGAGCTCAGATCTCACAGAGCTCCCATCTCCCCATCCAGGGCAGGAGTTTCCCCCTCTGCAAGGCCCTGAAACCCCTGGGAGCAGCATCCCAATCCCTTCCTCAGGATCAAACCCCGTGGATGCAGCTGGGATGAGCCCCCGGGAGCCCCGGCCCGGCAGGAAATCCCCAGCGCGTGGTTTTCCAGCAGGAACGCTCGGCAGCTCCGGGATGGAGGCACGGGCAGGTCCCTCCCCGCCCTGCCGCCCCTCGGGCTCCCCCGCCTCTGCTCCAGGTGCAGGAATGGCCTCTGGAAAACAGGAGGGAGCCGCAGAGCCCGTCCCAGCCCCATCCCAGGCCTGGAGCCCGGCCCAGCCCCATCCCAGCCCCATCCCAGGCCTGGAGCCCGGCCCAGCCCCATCCCAGCCCCATCCCAATCCCGCTCCCAGGCTGATAAGGAACCAGCTCCGACAACAAAGAGCCACGGCAGCTCCACCTGCAAACCCGCTGGGCAAGGCCTTTCCCCGGCTGGGGACAGGGACAGACGCCCGGGATTAGGTGGGAATTCCGCGTGCCCGGCTCGGGAACACCGGGAACTCCCGGCTCAAAGTGCCCGAGCTCGGAGCAGCCGGACCCCGGGCACCTGGAGCTGCTCCACACCTGGTCCGAGTCATTCCCGGGATAAACCTGAGCCAAATCCTGCCAGGAGAAACCCCTGGAGTGACACATCCCTGCAGCCGGCACACGGGCTCGGCTCCCACCCCAGCAGCAGGGGAGGGCAGCAGGAAAAGCGACGGAAATCTCAAATACAAATCCCTGAAAAAGCCCCAGACGGAGCCTCCACGGGAGCACCCGGGGCTGTCCCGACCTGCTCGTCCCGTCCCTCCACACGAATCCCAAATTTAGCCCGGCAAGCCGGGACAGGCCCCGGGAGCTGCTGCCGCCCCCGCCCCGCAGGAGCGACCCCGGGGATGCTCCAGACGCGCTGGGAGCTGCTCCCGGGAAGGAGGAGCAGGGAGAGGCCCACGGGACCAACATCCCACAGGAAAATCCCTGCTGGGAATGACGAGCTCCCCACCTGAACCGGGCACGGGGCTGGGATCCAGCAGGGAGATCCAGGATCTCCTGCACCAACCTCCTGCTCCAGGGGGTGGAAGGATCCCGCAGGATCCCTCACCCACCTCCTGCTCCATCACCAAGGTGGTCTCCCAGCGCCCTCCCCCCCTCTGGCATTCCAAACAAATCCAAATTACCAGGAGTGGGGCCCACCACTATTTAATCCACTCCAGAGGTTTTCCAGGCTCAGCCAGATCCAATAAAAATTAAATTAGGCTTCGGATTCGGTATTGAATGGGGCCCTTCGGCTGCAGGGGGGAGGGGAGGATCCACTGGGAATTTGCAGAACACTGGGAAAGGCAGGGGGGAGCTCCTGATTCCAGAAATCCCTGGAGTTATTCCCGGGTATCCAGCGGGGCTGGAGGTCGGGCAGGCTCCGGTCCTGGCACATCCCAAACCGGCTCATCCGGCCCCGCCGCCCTCCGGCACCGCTCCCGGGCCCGGCACATCCCGGGGAACGGCCTCTCCCTTCAGCTTCGCCTAAAAACTCCTCCTCGCTGGGACCAAACCCCCAAACCGTGGCAAAACTCACGGGAAACAGGAGCTGAATCCATGGGGTGCCCCCAACTGGGACTGTCCCACTTCCCTGAGTGCCTGGAAACGGGAGCCTGGAGCGGGGCAGGGTGGGATGAGCAGGGCCTGGCTGAGCTCGGGACGCTCTCCAGGACCCCGGGGTGACCCCGGCTCTCCGTGGGGACACTGCTCCGTCCCTGCTCTGTCCCTGCTCCGTCTCTGCTCCGTCCCTGCTCCGTCCCTGCTCCGTCCCTGCTCCGTCCCTGCTCCGTCCCTGTTCCGTCCCTGCTCCGTCCCTGTTCCGTCCCTGCTCCGTCCCTGCCCTGTCCCTGCTCCGTCCCTGCTCCGTCCCTGCTCCGTCCCTGCTCCGTCCCTGCTCCGTCCCTGTTCCGTCCCTGCTCCGTCCCTGCTCCGTCCCTGCTCCGTCCCTGTTCCGTCCCAGCTCCGTTCCTGCTCCGTCCCTGCTCCGTCCCTGCTCCGTCCCTGCTCCGTCCCTGCTCCGTCCCTGCTCCGTCCCTGCTCCGTCCCTGCTCCGTCCCTGCTCCGTCTCTGCTCCGTCCCCGTTCCGTCCCTGCTCCGTCCCTGCTCCGTCCCTGCTCCGTCCCTGCTCCGTCCCTGCTCCGTCCCTGTTCTGTCCCTGCTCCGTCCCTGCTCCGTCCCTGCTCCGTCCGTGCTCTGTCCCTGTTCTGTCCCTGCTCTGTCCCTGCTCTGTCCCTGCTCTGTCCCTGCTCTGTCCCTGTTCCGTCCCTGCTCCGTCCCTGCTCCGTCCCTGCTCCGTCCCTGCTCCGTCCCTGTTCTGTCCCTGCTCCGTCCCTGCTCCGTCCCTGCTCCGTCCCTGCTCCGTCCCTGCTCCGTCCCTGCTCCGTCCCTGCTCCGTCCTTGCTCCGTCCCTGCTCCGTCCCTGCTCCGTCCCTGCTCCGTCCCTGCTCCGTCCCTGCTCTGTCCCTGCTCTGTCCCTGCTCCGTCCCTGCTCCGTCCCTGCTCCGTCCCTGCTCCGTCCCAGCTCCGTCCCTGTTCTGTCCCTGCTCCGTCCCTGCTCTGTCCCTGCTCTGTCCCTGCTCCGTCCCTGCTCCGTCCCTGCTCCGTCCCTGCTCCGTCCCTGTTCCGTCCCTGCTCTGTCCCTGCTCTGTCCCTGCTCTGTCCCTGCTCTGTCCCTGCTCCGTCCCTGCTCCGTCCCTGCTCTGTCCCTGCTCTGTCCCTGCTCTGTCCCTGCTCTGTCCCTGCTCTGTCCCTGCTCCTCCTCGCGTTCCGTGGGCTCCGGGCGCTCCTCCTGCTCCTGGCAGGACGGGTTTGGCGCTGGCACACAAACGAAGCAGCACCCCCTTTTCCAGGGAGGTTGGATGCAAAAAATCCAACAAAAAAACCCAAAAACCCTCGGCGGGAGGATTTGAAAGGCTGGAACGAGCGAGCTGGGCCGAAAGAAGGAATATTCCAGGGAGAAGTGGGAATATCCAGGGAGAGAGGCAGCCAGGAGGGAAAAAATCCTGGGATTTACCCGATGGAATCCAGAACCAAGGCTTGGCAGCACCAGGAGTTAATTCCAGCCAGAGCTCATCCAGGGAGGTCCCGCGAGGTTCCAGCCCCTTCCCGGCTTCCTTGGAGGCTTTTCCAACCCCGTGTTGGTCTTCCAGCCCCAGCTCCTGGCCTCGGACCCTCCAGAGCTCTTGGAGGGGTTGTAATTCCTGATCCACCACCAGGAACAATCCCTGATCCAGCAGGAGCGATCCCTGATCCACCACGCGGGATCCCTGATCCACCAGGAACGATCCCTGATCCACCAGGAGTGATCCCTGATCCAGCAGGAATGATCCCTGATCCGCCAGAAGGGATCCCTGATCCGCCAGAAGGGATCCCTGATCCAGCAGGAGCGATCCCTGATCCCCCAGGAGGGATCCTCGTGCTCCCAGTGCCCGAGGTCTCCCCAGCTCCCTCAGTTTCCCAACCCCGCTCCGGCAGCGCTGGAATTCCCAGCGGAGCTCCTGCAGCCCCGGAGGAGTCGAGGTGGATCCCTGGAATCCACGGGAGCGAGGATGGGACACAGGGATGAACCAGGATGAACCAGCCCGGCACCTGCCCCGCTCCGTGGGATTCCCAGGTACTCCCAGGATATTCTCCTCTGGTATTCCCAGGATATATTCCACAGGTATTCCCAGGATATTTTCCTCTGGTATTCCCAGGATATTTTCCTCTGGTATTCCCAGGATATTCTCCTCTGGTATTCCCAGGATATTCTCCTCTGGTATTCCCAGGATATTTTCCTTTGGTATTCCCAGGATATTCTCCTCTGGTATTCCCAGGATATTCTCCTCTGGTATTCCCAGGATATTTTCCTTTGGTATTCCCAGGATATTTTCCTCTGGTACTCCCAGGGAGAAGCAGCTGCAGCGGCCTCGGGGGGCCCAGAGCAGCCCCCAGTCCCCACCTGGGGCTGGAACGCCAGAACTGATCCCAGGAGAGTCCCAGCATCCAAACCCAACGCGATCCACAAAGCTCCATCCCCGGAGCTCCGAGAGGCTCCTGCACCTCCCCAAAACCCAGGACATCACCTGGATGTGAGACCGACGGAAGAAAACCCATTTAAAGCCCCGTTTTCCCAGGATCACGGAGCAGGAACCAGCAGGACCCAACTCCTGCAGCTCACCTGGGCGTGCTGGCGCTGCCCAAACCCCCCCGGATCCCCGGATCCCGCCCCAGGCCCCGCCGATCCCGCGGGGAAGGCTCAGGGCGGGCTCCTCCCGCGGAGCCCTCCGCCCAAAACCCCTCTCCAGGGGCCGCAACCCCACCCGGGCCCGGCACATCCCGGCGCCGGCGTCGCCGAGCGCGTTCCGGCACGGAACACAAAATGGCTGGCTCCCAGGGCCAGCGTTCCCAGGAACGGCACGAAGGGATAATAACCTAAAAAGGTAATTAGGATTGAACGGCTCGGCGGCCGCCGGCGGGATCCGGGAACGCCACTGGAAAGGGAAAGGGAAAAACTCCCCGGATGAGCAAACCCTGCTGCTCCCAACCCCGCTGATCCAGGGATCCCGAGGAGCGCCCGGCTCCGTGCAGGGATGCTGAGGCAGGTAAGGGAGGCTGAGGGCGGCTCGCCGGGATTCTCTCCGGAGCAGGACGAGCACCGGGATTTAAAGCAGCACCAAAAAGCCCTAAAAACGGCCCCGGAGCCATCCCAGAGCCCCCAGGGACACGGCTGCTCCCAGGGGGAACGGGAATGAGACGAAAGATTTGGGAAGACAAACGGAAGGGTCGGGATGGGAGCGGGCACTGGGATGTGGGAGAGGGAATTCCCATGGAGCAAACTGCTCCGGGAGCTCTGCTGCTGCTGCTGCTGCCGGATCCCAGCGTGGGACCTGTCCCTGCTCCAGTGTCACACCCTGGATCCCCCCATTCCTGATCCCTGGATCCCCCCGTTCCCGACCCCTGGATCCCCCCGTTCCCGACCCCTGGATCCCCCATTCCTGACCCCTGGATCCCCCCATTCCCAACCCCCGGATTCCCCCGTTCCTGACCCCTGGATCCCCCCATTCCCGACCCCTGGATCCCCCATTCCTGACCCCTGGATCGCCAGCCCGGGATGTCCCCAGGCTCTGCAGCTCCAGGCCAGGTACAAAACACACGATGGGGAGCAGGAAAAGCAGGAAAGGAGGAGAATCCTCCCTCCCAGAAGTGCTTCCCTTCCCTAAGTTTGTGCTCTTGTCCAACTCCGTTTCTCGGGAGCGCCGGTGCCGTGTCCGGCACCTCACACCTCATCCCACCCCGGCATTTTTGGGATGTGGGAGGAGAGCAGGAATTCCAGAATCTGCCTTATGCCCTGAAATGGGGAGGGGGAAAAACCCCAAAACTCCACAAAGTCTGAAAGAGAGATAAAAAATTCCAGAGGATCCGGCCGGGACAGCCCGATCTGGGGAAAGGCAGCTGGAAAACGCTCCGGGAAAATAAAACGCAATAAAAAGCGGCGGGATGGAAGGCGGGGGGCAGGGAGAGGCCGGCGCCGGCCCCCTCCCCATCCGCCGGCCCCCTCCCCATCCGGGATGACGCAGACTTCCCAGGCTCCCTTATATAACCCTTCCCCATTTCCTCGACTGCGGGCGCTGCCTTTGTGCGGCTGCTCCGGCCCCGGCCGGGCCGCCGATCACCGGTTAATCAATCACCCGATCGATAATTAAATCAATCGCCACCCACAGCGGGGGTGACACCGATCCAAGGCGCGGCTGCTCCCGGTTTTTGCCGCCCCGGGGAGGGCGGGCTGGGAGCACGGGGAAAGGGGGCAGGGAAGGGAGAAGGGAACCAGCGAATCCAACACCAGCGCTCGTTTTCTCCTTCCAACGCTCCCTCCAGCCACTCCCGTTCCAAACAGCGAAATAACAACAATATAAAAGAATAAAGCAGAGAATGAACTGCGAGGAGCCCTTTTGTCCGGTCCGAATTCCCGCAGAGCTCGGCGATACTCACAGGTCCAGCAGCCGCGCTGCCCGGCGGGGCCCGGGGCGGGGAGCGCCGGCGGGGCCGGGGGGCGGCCGGGGCCGGGCTCCATCGCCCGCGGAGCCGCCGGAGCCGGAGCCGCGCTCCGAGCGGGCCCTTCCCTGCCAATCATGCGCGTTCTGTTTTATTAAACAAAAGAAAAGGGGGGATGCTGACTTTTTCCCATGATGCCTCGCGGGGCAGGGAAAAAGAGAAGGGGAAAAAAAAAAAAAGGAATTAAAAAAAAAAAAAATTGGAATGAAAAAAAAAAAAAAATTAAGGGGGAAATAAAAAGAAAGAAAAAATCCGGTCGCGACCGGTTTGGGAGTTCCCGACACGGAGCTGGATCGGGATTTTGGGGGGGGTTAATTTTTCCTGGGATTTCGGCGCTGGCGCGGCCGCCCCCTCCCCGCTCCCCCTCCCCCCGCTGCTGGCCCCCCGCCAAACTTTGTCTTCATTCATGGAAGCTCCTTCCTCCCCTGGAATTTTAACTGTTTCCACCCCAAAAACCAGGGCCGGGGCCGCGGCGCTGCCGCCGGGATCCGCCCCTCCCGTTCCCAAAAAAACCCCGCGGCCCCAGGGTGGGATCAGCCTCGGGAGAGCTCAGGGCAGGGCAGGGCTGGAGAGGATGCCCGGGATCCAGGGAATGAGGAACGAGCCCAAAGATCCCGGGAATGAGCCCAGGGAATGAGCCCAGGGATCCGGGAATGAGCCCAGGGAATGAGCCCAGGGATCAGGGAATGAGCCCAGGGAATGAGCCCAGGGATCAGGGAATGAGCCCAGGGAATGAGCCCAGGGATCCGGGAATGAGCCCAGGGATCCGGGAATGAGCCCAGGGATCCGGGAATGAGCCCAGGGATCCCGGGAATGAGCCCAGAGATCCCGGGAATGAGCCCAGGGATCCCGGGAATGAGCCCAGAGATCCCGGGAATGAGCCCAGAGATCCCGGGAATGAGCCCAGGGATCCCGGGAATGAGCCCAGGGATCCCGGGAATGAGCCCAGGGATCCGGGAATGAGCCCAGAGACAGAGAATTCCAGGGATGGAGAATCCCAGGAGATGGAGAACCTGGGAGATGGAGAATCCCGGGGATGGAGAATCCAAGGAGATGGAGAATCCAAGGAGATGGAGAGTCCAGGAGATGGAGAATCCCAGGGATGGAGAATCCCGGGGATGGAGAATCCCGGGGATGGAGAATCCTGGGGATAGAAAGTCCCGGGGATGGAGAGTCCCAGGGATGGAGAATCCCAGGAGATGGAGAATCCCAGGAGATGGAGAATCCCAGGAGATGGAGAATCCTGGGGATGGAGAATCCTGGGGATGGAGAATCCCGGGGATGGAGAATCCCAGGAGATGGAGAATCCTGGGGATGGAGAATCCTGGGGATGGAGAATCCCGGGGATAGAAAGTCCCAGGGATGGAGAATCCAAGGAGATGGAGAATCCCAGGAGATGGAGAACCTGGGAGATGGAGAATCCCAGGAGATGGAGAATCCCAGGAGATGGAGAATCCAAGGAGATGGAGAGTCCAGGAGACGGAGAATTCCAGGGATGGCGAATCCCAGGGAGATGGAAAACACAGTTCCAAACTAAAACATTAAATCCATAGATTGAGCCCGGATACCTGGAATTCCTTGTTCCCTGTGAGGCTGGCGAGGCCCTGGCACGGGTTATCCCGGGAATCCGAGGTTTCCCCATCCCTGGGAGTGCTCGAGGCCGGGCTGGCCAGGCCTGGAGCAGGTGGAAGGTGCTGGATTCCCCCAGAACACCCCGATGATCCCGTAATCCACGGCTCTGTTCCACCCCTGAGCTGTGGGAGTCCGGGAATTCCGCAGCATTCCAGCACTGGAAACCCCAGTTTGCCTTCGTTGGATAAAATGGAACAATTTGGTTTCCAAAGGGGGAAAGGATTAATTAGCTTTAATTGCACGCTCGTTTCCATGGATTTATCAGCTAATGAGGGGGTGGGATGGGCGCTGGGATGATTTATTCCAGGCTGTGTCCATGGAAAACGCAGAGGGCACAGGAGAGCAGCAAATTCCTTTATTCCTCCATTCCCTGGATTTTCAGGACCGTTCCAGGCTGTTCCCATCCTCCCTCTCTTCCCTGATTTCTGCTGGGTGGGACTGGGGAAGGGCTGAAATCCTTCCCAGCACTCTTGGGGGGGCTGATCCCGTTGATCCCTCCTGCCCCGGGGCCATCCCGTTGTTCCGACCTTTCCAATGGATCTTCCCGGCCAGGACGGGCAAAGGAAGCGCTGGAAAATCATTGAATTAAATTTGGGGTTATTCCCCCATGGATCCATTCCCTGGGAGCTTCTGTTTCCAGGATCAAAGGGTCTCTGAGGAAGGGTCTGAGCAGAGCTCCTTCCACCCCAAATCCAAAGGATTCCTGGATCTCCTTCCATCCCAAATCCAAAGGATTCCTGGATCTCCTTCCATCCCAAATCCAAAGGATTCCTGATCTCCTTCCACCCCAAATCCAAAGGATTCCTGGATCTCCTTCCACCCCAAATCCAAAGGATTCCTGGATCTCCTTCCATCCCAAATCCAAAGGATTCCTGGATCTCCTTCCACCCCAAATCCAAAGGATTCCTGGATCTCCTTCCACCCCAAATCCAAAGGATTCCTGGATCTCCTTCCATCCCAAATCCAAAGGATTCCTGGATCTCCTTCCACCCCAAATCCAAAGGATTCCTGGATCTCCTTCCATCCCAAATCCAAAGGATTCCTGGATCTCCTTCCATCCCAAATCCAAAGGATTCCCGGATCTCCTTCCACCCCAAATCCAAAGGATTCCTGGATCTCCTTCCATCCCAAATCCAAAGGATTCCTGGATCTCCTTCCATCCCAAATCCAAAGGATTCCTGGATCTCCTTCCATCCCAAATCCAAAGGATTCCTGGATCTCCTTCCCTGCTGGCAGAGGATCCCTGGATCCAGATTCCTGATCCAGAGGATTCCTGCTGACCCGGCAGCCCCCGGCACCGGCGCCGTCCCCGTCCGGCTCCAGCCAACGCCGCGGACAGGGGGGAGATCCTGGGAAAACCGGAGGAGGATGGAGCAGGAAAGGGACGATTCTTCCCCAGTTTTGCCATCCAGCGGGAATCCAAAGCCGGCTGATCTCCAGGGAAGGGAAAGGGATGATTTTCCCCAGTTTTGCCATCCAGCGGGAATCCAAAGCCGGCTGATCTCGATGAATCTTCCCCAGTTTTGCCATCCAGCAGGAATCCAAAGCCGGCTGATCTCCAGGGAAGGGAAAGGGATGATTTTCCCCAGTTTTGCCATCCAGCGGGAATCCAAAGCCGGCTGATCTCCAGGGAAGGCACCGAGGAGGTTCCAAACTCAGCGTGGCTGAAGGGCTGGCAGGATCCGGCCATGGGAACGCAGCGTGATCCCATTCCCATGGATTCATCCCGATCCCAGGCTGGATTAACCCCGCAGAATTCGGGATCTGCTCCCCTCAGCGATGTCACCGTGGGCTGGGTGACATCCCCATCCCAAGGGACAGCGGCGCCATTCCCAGCCACAGCCAGCAGCTCCCAGCACTTCCAGGTAAACCCAGCGAGCTGAATTCCCGATTTCCAGATCCAACCTTCCCTGGAAATCCCGGGCGTCCTCCCTCTCTTCCAGCCCAGGGCAGCGCCGTTCCCGACACCCCGGTGACTCCAGGGATCCCGAGGCGCTGCTGGCCCACAGGAATTCTTGGCAGGAGCAAACAGCCACGGGAATGCCCCATCACAGCAGGAGTGTTGGGATTGGTCAAGATTTAATTGGAATCCGGGATTTAATGAAGAGTAAAATCCACCAGGTTCGGAGTTACTCAGGAGGAGCCACGGGATCTTTTGGAATTCCCTGGAATTCTGCGTGCTCTGATCTCCTTCTTTTCTCTCAGAACTCCCCAGTGTGGAGGCAGCACAGGGCAGATGTTGGGATGGTTTGAGGAGCTGGGAAATTCCTTACGGATACAGGAGGAGCTCCCCCACCTTGAGGTGAGTCGGGATTGGGAGCAAACTGGGAGCAGCTGGGATTCCCAGCCCTTCCTTCAGCCAAGGACTCAGCCTGGACGAATCCCTGGAGCATCAGCCTGAAATTCCCTGGGGGCTGTGGATCCTGCCCCAGCAGGTTTTCCAGGCAGGCCCTCCCTAAAAACCGGGATCTGGAGCGATCACACCTGGGGTTTGGGGGATTTTAGGTGGATTTTGGGTAAATTCTCGCTCGTGACCGACTGGGAAACCAAAATTGGATCCCGGGATGGATGCCAAGGAGCAGCCTCCCCTTCCCACAGGGACACACGGCTTTGTGTCAGTGTCATCCCAAAAAACACCAGGATTCATCCATCATCCCCTGAGACTCCAGGGAAATGAAGCCCGATTTTATCAGGAACAACACAGGGCGTGGAAAACGCACACAAATCCAACTCCTCCCAAGGATGGGGAACCCCCCAAGGCGCAGATTCCATCAGGATTCCAAAATGGGACAATTTCAGGGTTCAGCCCCAAAACCCACGCTCAAACCTCATCGAGTGGGATCTGTGGAGCAGGGATGGAACCACACGGGGTCCATGGAAATCAAACCCGGCCTCCTGGGTGCTCCCTGGGGCTAATTTTAGGCTTGGAAGCGCCGCTCCCGACACCCTCCGGATTCCGAGGGGTGGTGCTGCTCCTCGGAGGGATTTCAGGCACATTCCAGACACCGCCACCATCCCAAATGTCTGGATAAGATTCCATGTCCGAGGGGCAGAGCCGCAACCCCGGGATGTGAAGGGAAGCGTCACCCCCTGCCCCCAGCCCATCCCACTCATCCCGGGAAAATCCCGGGAATAAGGAAAGAGCCGAGCCCGGCTCCTCCTGACCCGCTTCCCTCGGAGAGGGACGAGCTCCCCCAGCTCTGTGTGAGCACCGAGCTGCCCCAAAACCCAAAACCCAAAACCCAAAACCCAAACCCAGCGGGCGACAGAAGCACCCCCAGACACAACAGGGCAGCTCCTCCCACGGCTCCTTGTCGGGAAGGGGCCGGGATGTCCCGGGACATTCCCTGTGGGAAGGGGCCGGGATGTCCCCGGACATTCCCTGTGGAAGGGGCCGGGATGTCCCTGGACATTCCCTGTGTCCTGTGGGATGTCCCTGGACATTCCCTGTGTCCTGTGGAAGGGGCTGGGATGTCCCTGGACATTCCCTGTGTCCTGTGGGATGTCCCTGCACATTCCCTGTGTGCTGTGGGATGTCCCTGGACATTCCCTGTGTGCTGTGGGATGTCCCTGGACATTCCCTGTGTGCTGTGGGATGTCCCTGCACATTCCCTGTGTCCTGTGGGATGTCCCTGGACATTCCCTGTGGAAGGGGCCGGGATGTCCCTGGACATTCCCTGTGTCCTGTGGAAGGGGCTGGGATGTCCCTGGACATTCCCTGTGCCCTGTGGGATGTCCCTGGACATTCCCTGTGTGCTGTGGGATGTCCCTGCACATTCCCTGTGTGCTGTGGGATGTCCCTGGACATTCCCTGTGTCCTGTGGGATGTCCCTGGACATTCCCTGTGTGCTGTGGGATGTCCCTGCACATTCCCTGTGGGAAGGGGCATCCGGAGGTGTTAAAGCCACCAGGGAAAGGGCCCGGCCATGGAGCCGGGCTGGGAGAGCTGGGATGGCCCAGCCTGGGAAAGGGAAGGCCCAGGGAGACCCTGGAGCATCTTCTGGTGGCCAAAGGGGCTCCGAGGGCTGGGAGGGACCTGGGACAAGGACACGGAGTGGCAGAAATGGCTTCAAGCTGGGAAAGGGGAGATCCAGGTGGAACATTGGGAGGAAATTCCTGCAGGGAAATGCGGGCGCATCCCAACACTTCCCACCCCAGCCACGGCACCGAGAGATGCTGCAGAACAGGGAATATCCCGAAATCCCCGGAAAAGAGCCTAAAGCACCACCAAACCCCACGGCAAACACAATCCCAGCCACCCGTGGCTGCGCTGCCCACGGCTCCGGAGCAGAATTCCAGGATCTGTGATTTCCAAGCTCCCAGATTCCCACCAGGAACACCGATGGACCAAGGAGAGTTTTGCCATCGGATACGGAAGAGCCAAGCGCAGAAAATTGTCAGTGAGCTGGGAAATGACCAGGACAGGAGCTCCAGTGATTGATCTTCCTCAGGAAAGGGATCCGGATCCTGATCCCTTTGGAATCAGAGGGGAAGGCACTTCCAGGAACACCCAGAGAGGGATAAATGGGATAAACCCCGCCCGGCCCATGCCGGAGCACCTGAGGGGAGGCGGGATCCCGGCAGAGGGGACGCTGGAGGATGGAGGGATGGATGGATGGAGGGATGGATGGATGGATGGATGGACGGATGGATGGATGGATGGATGGATGGAGGGATGGATGGATGGAGGGATGGATGGATGGAGGGATGGATGGATGGAGGGATGGATGGATGGATGGATGGATGGATGGATGGATGGATGGATGGATGGATGGATGGATGGATGGAGGGATGGATGGATGGAGGGATGGATGGAGGGATGGATGGATGGATGGATGGATGGATGGATGGAGGGAGGAAGGACGGACGGATGGATGGATGGAGGGATGGAGGGATAGAGGGATGGATGGAGGGAGGAAGGACGGACGGATGGATGGATGGAGGGATGGAGGGATAGAGGGATGGATGGAGGGAGGAAGGACGGATGGATGGATGGATGGATGGATGGATGGATGGATGGATGGAGGGATGGAGGGATGGAGGGAGGGATGGAGGGATGGACGGACGGATGGATGGATGGATGGAGGGATGGAGGGATAGAGGGATGGATGGATGGATGGATGGATGGATGGATGGAGGGATGGAGGGATAGAGGGATGGATGATGGATGGATGGAGGGATTCTCCCGTCAGCGCCGGCCTCGTGACCGGGACAGGTGCCAGGAGAAGGTGGCACCGGGATCCTGAAGGATCAGGGCCACGGCACCGCGGGGGATCCCTGGGGCGGATCCCTCAGGCAGATCCCTCTGGGCGGATCCCTGGGGCAGATCCCTGGAGTAGATCCCTGGAGCAGATCCCCGGGGTGGATCCCTCAGGCGGATCCCAGCGGCTCCGACCCTGCGGTAATTCCAGCACAACCCTGCCCTCGGGTAGATCCCTCGGGTGGATCCCTGGATCAGATCCCCGGGGTGGATCCCTCAGGCAGATCCCAGCAGCTCCAACCCTGCGGTAATTTCAGCACAACCCTGCCCTCGGGTGGATCCCGGCGAGGCCGGGGGATCCCCACGGCTGCATCGCCTCCATTCCCCCCCAGCAGCACCTGGAGCGCCGTGGATGTCCCAAATCCTGGGATGTGACAGGGCCTCCCCCAGCGGGGGGCGTCTCCCTGCGCCTCCAGTCCTCAAAACCCCAGAAATTCCCCAAAAACCGCAGCCGCCTGTGCGATCCCGCCCCAGCCCCCACGCGGGAGCACCGAGGAACAGGAGTCAAATCCTCCCACACTCCTGCCAGGAGGAGGCTGCTCCCATTCCCGTGCTCCCCCTTCCTCCTCCTCCTCCTCCTGCCC
This sequence comes from Prinia subflava, assembly GCF_021018805.1. NCBI lineage: Eukaryota > Metazoa > Chordata > Aves > Passeriformes > Cisticolidae > Prinia > Prinia subflava. The sequence continues at coordinate 388,320 of NC_086281.1, read as the reverse complement.
GGCAGTGCCCGAGGAGGCTCCACAAAACCAAATGGATGTAAAAAAAAAAACCGGCTCAGAAACGCTCTGGAAAAGCCAATGGATCCCGGCGCATCCGCACGCCGCCGCTCTTCCTCCCTGCTCCCAGATCCCCAAATCTCCTCCTCCTCCTCCTCCTCCTCCTTCCCGGCAAGCCACCCCCTCCCCCGCCATCGCAGCTCCCTTCTCCGGGGAAAAACGCCTCAAATTTGGGGATCTGGGGAAGGATTCTCCTCGGGAGCAGCAATCCCCATCCCCGGGAGGAGGAATCCTCTCGGATCTCCTCTCGGGAGAGGATCCAGCCTCCCCAAGGCGGCTGAGGAGGGGTCCGTGCCCTCCTCCCCCTGCCAGTGCGGCGTTTCCATCCCGATCCCACCCAAAACCCGGGAAGGGGCGCGGGCAGAGCCCCCGGGAAGGCGCCGGCTCCTGCTCCGCGTTATCCCAGGGATGGCAAAGTTTCCCTGCCGGGTCCGAGCCGGGGAAGCGGCCCCGGGAAGCGAGGGGGGAGCAGGGAAAGGGAGAATCCCGCGGGGAGGAAATCCTGGATGAGGCCGGAGCCGCTTCCAGCAGCGAACGGGAAAACGGCGCGGGAAGGACCGGGAGGCGCTCCCGAACCCCGGCACGGAACAAAGGGGGGCTGGCGGGGGGCGATCCCGGCGTCCGCCTCCCTAAATCCCCCGGGAACCCCCGGGACGCCCCCGCCCCTTCCCCGTTCTCCCGGGGGATTCCCCGGCGCTCCCCCAAACCTGCTGGGCTGACCCCCAAAACCCCTGAGCTCTACACCCCAAAATCCCTGAGCTCTGCTCCCCAAAACCCCCGAGCTCTGCTCCCCAAAATCCCTGAGCTCTGCTCTCCAAAACCCCTGAGCTCTACACCCCAAAATATCTGAGCTCTGCTCCCCAAAATCCCCGAGCTCTGCTCCCCAAAACCCCCGAGCTCTGCTCCCCAAAATCCCCGAGCTCTGCTCCCCAAAATCCCCGAGCTCTGCTCCCCAAAACCCCTGAGCTCTACACCCCAAAAAATCTGAGCTCTCTGCTCCTCAGAATCCCTGAGCTCTGCCCCAAATCCCCGAGCTCTGCTCCCCAAAATCCCCGAGCTCTGCTCCCCAAAACCCCCGAGCTCTGCTCCCCAAAACCCCTGAGCTCTACACCCCAAAACCCCTGAGCTCTACACCCCAAAACCCCTGAGCTCTGCTCCCCAAAATCCCTGAGCTCTGCTCCCCAAAATCCCCGAGCTCTGCTCCTCAAAACCCCTGAGCTCTGCTCCCCAAAATCCCTGAGCTCTACACCCCAAAAAATCTGAGCTCTCTGCTCCTCAGAATCCCTGAGCTCTGCCCCAAATCCCCGAGCTCTGCTCCTCCAGATCCGTCTGGTTTACTCCCCGCCTCCCCAAATCCATCTGCTTTGTGCCCCGAGAACCTCCCGGGTTCTGCTCCCAAAAATCCGAGCTCTGCCCCTCCCCAAAATCCCTGAGCTCTGCCCCCACCAACCCTCCAGGCTGTGCCCCAAATTTGAGCTCTGCCCCCCCAAATCTCTGAGATCTGCTCCCTAAAATCCGAGCCCGTTCTCCCCCCAGATCTGTGCCCCCAATGCTTCCGGCTCTGCTCCCCAAATCCCAGCCCTGCTCCCCTAAATCCTAGTCCTGCTCCCCCAAATCCCAGCCCTGCTCCCCCAAATCCCAGCCCTGCTCCCCCAATCCCAGCCCTGCTCCCCCAAATCCCAGCCCTGCTCCCCTAAATCCTAGCCCTGCTCCCCCAAATCTCTGAACTCTGCTCCCCTAAATCCCAGCCCTGCTCCCCTAAATCCCAAATCCCAGTCCTGCTCCCTTAAATCCCAAATCCCAGCCCTGCTCCCCCAATCCCAGCCCTGCTCCCCAAATCCCAGCCCTGCTCCCCCAAATCCCAGCCCTGCTCCCCTAAATCCCAGCCCTGCTCCCCCAAATCCCAGCCCTGCTCCCCTAAATCCCAGCCCTGCTCCCCTAAATCTCTGAGCTCTGCTCCCCCAAATCCCAGCCCTGCTCCCCCAAATCCCAGCCCTGCTCCCCTAAATCCCAAACCCCAGCCCTGCTCCCCCAATCCCAGCCCTGCTCCCCCAAATCCCAAATCCCAGCCCTGCTCCCCCAAATCCCAGCCCTGCTCCCCTAAATCCCAGCTCTGCTCCCCCAAATCCCAAATCCCAGCCCTGCTCCCCCAAATCCCAGCCCTGCTCCCCTAAATCCCAGCCCTGCTCCCCCAATCCCAGCCCTGCTCCCCCAAATCCCAGCCCTGCTCCCCTCACCCGCGCTCCGCCGCCGCCCAGCCCCGCGGGCTCTGCCCCCCCAGTTCCGAGCTCTGCGCCCCCGAGGCACAGCCCGGATCGCCCGCAGCCCCGCGGGCTGTGCCTGCTGCCCGCAGCCGCCCCCAAATCCGCCCCTCGGCCCCCCAAATCCGCCCCTCGGCCGCCCCCGGATCGCCCCCGTCCGCCGGGGCTCGCCCCCCCTCCGCCAGGCCCTGCCCCGCCCCCGCCGGGCCCGGCCCCGCCGCCCCCGCGGGCCTCACCTGGCTCGGGGGTCGCGGGGGGTCGCGGCGCGTTCCCGGCGGTTCCCGGCGGCTCCCGGTGGATTCTCGGCGGTTCCCGGGGGGTCCCGGCGGGTCCCGGGGGGTCCCGGGGGTCCCGGGCCGGGCGGGCGGAGCAGACGCGGCCGCCGCCGAGCGCAACCGGCACCACCACAAACAATGCCGCTGATTGGCCGCCGCCGCCGCCGCGCCCGCCCCGCCTCCCGACCCCGTCCGCGACGCCCATTGGTGCGGCGCCCAGACTGGCACGGGATCTCACTAATAGAAACGCTGCACTCCGCCGTTAGCCCGCCTCCCCACTTTTACTGGCTGTCCTAGCAAGGATTGACGCCACGCTGCACCAATGGGAACGCGCCGAGCTTCCCCGCGGGGCGCCTTTAATGGGTCCCCGAGTCTGAACATCCGGGTACCGCGGGCGGCGCGCGGTGGCTGCGCGCGACTTCTCCCCCGGCCCGCGAAGGAGTTTTGGCCCCTCGCGGGCGCCGTACCGGCCCCGGGCCCGCTACCGGCCCGGTTCCGCCCCACGTGGCGCCGGTGCGAGGCCGCGCCCGGCTCCGGGGGCGGTCCCGGCTCCACGGGCACCGGGCAGGGCTCCCCCACGCCCCCGGGCCCGGCGGGGCGGCGGCGCGGTCCCCGGTACCCGCCAGGCCTCATGGCCCGTGCCAGGATCCAAGATGGCGGCGTGAGGGCAGCGCCCGGGTCCAAGATGGCGGACGCGGCCTCAGCTCCCCCCCCCCCGCCGCCCCCGGGGGCTCCGCGCCCCCAGACCCCTCCCCGCTAAAATAAAATAAAACGCCGTGGAAGCAGCGAGGAAAATACCGCAGCAGCTTTTATTTACAGGCCCCTGGGGCGGGGGCTGCTATTGCACAGTGCGAGGGGAGGGGGCGGCCCCGAGCCCCCTCCCAATGGCCACCGAACCCCCCCGGGGTGCGCGGGCGGGCTGGGGGTGAGGGGGGACAAACCCAGAGCCCCCCCCTGCCCTGGCACCACCCGAGGGGGGAAAAGAACCAAGCCCGACTCCCCCCGGGTGAGAACGGGGGCAGAAATGAGGAGGGGGAAACACCCAGAGCCGCCCGTGCCCGTCCCACCCGCGCTCTCCCTCTGGGGGGGTGAATAAATAAATAAAAATAGATTAACACTGACATAGAAAACCCGTCGTGAGCCTGGGGGTTGCCGGGGCTCCCTCCTCCCCCACCATGGAGCGTTTGAGGGGGGTCCTGGGGGTCCCCAGGGTGGGCGGGGGGGGGTCCCCTCCCCACCCGGGCCCTCCCCCAGCACTCGGGGGGTCCCTCTCGCATTTGGGGGGTCCCTGTCGCATTTGGGGGGTCCTTCCCCGGGGGGGAGGTCCTGTCTAACACTGGGGTGTGTGTCCTTCTCCCACCGTGGTGGGTCTGGGGGGATCCCGGGGGTCCCGGTCTCTGGCCTGCGGGGGTCCCGGGGGGGTCCCGGGGGTCCCGGTCTCCGGCCCGGGGGGATCCCGGGGGTCCCAGGGGTCCCGGTCTCCGGCCCGGGGGGATCCCGGGGGTCCCGGTCCCCGGCCCGGGGGGATCCCGGGGGTCCCGGTCTCCAGCCCGGGGGTTCCCGGGGGTCCCAGGGGTCCCGGTCTCCGGCCCGGGGGGGTCCCGGGGGTCCCGGTCCCCGCTCAGCACTCGGGGGGCGCCCCGAAGGTGCGGCGGCAGTCGGAGGCTTTGGCGCTGGGGGGCTGCGCCCGCCGCCGCCGCAGCTCGTCCCGGCCCAGGGCCCCCCCGAGCTTCCCCAGCGCCGAGCGGTACCGGCGGTCGAAGGCGGCTGGGGGGGACGGGAGGGGCTCAGCTGGAGCCCAGAGACCCCCGGGTCCCCCCCTGAACACGCCCTGAGCGATCCCCGAACCCCCAGACCCCCCGTGTCCCCCTGTGCCACCCCCTGAGTCCCCATGTACTCATCCTGAGCCCCCCAGCACCACCCACACCCCCCTGAGACCCCCATGTCCCCCCTAACCCCCCGTGTCCCCCAGCCCCTCCCGTCCCCCCAGCCCCCCGTGTCCCCCCTGAGCCCCCTGTGTCCCCCCATCCCTGAGCCCCCCGTGTCCCCCCAGCCCCCCGTGTCCCCCCTGAGCCCCCTGTGTCCCCCGTCCCCCCAGCTCCCCGTGTCCCCCCTGTGTCCCCCCTGTCCCCCAGCCCCCCGTGTCCCCCCTGTGTCCCCCGTGTCCCCCCTGTCCCCCAGCCCCCCGTGCCCCCAGCCCCTCACCGATGTCCGTGTGCTCCCGGCCCAGCGCCGCCAGCGTCAGGAACAGCAGCTCGCGGTAGATGCTCCTGCAGGAGGAGCCGTGAGGGGATTTCGGGGGGATCTGGGGGGATTCGGGGGGTCTGTCCGTACCTGTGCAGGGTCTGGGGGGCTCCGGGCGCTGCGAGGGTCTCCAGGAAGAGCCCGATGGCTTTGTGCACCTCGTTGAGCCCCACGTGGCTCAGCAGGGCCTCCAGGAAGGTCAGCGAGAAGGGGGCGGGCGGGGGGCCCCAGGGGTGCAGCCGGGGGGGGATGTTACCTGGGGGACCCCCAAGTGTCACCCCAGAGTGACCCCGGTGTCCCCAAACCCCCAGGGATGTTACCTGGGGGACCCCCAAGTGTCACCCCAGAGTGACCCCGGTGTCCCCAAACCCCCAGGGATGTTACCTGGGGTCCCTTGGTGTCCCCAGTCCCCCTCTTTGCTCTTGGCCATTCCCCTACTCCTTCCACCCCTGTGTCCCCATTTCCATACCCCACATCCCCATATTCCCACTCCCATATCCCCTTTCCCCACCCGCATTACCCCATCCCCATATCCACTTTCCCCTATCCCCTTTCCCATATCCCCATCCCTGTACCCCATTCTCACACCCCCATGTCCCCTTTCCCCTACCCCCTATTCCCTTTCCCCATTCCCCATTCCCCATTCCCCATTCCCCTTTCCCATATTCCCACCCCCATATCCCCATTCCCATTCCCCATATCCCCACCCCACATCCTCTTCCTCCCTGTCCCCTCTCCCCTGTCCCCCATATCCCCATTCCCACACCCCCTATCCCCATTCCCATTCCCATTCCCCATGTCCCCTTTCCCCTCTCCCATGTCCCCACCCCATATCCCCATTCCCATTCCCCATATAACTATGGGGTTATAACATATAACATATAACCCCATATAACTAACCCCGTATAACTAACCCCGTATAACTAACCCCGTATAACTAACCCCGTATAACTAACCCCATATAACTAACCCCATATAACTAAACTCATATAACTAACCCCATATAACTAACCCCATATAACTAACCCCATATAACTAACCCCATATAACTAACCCCATATAACTAACCCTTTCCCCCATATCCCCTTTCCTGTACCCCATATCCCCACCCCATATCCCCATTTCCACACCCCATATCCCCTTTCCCCATTTCCCTTTTCCCCTCTCCCCTGTCCCCCATGTCCCCCTCTCCCCTGTCCCCCATGTCCCCCTGTCCCCTGTCCCCCCTGTCCCCCCCATCCCCGCTCACTGTGCAGCCTCCACAGGATGTACAGCGGGGGGCAGCTCTCGGGCTCGGGGCTCAGCACATCCCACAGGAGCCTCACGCGCACCCGGGAGGGCTCGGGGGGCTGCGGGAGGGGGGGGTCAGCCCCGGCAGGGACCCCCTCCCCGCCCCCCCAGCCCCCGGTAGTCCCCCAAGCCCACCTGGGGGTCGCGGGGGGCGTGCTGCGAGCCCAGCAGCAGCAGGGGGAGGTTGCTGGGCAGCGCCAGGCGCTGGAAGTACCACACGAGGTTCCAGTAGATGATGGGGTGGCTGTCCACCAGCTCGGGCCGCGCCAGCAGCTCCCCGCCCTCGTTCTCCACCAGGCTCTCCAGCTCCTTGCGCAGCACCAGCGGGCTCAGGTAGGCGAAGGCCACGCGCTCCCGGCGCCCCGGGGGCTGAGGGGGGACACACAGGGGACCCTCGAGTTAGAGAGGGGGGACACCCCCTGCCCAGCCCTGTAACACACCAGGACCTGGGAACAGGGGGGGACACACGGGGGACCCTCGAGTTAGAGAGGGGGGACACCCCCTGCCCAGCCCTGTAACACACCAGGACCTGGGAACAGGGGGGGACACACGGGGGACCCTCGAGTTAGAGAGGGGGGACACCCCCTGCCCAGCCCTGTAACACACCAGGACCTGGGAATGGGGGGGGGACACACTTGGGACCCCCAAATTGTGCTGGTGAGGGAGCCCCTGCCCAGCCCAGAACCACCAAAGCACCGGCGGGGACCCCCAGTGACCCAAATCCCAGGTGGGGCTCTCCCAACCCCGAATATCAGGGATGGGGGGCTCCTCCCCACTCCCACCCACAATCCCGGGTCAATCCCAGCCCCCCCGAGCCCCCCAGCCCCATCCCGGGGTCCCCCCGGTACCGGGGTGTCGGCGCAGCCGTTGCAGAGCTCGGGGGTCTCGTCCAGCTCGAGGCAGCGCCGGCGGTCGCTCAGCACCGGCCCCTGCGGGGAGGGGGGCACCGGGCCGGCCCCGGGGGGGCTGCGGGAGAGACGGGGGGGTCACGGGAATGGGGGGCACTGGGGGACCCCAGAGGATGGATGGGAGGAAGGGGAGCAAAGAGGGGACACCTCGGGGACATCGGGAGGACACTTGGACATCAGGGTGTCCCCAGAGAGGACGGGGGTCCCTGAGGCCGCCTGGGGGTCCCGGGGGGTCTCCAGGGGTCATCCCGGGGGTCCTCACCTGGGGGGCCGGCGGAAGTCGCGGATCTCGATGCTCAGGAAGGGCACGAAGGAGCGGGAGCAGAAGGGGCAGGAGGTGTTGAGGTTGGAGTCGTCCGAGGTCCAGCCGGCCATGAGCTCCTCGTCGAACACGAGCGCGGCACAGCCGGGGCAGCGCGAGCAGCTGGACAGCAGCACCTGGGCAGCGACTGCGGCCTCAGCGGGGCTGTGCCCCCAAATCTCTGCCCAAAACCCCTCTGCCCCCAAATCTCTGCCCAAAACCCCTCTGCCCCCAGACCCCTCTGCCCCCAGACCCCTCTGCCCCCAAATCTCTCTGCCCAAAACCCCTCTGCCCCCAGACCCCTCTGCCCCCAGACCCCTCTGCCCCCAGACCCCTCTGCCCTAAACCTGAGCTCTGCCCCAAACCTGAGCTCTGCCCCCAGACCCCTCTGCGCCCAGATCCCTCTGCCCCCAGACCTGAGCTCTGCCCCCAACCCCTCTGCCTCAGACCCCTCTGCCCCCAAATCTCTCTGCCCCAAACCCCTCTGCCCAAAACCCCTCTGCCCCCAGACCCCTCTGCCCCAAACCTGAGCTCTGCCCCAAACCTGAGCTCTGCCCCCCAAACCTGAGCTCTGCCCCCCAAACCTGAGCTCTGCCCCAAACCTGAGCTCTGCCCCCAGACCCCTCTGCCCCCAAACCCCTCTGCCCCAGACCCCTCTGCCCCTCTCACCTCCAGGGCGGGGGGCTCTGTCCCCGCTGTCCCATCCGTGCAGGGCTCCGTGGATTTGGGGGCGCCGGTGCTGCCCCCCGAGGCGTCGGACAGGTCCAGCTCACTGCCCAGCGACACGGAGCTCTGGGGGAGACACGGGTCAGGGGGGACGGCTGGGGGACACAGGGACACGCAGGGACACGTGGGGACACACAGGGACACACAGGGACACAGGGACACGCAGGGACACGTGGGGACACACAGGGACACACAGGGACACAGTGACACACAGGGACACGGAGCTCTGGGGGGACACGGGTCAGGGGGGACGGCTGGGGGACACAGGGACACGCAGGGACACGCAGGGACACACAGGGGACACACAGGGACACGCAGGGACACACAGGGACACGCAGTGACACGCAGTGACATGCAGGGACACACAGGGGACACGCAGGGACACACAGGGACACACAGGGGACACACAGTGACACGCAGTGACACCCAGGGGACACGCAGGGACACCCAGGGGACACGCAGAGCCCCGGTACCTCGGACGCCGTGGACTCGGGGCGCTCCCGGGGCCGCAGCAGGCTCTCGGCGGGGCTGCGGCGCGAGGAGGGGTCCCCGTCCCGCTGCTCCGACCCGCGGCGCTCCCGGGGGGGCTCGGGGCGCGCCGGGGGGCGCCTGCCGGGGGACAGCAGCTGCTGCAGCTTTGCCGCCAGCCCCCGGCGCGGGGTCACCCCCCCGGGACCGCCCCCGGGACCCCCGCCCGGGGCCTCGTCCCCGCCGCTCTCGTCGGTGCCCACGTCCGAGAGGCTCCCGTGGGCCGAGGCGGGGGCGGCGCGCGGCCGGGGCGGGGTGGGGGTCTCGGGGAGCAGGGGGGGCTCGGGGAGCAGGGGGGGCTCTGCCCGGGCGCCGCCCTCGCTGCGGGCGCTGCCGGGGAAACTGAGGCTGCCGCTCTTCACCAGGCGCGGCGCCGGCGCCGGGTCCCGCAGGCTCCGGCCCGCCCAGGTGGTCTGGCGCTGCAGGGGGGGGCGCGGGGCGGGGGGCGCCTGGTCACCTGCGGGGACAGAGGGGACAGTGACAGGAGACCCCCAAAAACAGGGAGGGACAGAGGGGACAGTGACAGGAGACCCCTAAAACCTAAAAACGGGGAGGGACAGAGGGGTCAGTGACAGAAGCCCCCTCCCATCACTCCCATCCGGAGGGACAAGGGGACGTTAATGGGGGTCCAGGCCCCCCCACAGCCCCCCCACCCCAGGGGGCTCCAGGCCCTGGCAGGAGGGGACAGGGCAGGGTCACCGGGGTCTCCCCCAGGCCCCCCAGACACTCGGAGGGGCTCCATCCCCTGCGAGGGGACAGGGGGGTGTGAGCAGGGTGCCGAATTCCCCCACTGCCCCCGGCCCCTCACGCACCCCGGGGGTCTCCGGCGGCGCCGCGGCGCTCCCGGTGCCGCAGCGGCTGCCGGAACTGCGCCGCGCCCAGCACCACGTTCCGCAGCTTGGCCCAGCGCAGCCGCCCCCCCTGCGTCCCCCGCCGGCCACTTGCTCTCCAGCACCGCCTGCCAGGGGGACACGGGGGGTCAGAGGGGACACGGGGGACCCCCAGGAGCCCCCCCGGTGCAGCCCCTCGGGGTCACCTTGTTGTAGTAGCCGTAGGTGACGGTGTTGGGGACGATGCCGGCGCGCTTCATCTCCAGCAGGACGCGCACGGACAGCACGGGCTCCCCGTACTGCCCGCAGAGCTGCATCAGGATGCGGTAGCACACCTGGGGGGCACCTGCGCCTCAGCCTGGGGCACACCTGGGGGGCACCCCTGGGGCACCCCTGGCACAGGTGTCCAGGATGGCACAGGTGTCCAGGTGGGAAAGAGCCCCGGGATCACGGAGCCCAGCCTGTGCCCAGTCCCTGCCCATCCCAGTCCATCCCAGCCCATCCCAGTACAGCCCATCCCATCCCAGCCCATCCCAGCACAGCCCATCCCATCCCAGTACAGCCCAGTACAGCCCATCCCAGTACAGCCCAGTACATCCCATCCCAGCACAGCCCATCCCAGCACAGCCCATCCCAGTACAGCCCAGTACAGCCCATCCCAGCCCCAGTTCCCCTTCCCGTGAGGATCCTGACTCACCTCGTCGGGCAGCACCACCTTGTGCTGCTCCATCTGGCGCAGCACGTCGTAGGCGAGCTGCAGCCCAGTACAGCCCATCCCATCCCAGTACAGCCCAGTACAGCCCAGTACAGCCCCAGTTCCCCTTCCCAGGAGGATCCGGGCAGCACCTGGACTCACCTCGTCGGGCAGCACCACCTTGTGCTGCTCCATCTGGCGCAGCACGTCGTAGGCGAGCTGCAGCGCGCGCAGCTTGGTGGGCGCCGCGCGCACGTGCGTGGGCAGGTACAGGAACCAGAGCCCGTAGCAGTGGCCCAGGAGACACCGCGCCCACAGCTCCGGCACCGCCGACGACTTCTGGGCCACGCGCTGGGCCACCTTCATCTCCTGGGGACACCGGGGGACACCGGGGACACCGGGGGTCAGGGGGGAGCTGAGACCCTCGGCGCCGTGCCCAGGTGGGCACCTGGGCAGGTGTCACAGCTCAGCCAGGTACTGTCCCACCTGGGCGGTGTCACAGCTCATGGGGACACTCAGCCAGGTGCTGTCCCACCTGTCCAGGTGTCACAGCTCATGGGGACACTCAGCCACATGCTGTCCCACCTGGGCAGGTGTCACAGCTCAGCCAGGTACTGTCCCACCTGGGCGGTGTCACAGCTCATGGGGACACTCAGCCACATGCTGTCCCACCTGGGCGGTGTCACAGCTCATGGGGACACTCAGCCAGGTGCTGTCCCACCTGTCCAGGTGTCACAGCTCATGGGGACACTCAGCCAGGTGCTGTCCCACCTGGGCAGGTGTCACAGCTCATGGGGACACTCAGCCAGGTGCTGTCCCACCTGTCCAGGTGTCACAGCCCATGGGGACACTCAGCCAGGTGCTGTCCCACCTGGGCAGGTGTCACAGCTCATGGGGACACTCAGCCAGGTGCTGTCCCACCTGTCCAGGTGTCACAGCTCATGGGGACACTCAGCCAGGTGCTGTCCCACCTGTCCAGGTGTCACAGCTCACAGGGACACTCAGCCAGGTGCTGTCCCACCTGGGCGGGTGTCACAGCTCATGGGGACACTCAGCCACATGCTGTCCCACCTGGGCGGGTGTCACAGCTCATGGGGACACTCAGCCAGGTGCTGTCCCACCTGTCCAGGTGTCACAGCTCATGGGGACACTCAGCCACATGCTGTCCCACCTGGGCGGGTGTCACAGCTCATGGGGACACTCAGCCAGGTACTGTCCCACCTGGGCAGTGTCACAGCTCATGGGGACACTCAGCCAGGTGCTGTCCCACCTGTCCAGGTGTCCCAGCCCCCGTCCCTCACCTGCTTGGTGCGGCGCGGGGCGGGGCTGCTCGGGGCGCTGCTCCGGGCCTGGCACAGCTGCGCCACCAGCGGGTCCCGGGGGGGCTCCAGCAGCTCCGGGCGCAGCGTGGGGAACCCGTCGTACCTGGGGGGACAGGTGAGGGGGGTTTGGGGAGGGCCCGGGGGTCTCAGGTGAGGGGGGTTTGGGGAGGGGGTGACCTGAGGGGGTCCAGGGGGTCTCAGGTAAGGGGGGTTTGGGGAGGGGCTGGCGGGGGAGGGCCCGGGGGTCTCACCTGTAGCATGCGGGGGTCTCAGGTGAGGGGGTTTGGGGAGGGGGTGACCCGAGGGGGTCCAGGGGGTCTCAGGTGAGGGGGTTTGGGGCGGGGGTGACCCGAGGGGGTCCAGGGGGTCTCACCTGTAGCATGCGGGGGTCTCAGGTAAGGGGGGTTTGGGGAGGGGGTGGCGGGGGAGGGCCCGGGGGTCTCACCTGTAGCGCGCGGGGGGCTCGGCCCCGTCCGGCCCCGCCGGCTGCTCCGGGGGCGTGATGAACACCGTGTGCTCCCCGCCCCGGGGGTCGTCCAGCTCCATCAGGGGCGTGTCCTCGGGCTTCTCCAGATCCACCTGCACCTGCGCAGGGGCGGGGTCACGCCCGGAGGGCACGGGAGCCGGGGACACGCGGGGGGACACGGGGACACGCAGGGGGACATGGGGACACAGGGAGACAAGAGGGGACACGGAGACATGCCAGGGGACACGGGGACACGTGAAGGGACACGGGGACACGTGGGGGGAACAGGGGGACATGCCAGGAGACACGTGGGGGGACGCGGGGACACACCAGGGGACACGTGGGGGACACCAGGGGACACGTCGGGGACACGGGGACATGCAAGGGGACATGGGGACACACCAGGGGACACAGGAACATGCAAGGGGACGCAGGGACACATGGGGGGACACAGGGACACGCAGGGGACACGCGGAGGGACACACGGGGGGACACACCAGGGGACACAGGGACACGCAAGGGGACGCAGGGACACGCGGGGGGACAGGGGGACACGCCAGGAGACACATGGGGGACACGGGTTGACACCTTGTCGACGCAGGTGTCGAAGAACTCGAGGCAGGGCTCGCGGTCGCTGGCGAAGGAGCAGTCCTCGATGAACTGCGTGAAGAGCTGCGTGCGCAGCAGCTGCGCGTAGAAGCGCTGGTACGCGCGGTCCCGCGAGCGCAGGAACCCTGCGGGGGACAGGGGACAGGGGACAGCGTCACCAGGGAGGGATCCATGGGATAACGGGATGGGATCCATGGGATAACGGGATGGGATCCATGGGATAATGGGATCCATGGGATGGGATGGGATGGGATGGGATGGGATGGGATGGGATGGGATGGGATGGGATGGGATGGGATGGGATGGGATGGGATGGGATGGGATGGGATGGGATGGGATGGGATGGGATGGGATGGGATGGGATGGGATGGGATGGGATGGGATGGGATGGGATGGGATGGGATGGGATGGGATGGGATGGGATGGGATGGGATGGGATGGGATGGGATGGGATGGGATGGGATGGGATGGGGTGGGATGGGATGGGGTGGGATGGGATGGGATGGGGTGGCATGGCATGGCATGCCTGGGATGGGATGGGGCACATAGGATGGGATACACAGAATGGGATGCCCGGGATGGGATGGGGTGGCACAGCATGGCACGGCACGGCATTGGATTGGATGGGATAGGACAGGATGGGATGCCCAGGATGGGATCCCCGGGATGGGATGGGGTAGGATAGGACAGGATGGCATACCCAGGATGGGATGGGGTGGCACAGCATGGCATTGGATTGGATTGGATGGGGTAGGACAGGACAGGATGGGATGCCCAGGATGGGATCCCCGGGATGGGATGGGGTTAACATGGGACACACCCGGGTGGCCGGGGTGGCACAGGCCCCCACACTCACCCCCCAGTCCCCCCCCAGCCCCTCTCTCACCCTGCAGCGCGAAGAGGCTGCCGGCGTCGCGGCCGGCGGGGGCGGGCGCGGGCGCGATGGGGCGCAGGAAGGAGCGGTACCCGCGCAGGGCGCACGCCATGAACCGCAGGAAGGCCGCGCGCGCCTCCAGCTCCAGCTGCGCCCGCCGCGCCCCCCGCCGCCTCCGCGTCGCTCAGCACCAGCTCCGGGGGCTCCTCCTCGCCTGGCGCGCTCAGCACTGCGGGGACACGGCGGCACCGGTGTGGGCACCGTGGGCACCGGCATTGGCACCGGCATTGGCACCGGCATTGGCACCGGCGGTGGCACCGGCGGCGGCACCGGCATCAGCACCACGGGCACCGCAGGCACCGTGGGCGCCCGGCCGCACCGGCGCCCAGGGAAGGAGGGAGGGAAGCCACAGCTCTGATCCTGCCTGCAAAGCGCTCCCAGGCAGGGGGGGATTTCTGACCCCAGCACGTCCCTCCCGTGTAACAGCAGAGGTGGGGGATGTGGGGACCCCAGACCCCCCCGGGACCCCCCAGCACACCCCCAGACCCCCCAGCACGCCCCCGGGACCCCCAGCACGCCCCCGGGACCCCCCAGCACGCCCCCAGACCCCCCAGCACGCCCCCAGGACCCCCACTCACGCTCGTCCAGCTGCTGGGCCAGGCTGTGCAGCGAGGCCAGCAGCACCTTGCAGGGCCGGCGGGGCAGCGCGCGGGGCGACAGCAGCTTCCTCTCCTCGCTCCTGGAGGCACAGGCAGAGGGCAGGGCGGGACCCCCAGGACCCCCCGGGACCCCCCGGGACCCCCCGGGACCCCGGCCCGCCCCCAGCCCCGGGGACACTCACTGGAAAATGGTGTTGGTGTCCAGGTCGACGAAGATGACGTCGCGGGGGGGCTCGTAGAGGTCGAAGTAGCTGGAGTGGATGCCTACAATGAAGGGCACGGGGGCACACAGCACGTCAGCCAGCGCCAGCGGGCACAGCGGGATGTAGGGGCACTGCCAGCGCAGGGGGAAGATCATCTGGGGACAGGACGAGGGTGGTCAGCGCCGCGGGGCCCCCGCCAGGCGGGACGGGGGGCCCGGCGCCGCGGGAGGGGCTCTCCGGAGCTGCGGGACCACCACCTGTGGGTCAGGGTCCTCAGCACTGTGGAACGGAGGTGCCCAGCCCACGGATCAGCGCTCCCAGCACGGCAGGACAGGGATCCCCAGTGCCACGGGTCCCCAGCGCCGTGGGACCGGGATCCCCAGCCCCACTGGAGGGTCCCCAGCCCCACGGGGGGTCCCCACGGTGTCCCCGCCGCGTCCCCTGCGGTCACTCACCGCCACCAGGGCTTCGCCCACGCTGGTCAGGACGTCGGGGCGCAGCGAGTGGATGAGCAGCTTCTGCTCGGTGAGCACGGCCACCAGCAGCGCCACCGCGTTGTCGGGGCCCAGGTTCTGCAGCAGCGTCAGGAAACTGGCCCCGCTGGGGACGGGGACATCGCCGGTCACCCACGGCCCCCTCCCCACCCACACCCCCCCAGCAGCGCCCCCAGCCCTACCTGAGAGGCAGCGGGGAGGACACGGGCCGGCACAGCAGCAGGCTGTCGTACGGGGACATCTGCGGGGACACGGAGCCGTGCTGGGGGGCGCGGGGACACGCCGGGAGGGGGGCTCACCCGGCGGGGTCCCCCCTGGGCGACTCACCTGCACCAGGATCCGCGGGCGCTGCGGGGACGGGAAGGGCACGTTGTGCATGAAGTGGGAGATGTGCCTGCGGGCGGAGCGGCCCCGTCAGCGCGGGGGTCCCGCCGCCCCCGCCCCCCCCGGCGCCCCCCCTTGTCCGCGCTCACGTCTCCAGGGGCAGCACGTGGGGGCCCGAGATGGAGTAGCGGTAGATGAACATGAGGAACTTGCGGAAGACGTCGAAGAAGGGCCAGTGGGACAGCACGCAGATGCTCTTGCGCGTGTGCAGCGAGCGCCCGGGCACCGGCCGCCGGTCCACCACGCTGAGCAGCCCCAGGCGCAGCGCCTGCGCCTCCGACAGCCGCTCCCGCGGGAACGCCTCGTGGAACTGGATGGCGGCGCCGTACACCTGCAGGGCACGGCCGTCAGGGCAGCGGGCACGGGGATCCCGGGCACGCGGGGGTGGGACCCTGGGAACCCCTGGGAAACCCGGGGAACCCCTGGGAACCCCTGGCATTGGGGATCCCTGTCCCACAGCATTGGGAACCTCTGGGAACCCCTGGGAACCCCTGGGAACCCCGGGGAACCCCTGGGAACCCCGGGATCCCGGGCACGCGGGGGTGGGACCCTGGGAACCCCTGGCATTGGGGATCCCTGTCCCACAGCATTGGGAACCTCTGGGAACCCCTGGGAACCCCGGGATCCCGGGCACACGGGGGTGGAACCCCTGGGAACCCCTGGGAACCCCTGGGAACCCCTGGGAACCCCGGGCACGGGGATCCCAGTCCCACGAGGGAACCCCTGGAATAGGGATTCAGGTCTCACAAGGGAACCCCTGGCATTGGGGATCCTGATCCCGTGGGGTCTGGGAACACCTGGCATTGGGGATGCTGGTCACATGAGGGCTGGGAACCCCTGGAATGGGGACCCCGGTCCCACAGCACTGGGAACTCCTGGCATTGGGGATCCTCATCCCACAGCACTGGGAACCCCTGGAATGGGGATCCCAGTCCCACAGCACTGGGAACCCCTGGAATGGGGATCCCACTCCCACAGCACTGGGAACCCCTGGAATGGGGATCCCAGTCCCACAGCACTGGGAACCCCTGGAATGGGGATCCCAGTCCCACAGCACTGGGAACCCCTGGAATGGGGATCCCAGTCCCACAGCACTGGGGCTGTGGGTGCTGAGACCGGGGGACCCAACCCTTCCCGTGGCACTGGGGACCCCCACCCCACGCCCCCCGAGCCCCCTGCCCTGCCGTGCCTTGTCCCCCGAGGCGCCGGTGAGGACGAAGGTGGAGAAGACGGGCAGGGGGTACTTGGTGCCCACGGGCCAGCTCTCGATGGTGGCGCCCATGGGCAGGCAGAACACGGGCACCGACTCGGGCAGCGGGAAGGACTCGCTGTCCTGCTCGGGGTAGCGGCTCAGCAGCCCTGCACGGACACATGGACACACGGACACGTGGACAACGGACACCAGGATCAGCCCCCCAGGTCCCCCAAAGAGGACGGGGCAGCCAGGTGAGTGCCCACAGCTCCACAAAACCACCCCCCAAAATTTCACCCCAACAGGAAACCCAACTGACCCCCAGTAAGAGACCCCACGGTGACCCCAATAAGGAACTCCACTGCCACCCCAGTAAGGGATGTCACACCTCCCAGTAAGGGACCCCATTGTCTCCCCTCCCCAGTGAGGGACTCCAGTCCCATAGTTCTGGCAATGTCTCCCCCAGGAGTGCTGGGGCAGCTCGAGGCCCCCACTTTGTGCTCCCCAAACCCCTTTGAGGAGACCCAGGGGCTCCTGCACCTCCCCAAAATCAGCCCCATGCTGGCTACGGGAGGTTAATTAAAACAGGAAATATTTTTAAAAATAACAATGACACTAAACAACTCTGTCTCCTCCTGGGGGGACCCAGAACCCCCATCCCGAGGTCCTCACCTGCCTCGTAGACCAGCGTGTTGTCCTTGGCCACGGCGATCTTGTAGCACAGGAACAGCGCGGGGCCCCACTGCGAGGAGGGATCGGGGTGCTGGGGGTCAGCAGGGGCCGGGCAGCGCCGGGGCGGCCAGAGGGACCCCCCAAACCCACCCCCAAACCCAGCCCCAAACCCACCATGCTGGTGTTGAGGTTCTTGTCCACACGGCAGAAGGTGTGGGGCGTGCTCTCGCCCTTGCTGGGCATCACCAGGCAGATGTCGGTGACCCCCAGCGTGTGGTGGCCGGGGGGCTCGGCCGCGCGCCGGAACGTCAGGAAGGTTCTCTGGTGGCCCGGGGAGCCCGAGGCCAGGTTGGCCGAGCGGCTGTAGGGGGTGGTGTCCAGGATGTGGTAGCCCGGCTTGGGCCGGTCCTTGCCCTCATAGTGCACCCTGAGGGGGCAGAGCGGTGAGGGGATCCCCAGGGGGTGTCACCGGCACCTCCGGGCTCTTTCCCGGCTCCCCAAACTCTGTCCCCAGCCCGGAGCACCCCGCGGAGCCGGGGGGACCCCGAGAGGGGCCGGGGTGACCCCGAGAGGGGCTCAGGTGCCCCCCACTCACCCCAGCTCGATCAGGGGGGGCTTGTCCCGCCCGCGTTTGTAGCACAGGAACATCTGCGGGTTGTTGAGCAGCCCCGCGTTGAGGTCCACGGGGTGTCCCGACGTGCTGGTCTCGATGCAGGTGAAGCCCTGGGGCACCTCCTCGCCCTGCGAGCGGATGATCACGGCCACGTCCGTGATGGGCTCCCCGGGCCGCGCCGGCCGCGCCGGCTGCTCCTCCTCCAGCGCCCGCGACGCCTCCGCCAGCCCGGCCACCACGAAATAATCCACGAGCTGCGGCGGCTTCTCGTCCGACATGGCTGTCACAGCATCTGCGGGGACACGGGGATGCTGCCGGCCCCGGGCGATGCCCCCGGCCCCGGGCGATGTCCCCGGCCCCGGGCGATGCCCCCGGCCCCGGGCGATGCCGCCAGCCCCGGCCGATGTCCCCAGCCCCGGGCGATGTCCCCAGCCCCGGCCGATGTCCCCGGCCCCGGCCGATTCCCCCAGCCCCGGGCGATGCCCCCAGCCCCGGGCGATGTCCCCGGCCCCGGCGATGCCCCCGGCCCCGGGCGATGCCGCCAGCCCCGGGCGATGCCTCCAGCCCCGGCCGATTCCCCCAGCCCCGGGCGATGCCCCCAGCCCCGGGCGATGCCCCCGGCCCCGGCCGATTCCCCCAGCCCCGGGCGATGCCCCCGGCCCCGGGCGATGCCCCCGGCCCCGGCCCACGGGAAGGGAGGAGGTTTCCGCTCCCGCCGCGGGACACGGGGACTCCTCCAAACCTTCCGGCCGCCCCCCGGCACGGGCGGGTCCCCTCTGAGGATGGACCCTCACCCTGAGGCTCCCCCGGGCTGGGGACCCGGTCCCTTCCCGCGCCCCCAGCCCCCCGGTCCGC
Organism: Prinia subflava; assembly: GCF_021018805.1. Lineage (NCBI taxonomy): Eukaryota > Metazoa > Chordata > Aves > Passeriformes > Cisticolidae > Prinia > Prinia subflava. Next base: position 369,863 of record NC_086281.1, on the reverse strand, counting down.
AGCAGCACAACCCGTCCCCAGAGCCCCCCCCCGGTGTCCCCAGAGCCCCCCGGTGTCCCCAGAGCCCCCCCGGTGTCCCCAGAGTCCCCTCCCTGTCCCCGGTTTGCCCACGGGCAGTGCCTGCAGCCGCCGGGACCGGAGGACGGGGGAAAGGGGAAGGAAGCGGCGCCAGCCCCGGGCGCCCACGTCAGCCCGGCCCCGCCGCACCGGGGGCCACCAGCCCCGGGCACAGCGCGGGGGGTGGCAGCGGCACCCCGGGACCGGCTCCGGAGGTCACAGTGCCCGGAGCGGGGGTGACACCCCCGGGAGCAGTGACAGCCCCTCAGCGGGGCTCAGACCGCCCTGCGGACAGGGACAGCCCCCGGCTGGGGTCACCTCCTGCCGAGGGCCGTCCCCAGTCCCCCCCGGGACCCCCCGAGGGGGCTCTGTCCCCGCGTTTCTCCGGGTGACACCTCCGGGGAGTTCCCGGTCCCCGTGTCCGCCCCGGTGCCCTCCCCGCCGCGGGGTCCCCGTGTCCCCCCCGGGGTCTCCCCCACACCGGCGCCACAGGCCCCACAGGCGGACAGGGCCCTGCCCCGGCCCCGCAGCCCCCGCGGCCCCGCGGGACCCCCGGCCCGGTCCCCGGGACCCCCCGGGACCCCCCGGTACCTGCGGGCCGGGCCGGGCCGGGCCGGGGCCGCGTCTTTGGGCTCGGCTGGGCCGCGACCGCGCGCCCGCCCGGCCCCCGCCCGCGGCAGCGCCCCCTGGCGGCGCGGAGGACCCGCGGTACCGCCGGGGAACAGCGCCCCCCGAGACCCCCAGAGACCCCCGGAGCCCCCCAGGGACCCCCAGAGACCCCCGGAGCCCCCCAGGGACCCCCGGATCCCCCCATACCCCCGGACCCCCCCGGACCCCCCAAATTCCCCCGGATCCCCCAGAGACCCCCGGAGCCCCCCAGAAACCCCTGGACACCCCCGGACCCCCCCAGACCCCGCCAGAGACCCCCGGACCCCCACAGATCCCCCCGGAGCCCCCCAGAGACCCCCAGACGCCCCAGATCCCCCCGGACCACCCCAGAGACCCCCGGACCCCGCCAGGGACCCCCCCGAGCCTCCCCAGGAAACTCAAGGAGCCCCCAAGGAACGTGGGGGACTCAATTCCCCCCCCTCGAATCAGAGATCGCATTTGCCCCCCCAAACCGAGACCCCTTTGCCCCCTCCCCATTAAGAGACCCCCGCCCCAAGGGCCAGGCAGGGCTGGGGGGGGCTGGAGCAGCTGAACCCCCCCCCCAAATCAACCACACGCTGGCGGAGAGGATTTAATTAACATAGAATATATTTTAAAAAATAATAATAATAATAAATCACTCTGGCTCCCTCCGGGGGGGGCCCAGGGCCCCCCCACCCGCGGACGGGTCCCCCCCGTGCTTCCCCGGGGGGGCAATTTGGGGGGGGGGCAAAGTTACAAGTGCTTTCTACACGTCCCCGGCAGCTGGGGGGTAATTTGGGGGGGGGGCTGAGGGTACATATGGGGGGAGCGGGATTTCTCCTTAAACACGATGATTAGCCGGAAAAATGATAAAGTAAAGGCAGAAGCGGCCCCCCCCGCCCCCCCGGGGGTCTCTACCTACGGGGTTATGTACAGCCACCCCGGGGGCGCCGGGACCCCCCCGCCGGGGTCTGGGGGCGCCTGGACTGCGCCCCCTCCCCGATTTTCCCAGGGTTTCCCAGGAGAACAGTGCCTGGTCAGGTCTGGGGTGGGAATGAGGGGAGGGCGCGGGGTGGAGCCCCCCGGCCTGGTTTAGGGAGGCACGGGGTGCCCAGATTGTCTCCCCCTCCCCAATTTCCCCGGTTCCGAGGGGACCCCGGGGTTTTCCAGGGAGAACAGGGCCCGGTGGGGGCCGGGGGGGGGTGGTCGTGGTGCTGGGGACCCCCCAGCCTCAGATGGAGCCCTTGACAGCCGCGGCTGGAACCCCCTCCCCGCTCTTCCCAGGGTTTTCCTGGTTCCACAGTGACGCTGGGGCCGAGGGGCAGCCCCGGGGGGGAATTGGGGGGGGTCGTGGCCGCGGGACCCCCCCCGGGGGCGGTCGGAGCCCTTGACAGCGCCCGTTCGGAGGGGCGGGCACCGCCCGGCCCGAGCCCCCTGCCCGCCTTTCCCGGGGTTTTCCCGGGGTTTTCCCGGGAGAACGGCAACCCCGGGGGTCTGCGGGTGGGAACGGGGGGGTCGCGGCGCTGGGCCCCCCCCGGGGCTCGCTGGGGGCGGCCCCCGCCCCCTCCAGGCAGGTTTGGGGCACGGCCCGTGCCCGCCTTTCCCGGGGTTTTCCCGGTTTTTCCCCGGTTTTTCCCGGTTTCTCCCAGGTCAGCGGGAGCGCAGCGGGCGGTGGGGCCGGGGGGCGGCCCGTGCCCGCATTTCCCGGTTTTTTCCCAGGGTTTTCCCGCCTTTCCCGTGGTTTTTCCCGGTTTTCCCCGTTTTTTTCCCGGTTTTCCCGGGCTCAGCGGGAGCGCAGCGGGCGGCGGGGCCGGGGGGCGGCCCGTGCCCGCATTTCCCGGTTTTTCCCGGTTTTCCCGGGGTTTTCCCGGTTTCTCCCGGGTTTCCCGGGTTCAGCGGGAGCGCAGCGGGCGGCGGGGCCGGGGGCGGCCCGTGCCCGCCTTTCCCGTGGTTTTCCCGGTTTCTCCTGTTTTTTTCCCGGGTTTCCCGGGTTCAGCGGGAGCGCAGCGGGCAGCGGGGCCGGGGGGCGGCCCGTGCCCGCCTTTCCCGTGGTTTTCCCGGTTTTCCCCGTTTTTTCCCGGTTTTCCCGGGCTCAGCGGGAGCGCAGCGGGCGGCGGGGCCGGGGGGCGGCCCCGGGGGCGGTGCCGGGGCGGGGGGCGCGGGCCCGGGGCCGCCCCGGGCTCACTGCAGGCGGTCGGAGCGGAAGGAGTCCTCGACGGCGGGGTCGGTGAGCAGCGCGCAGGGGTCGCTCAGCATGCTCAGCCCGTCCAGCGTCAGCGGCTCGATGCGCAGCTCCTCCTCCAGCCCCCCCAGGCCCCCCAGGGACCCCCCCTCCACCTCGAAGCCCGGGACCCCCGCCAGCGCCGTCGCGATCTCCTTGGACAGCCCGGGGGGGGAGTCGCCTGCGGGGAAGGGTGAGGGGGGCACGGGGGTCAGCACGGCCCCGGGGTGACCAGCGGAGACCCCCGGCCAAACAAACACCCCAGGGACCCCCCTGGGACCCCCCGGCACCGCTCCAAGCCCTCACCCCACCTCCCGTGGGTCCCCTAAACAGCCCCCAGCCCACCCTGTGCCACCCCCCAAACCCCCAGCCCACCCCCTGTGCCACATCCCAGAGCCCCCAGCCCACCCTGTGACACCCCAGAGGCCCCCAGCGCCCCCTGTGACACCCCAGGGACCCCCCAGGACCCCCCAGGACCCCCACCTGTGAAGATGATGTTGGGGATGGGGCCGTGGCGGCTGCAGTTGCTCAGGTTTGGGCGGCTCAGGCCGGGGGGGTCGTAGCCCCCCTCGCTCGGGGGGTAACTCAGGGCCCCCAACTCCTCGGGGAACCCTCCGCTGTTCCCGGGGGGGCTCTCCCCGATCCCGAACTGCTCCAGCTGCGGGGAGGGACACGTGAGCAGAGACCCCCGGGAGACCCCCCTGACCCCGTCCCTCCCCCGGTGACCCACCCGGGGGTCTCCATCCCCACCCCCCCACGCAGCTCCCCAGACCCCGCGTCCACCCCGCCCAGGACCCCCCGTGCCCCCCACTCACGCTGCCCAGGCCGAAGTCGCTGGGGGGCTGCCCCAGGGGCTGCCCCAGGGCGCCGCCGGGGCCGTAGGGGGGGTTGTAGGGGCGCGGGGGGGGCTGGGGGGCCCTCGGGGGGGGCTGGGAGCCCAGCAGGACCCCCGGCTGTCCGTAGGGGTACGGCGGGAGCCGCTGGTCCGCCGGCAGCTTGCTGGTGTCCAGGGGGACGCCCTGCGGAGACAGCGGGGACGGGGGCTCAGCGCCGGCCCCCCGAGGGTGGGGGGCTCCCCCAGCCCCCCCGGCACCGCTGAGACCCTGAGACCCCCGAACTCGGCCACGGCTGCACCCGGACCCAGGGCGGGCCGGGGTCCCCTCTGAGGGGAGGGGGCCTGGAAGGGACACGGGGGTCCCGGCCCTGAGCACAGGAGGGGGCGAGGGGGGCCCTGGGGTGTGGGTGAGATGAGGATGGAAACGAAACGAGAAGTGCAGGGGAGGAGAGGAGGGGGAAGGAGAGGACAAGGACGAGGACAAGGAGGAGGAGGAGGATGAAGACAAGGAAGAGAACAGAGAGGACGTCCAAGACAAGGACTAGGAGGACAAGGACAGGGAAAAGGAGAAAGAAAAGGAAGAAAAAAGACAAAGAGGAGGAACACAAGAAGGATGGGGAGGAGGACGAGGAGGAAGGAGACAAGGAAACGGAACAGGAGCAGGAGGAAGGGGACGGGGAGGAAGAGGAGAAGGAAGGGGAAGGGAGGAAAAGGACGAGAGAAGGGGCACAGGGAGGAGGAGGAGGCCGAGGAGGAGGAGGCGGCGGCGCTGGAGCGTGGGGACGATGCGTACCTGGGTGATGGAGGACAATGTGGGTGACATTGTTGGTGAGAACTGTTTGGGGTGCTGCCGTCTGCAGTCGCCGGCCACGGGCAGGGACAGGGGGCTGAGCGGGACCCGCCGGCGCGGCGAGGTGGCCGCGAAGGAGCCCCCCAGCCCCGAGGGCAGGCTGGGGTTGCTGGGGGAGGACTGGAGGGGCTGGCTCCGGGGGGACGTGGGCAGCGAGGGGTTGGAGAGCGAGGAGGACAGGGAGGAAGGCAGGGACTGGTTGGAGAGAGAGGAGGGGATGGAGGAGCTGCTGTGGGAGGACTGGAGCGAGGGGTTGCTGAGGGAGGCCTGGAGCGAGGGGCTGCGCAGGGAGGCCTGGAGGTTGGGATTGCTCAGGGAGGACTGCAGGGACGGGTTACTCAGGGAGCTCTGCAGAGGTGAGGGGAGTCCTGTGGGGACAAAAACAGAGAGCACCGTTACCCCGGCACAGCCCCGAGCCCCGGGACGGCCCGGGAGGGGCTCCCGGGGGAGGGAGGGGGACGGAGCGACCACAACGATGGAGACGGACACAGGGACGGACACACACCCCGGGCAGGGGGACAGCGGCGTGAGGGGGCACCGGGGTGGGAGACGGGCACCTCCCAGACCCCTGCAAGGCCCCTGACGCCGTCAGAGCCCATGGAGCAAGAGCCAGGCTCCCCCCAGGCCCCCACAGAGCAGGAGGGTGGGAGCTGGGCTCCCCCCAAACACCCACAGCACCCCCAAATCCATCAGACCCCATCCCCACCCCACTCCCAGCCTGCCGAGGCTCCATCCCGGACTGGGATTCCTGGAGCAGCCACCCCAGGACTCCGCCTGGGTTTTGTGTCCCCCCACACTGGGAGTCCCCATCCCTGCTGGGCACTGGCCGGGGGCTCCCTGTGTCCCCCACAGCAGCTCCCAGCCCGGGGGTCCCCTCTGGCCCCCGTGCAGGGAGGGGGCCCGGCTCACCCGGGGGGTCGTAGCCCAGCCCGACGCCGCTGGTGCCGCTGATGCCCAGGTGGGTCATGGTGGTGGCCAGGTTGGAGGTGCTGCTGCCCCCGCTCAGGGGGGGGTACGGGGCCTCCTCGGGGTCCAGGGGGGTGGGCAGGGGCGACGGGAAGTGCAGCGTGGTCAGGTCGGGCAGGGACCCCCCCGTGTTGAGGGCCGAGGGCATGAGGGGCACGTTGGGAGGTTGATCCGGGGATGGGAATATGCTGGGGAGGGGGGAGAGACAGGATCAGGGCAGGAGCGGGGCTGCCTGCCCCAGCAGTGGCCCCCAGTGTGCCCCAGTGTGCCCCTGCCCAGCTCCAGACCCTCCCCAGTACCCACCTGCTTCCACACATCCCCCTCCCCAGCAAGCCCTCTCCCACCCCAGCCCCTCCCTGGGATCCCCTCCCCGGGATCCTCTCCCCTCCCTGGGATCCCCCTCCCCACCCCAGCCCCTCCCCGGGGATCCCCTTCCCATCCCAGTCCCTCCCAGTACTCACTGGATTCCCGGGACCTCGCAGGAGCGTGGCCGGGCCGAGGAGGACGAGAGCTGCGGGAGCAGAGCACAGGAGTGAGGCCAGGCCTGGGGACACACAGGGGGACACAGGGGACACCCCCGCCCACCTTCTTGGTGTCCCAGGGCTTCAGCGAGTGCTTGTTGTCATCGAAGCTCTCTTCGATGGGAGGCACTTGGAAAAGAAACACTGGGGAGGGGACAGGGGGTCAGTGGGAGGTGGGGGGGACACAGGGGGGACATCAGAGCCCCCTGGCACAGGGAGGAGCGGGGCACAGCTGGACACACAGCTGGGCACACAGCTGGGCACAGCTGGGCACACAGCTGGGCACACAGCTGGGCACACAGCTGGGCACACAGCTGGGCACAGCTGGGCACACAGCTGGACACACAGCTGGGCACACAGCTGGACACAGCTGGGCACAGCTGGGCACAGCTGGGCACAGCTGGACACAGCTGGTGCCAGGCTCACCTTTGCTGTCCGAATCCCCATCCAGGAAACCTGTGGGGGAACAGGAGGGTCAGGGAGGTGCTGAGGGGAGGGGGCTGCCCCAGGACCCCCCCGGGGGCTCTGGGGGGCACAGCTGGGTGTGGGGGGCTCACCTGCGCGGCGGCCGGGGGGCGGCCCGGCCTGCGAGGGGCCCAGGTAGGCGTCCTGGGGCGCGGGGTTCATCACGCTCGTGTGCAGCGCCGAGTCGGAATTCGTCCTGGAACGGGGAGAGCAGCCTGGATCCGAGCCCCCGGCCCACTGAGAGCCCCCTGCCCCAGCCCCGAGCCCCCGGCTCACTGAGAGCCCCCTGCCCCAGCCCCGAGCCCCCGGCTCACTGAGAGCCCCCTGCCCCAGCCCCGAGCCCCCGGCCCACTGAGAGCCCCCTGCCCCAGCCCCAAGCCCCCGGCCCACTGAGAGCCCCCTGCCCCAGCCCCGAGCCCCCAGCCCACTGAGAGCCCCCTGCCCCAGCCCCCTGACAACCCCCCTGCCCCAGCCCCGAGCCCCCAGCCCACTGAGAGCCCCCTGCCCCAGCCCCCTGACAACCCCCCTGCCCCAGCCCCGAGCCCCCGGCCCACTGAGAGCCCCCTGCCCCAGCCCCACATCCCCCTGCCCCAGCCCCCTGACAGGCCCCTGCCCCAGCCCCCTGCCCCAGCCCCATGCCCCCCTGCCATTCCTGCGCCCCCTCCCCACGGGGGTCCCTCTCCCTGTGCCCCCAGACAAGCTCCGCTCCCGTCTCCTCCACCACCCCCAGCATGGGGGGACAATGGGACCCCCTGGGGACCCTTCAGGGGCTGGGGACCCTTCAGGGGCTGGGGACCCCCGGCTGTTCCCTGTTCAAGGCGGAGGAGGGCACGGAAGGGCTGGGAAGGGCCGCTGGGGCGAGTGACAAAGAGGGACATTGTTCAGCTGTGGCACGGGGGAGGACAGGGACCCCTCCGGCGGGGGGCCCTGAGGGGGAGCCGGGGGCCACCTCCTCCCCAGGGGGGTCCCAGGGCCCTCCAGGGGTCCCCAGGGCCACCTCCTCCCCAGGGATCCCAGGAAGGGCTGGAGCCTGGCTTGGGGACACGGAGAACACGGAATCAAACAACCCAGCACCTGTTGAGAGCCGAGGGCAGGCGGAATAAATGTCCTTTTTCCATCGGGAAATTGCTCCAGGGCATGGTCCTGTGGAGGGAGGAAGGGGGATCAGCGGGGCGGGGGACAAGGAGCCGTGGGGGAGGCAGGACAGTTGATCCATGACCCCACTCCCAGCCACGGGAGGGCTGGGAATGGCAGGGAGATGGGATGGGGACAGGGACACGGCTGTCACACCCCACACTGGGACAGAGACACTCCAGGGATGGAGCTGGAGCTCGGATTTGTCCCCTGTCCCTGTCCCCTCAGCCAGATCCCTCCTCCTGGATGGAATTCCTCCTCAAGCCCCCACTTCGTGGGACAATCCCGGAATGTGAGGGGCAGGAGCTGCCCCCACCCCTCTGCCCCCATCCCAGTTCCAGGAACGGCGCCTGTGCCGGAGCCTCCTCTGCCCTCAAACCCCCGGGATGGGAACAGATCCCCAGGATCCAGGAAATCCAGGGGATCCAAGGGAATCAGGGAATCCAGGGAATCCAGGGAATCCAGGGGATCCAGGGAATCAGGGAATCCAGGGGACCCAGGGGATCCAGGGAACCCAGGGGATCCAGGGAACCCAGGGAATCCAGGGGATCCATGGAACCCAGGGGATCCAGGGAACCCAGGGGATCCAGGGAACCCAGGGAACCCAGGGAAAGCTCGGAGTTACCTCCTCCAGCTGGGCTCCGGCGGCGGTGACAGGTACGTGGGTCCGTAGGGAGAGCTGTCGATGTGGGGGGCACGTTAAGGGTCACACCGAGAGCAGGGGGCCCCCGAACGCCCCGGGAGGGCGGGAGGGGACACGGGACAGAGGGTGACAGAGGGTGACAGAGGGTGACAAAGGATATCTGCCGGACGTAGCGGCGCAGGGGGGACATCATCCGGCGCGGGTCCCGCTGCACGCGCTCCACCAGCCCGTGGTGCCGCGTGCTGCGCGTGGAGTCCAGCGGCGACGGGCCCTGCGGGGAGGGGGACGCGTGAGACCCCCGGGACACCGAGGGGGCTCCACCCGGGGAGGGGGCGCACGAGCAGCCCCCCCTGGAGTCCCGGGAGCGGGTGAAGGGATTTGGGAACGTCCCCCTGTCCCCACCCCACGCCGATCCCCCGTGGGGTCACCTGGAACTCGGGGCCGCCGGTGCCGATCTGGTTGACGTTGGGCAGGGAGCCGCTGTAGAAGGGCCCCCGGCTGTGGGCCAGCCGCAGCTTCTGTGCCTGCAGCTGTGGGGACACGGGGGGACACGGGGGGACACGGGGGGACACGTCAGGGGGGTGTCCAGGCCCCCTCACACTGCCCCTCACAGCACCGTGGGACACGCAGGCTCCCGTCCCATCACTCCAGGGGACTCTCTGGAGCCCTTCCCTCATCCACAGGCGCCCCGGAGCGGGATGGACAAGGATCCCAGATCCCGGAGAGATCCCGGATCCCTGAGGGATCCCAGATCCCGGAGAGATCCCAGATCCCTGTCCCACATTCCCGGAGCAGGGGCTGAGCCCGGCAGTCCCGGACAGGCTCCGGCCTCCAGGGATCCGCAGGGATTTTCCAGCCTCGTCCACGCCAAGGCCGTGCCGGAGATTCCAGAGGGAGCCGGACTCAAGGCCGGGGGAAGGAGTCACAGCAAAGCCCAGCGGGAGATAACGGGAGCCCGGGAAAACACCCGGGAAAACACCGGGGATCCCGGGAAAACACCGGGGAGAGGGAGCCTGGGAAAACACCGGGAATCCCAGGAAAACACCGGGGAGAGGGAGCCTGGGAAAACACCGGGGAGCCCGGGAAAACACCGGGAATCCCAGGAAAACACCGGGGAGCCCGGGAAAACACCGGGAATCCCAGGAAAACACCGGGGATCCCACAGCCCCAGGAAGGGAATGGCCCCCACCAGCCCCCCAGCACCAGGGACAGCCCAGTCCCCCCACCCTGACAGAGCAGAGCCCCCCAGTGAAACCCACAGGGAGGGAGCATTTCCCTGATCTCAACCCCCACGAATCCCCTTTCGAGCTGGGGGGTCCTGAGCAGATCCAAGAGCTGCTGCTCCTCAGCGCCTGGAGAAGCCCCAGGGAAGGAGAAGCTGAAGCCCAAAAAACAGCTGAGAAACGGGAAACACCAAATTCCTGAGCGTAAAACCACAGAAATCCAGATCCAGCGGGGAAAACAAGGAAAACAACCCAAAACCCGGGAGATTTAGGCAGCAGCTGGCGGGATTAGCGCCCAGAGCTGCGCGGGGGCTTAAGGTCTTGGGATCGAGCTCCGAGCCCTGAGCCAGGATCCCTGCAGGAGCCCGGAACCCGGGAGCAGCCCAGGAACAGCCAGGAAAACCTCCAGGAACCACGGAGCAAAGCTGGGGGGCTGCGGGTCCCAGGGGAACCACGGAGCAAAGCTGGGGGGCTGCGGGTCCCAGGGGAACCAGCCCAGGCTGGGATCAGGGAAGGAATTCCCAGAGGAACCATCCCAGTGAGGGAGCAGGGAATGAATTCCTGGAGGAGAGATTCCAGGAGTGATCCCGCTGCCCCTGCTGCACATTAACCAGCTGTTTGCTCTGCAAACACGGCCCAGGCTCCGGCCCGTTCCCAAAATCCCTGGGGATGGAGGCACGGCAAGGGATCCGGCCCTTTCCCAAACTCCCCAGGGATGCTCCACCCCATTCCCAAACTCCCCAGGAGCGGACAGAAAGCTCCGGCCCATCCCCAAACTCTCCAGGGATGTCCCTGTCACCGCACGAATGACATCCCAGATCCCGGATCCCCGCAGAGCCAAGAGCCACGGGGCTCTACGACCCAAAAATTCCCGCTTTTTTTAAGCTCTATTGGGTATCCCTGGATCTTCCCAGGGACAGAGCTGCCCCCATCCCCTGGAAGAGCCCCTCCGTGTCTCCCCGGCTTCCACAGCCGCATCCTCACTCCTCCATCCCGCAGTTTTGCCGGGAAGGACCAAATTCCACCAAACTCCGGGATCGTGGACAGAAACTCCCGCAGGTCTGGCTCGGGAGGCAATTCCCGACCAGCTCCTCCCGGAGCCTTCCCTGCCTGGGAAAGCCCGTCCGGAGCATTCCCGGCCTTGCCGAGACCCCCCGAGCAGCCCCCGGGGCCGGCACCGGCCCTTCCCGGAGCTGCGGAGCGGGAATTACCCCGGATCCATCCCGGGAGCAGCTCCGGGATCCCTGCCCTGCCCAGGCTCAGCATCTCCCGGGGTGAAGCATCCCCCGGACCCCGGGCAGGACCCCCGAGGGTCCCCGGGGACCGGGGCAGAGCCCGGAGCTCCGGATCCTCTCCCCAGCCCAGCCCCGGGAGCTGCGCTGGGCACACGGGACACGCCGGGACCCACCGGGAGCCCCCCGGACTCCTCCAGCCCCCTCCCCAAAATCCTCACAGCCCCCTCCAACACCCCCCCAAACCCTTCAGAGCCCCCCCGGACCCCTCTACCCCCTCCCCAAATTCTTCACAGCGCCCCTGGACCCCTCAAACTCCACCCCAAGATCTCCGCAGCCTCCCAAGTCCCCTCCAACCCCCTCCCCAAATTCTTCACAGCCGCCCCAGCCCCTCACGGCCCCTCCGGCCCCCCCCACACCCGCGCCCCCCCCGTCACCTCACGACCCCTCAAATCACGGCCCCCGCCAGCTCCTCAAGACCCCCCTGAGCCCCTCACGATTCCCCCGGCTCCCCCCTGGCTCAGCCCCGGCCCGTCCCAGCCCCTCACGGCCCCTCCGCCCCGGCTCCCCGCGCCCCGCGGCGCATCCGGCGCGGCGGCCCGTCCTCACCCGTGTGGAGCAGATCTCCATCATGACCTCCTCGAAGGCCGCGGTCTCCTCCGCCTGCCGCTGCTTCTGCAGCGCGATCTTCTCGCTGAACTTGCGCGGGTTGGACGCACCGGCGCCAGCCGAGGGTCCCGCGCCGGGCCCGGGCCCGGCCCCCGCGCCCGCCGCCGCCATCTTCCCCGCTCCGCCGCTCCGCCGCCGCCGCCGCGCGCGGCACGCCGGGATCTGTAGTTCGGCAGGCAGCGCCAACAACGCGGTGCGCTGGGGGCCTGGACTACAACTCCCAGCGGTCTGTGCGGGCGCTGCGCAGGGCGGGCTGGGAAATGGAGGCGCCGGGTTCGGAGATGCTCTGCGGGGAGGGAAGTGCGGACTACAAATCCCAGAGAGCACCGCGCGGCGAGGGGGCGTGGCCATCGGGGGCGTGGCCTGAGGCGGTGAGGGGGGCGCGGATGGCGCGGCCCGAGATGGGGGCGGCTCTGGGGTCACCCCCGGCCATGCCCGGGAACAGCGCAGACACCCCCGCACCCGAAATCAGGGGGAAAAAAACTCTCCCAGCCCAATAATCCGGGGGGCTGGGGCCGGGGGGACACACTGTGACACACCCCCCGAGTGGCATCCCACCCTCCCCAAGCAGAAGCAGCACTTTGTGTTCAGTCCTTTATTTGCTTTATCCAACACCCCCAAATCCGGGGGAGTCTGTAAAGGCACTTGTGGTTATGGGGGGGGGGACACTCACCCCCTCCCGGGGTCCTGAGGGGGGGTCACAGCACCAATCCCTTGTGCAGGTGGGGAAACTGAGGCACAGCACTGAGACAGGCACTTTGGCACTCCGGAAAAGGGGGAGCGGGGTGGGAAAGGAGCTCCAGGGGTGTGTCCAGGAGCCAGAATGGGGAATCCCAAGGCAGGCGTGGTCTCCCTTGAGGAAGTGGATGGTTTAGGCAGGGAAACTGAGGCACAGAGGCAGGAGAGGCACTTTGGCACTTCAGGAAAGGGGGTGCAGGGGGGGGCACGTGGATCCCACGGGATTCTCTGAGGCAGGGCCAGGGGGACCTCATCCCTTGACGAAGAGGATGGCGCTGACCAGCGCGAAGCCGGCCAGGATCAGGATGACCTTGGGGATGCGATTCCGGGGCGCCCCCAGCTCCTGGGGCAGAATCTCCAGGAAGGTGACGAAGAGGAAGGTGCCGGCCGCCAGCCCCTCCAGCACGGCCCGGCACAGGCGCTGCCGCGGCCCCGCGCCCGCCGCCAGCGCCGTGCCCACGCCGACGCCCAGCGGGGACATCAGCGCCAGCAGCACGAGGCACGAGGCCACGGCGGGCGGGCGCAGGCGGCTCCGCAGCAGCTCCAGCGAGAGGCCGAAGGCCACGGCGCCCTTGTGCAGCAGCAGGGCCAGCAGCACGCGCAGCGCGGCCGCCTCGCCCTCGCGCAGCCCCAGCGCCAGCCCCTCCAGCACCGCGTGCAGCGCCAGCGCCAGCGCCAGCGCCGCGGCACGCAGCGCCCCGGGGCCGGCGGGCACCGGCACCGGCGAGCCCAGGGAGCCGCCGGCGCCGCCGGGAGCCGCGGCCTGGATGGAGCCGTTGGGCAGCAGCAGCGCCCGCGACTCCTCGGGGGGCTCGGCCAGCTCCCGCTGCGCCAGCGTCGCCTGCTCCAGCACCAGCACCAGGAAGAAGCCCATGGCCAGGATGAACTCGGGCAGGGGGAACTGCAGCTGCGGGACGGGGACGGGGTCAGCGGGAAGGGGAAGCTGCGGGCGCAGCGAGGATCTTTCCATGACTCATGTGGGACACAAGGGGCTCCCGGCGGCTCCGGGGACATCGTCACCGTTCTGGCTGCTCTGCTGGCACCAGTCTGGCCCTGCTGTCACTGTCTCCACTCGCTGCTGTGTTGTCCCAGCCCCCCTGTCCTTCCCCATCCTCAGTGTCCTCACCCCACTCCTGCTGTCCCCCCTGCACTGTCCATGCTCTGTCCTTGTCCCCTTCCCCCTGTCCATCCCCACTGTGCCCGTCCCAGCCACCCTCTCTGCACCAGCCCGAGCTGCTGAGCCCAACCCTGGGGACAGGGGACACCCGTGGGGACAGGGACAGGGACAGAGGACAGAGAACAGGGCACAGGGACAGGGACAGAGAACAGGGCACAGGGACAGGGACAGAGGGACAGGCACAGGGACAGGGACAGGGACACAGGGACAGGGACAGAGGACAGAGGACAGGGCACAGGAACAGGGACAGGGACAGGGCACAGGGACAGGGACAGAGGGACAGGCACAGGGACAGGGACAGGGACACAGGGACAGGGACAGAGGACAGAGGACAGGGCACAGGAACAGGGACAGGGACAGGGACAGGGGACAGAGGACAGGGCACAGGAACAGGGACAGGGACAGGGACAGGGACAGACACAGGGACAGGGACAGGGACAGGCCCCGGTGGCCCGGGGCTCTCACCGTGATTCGCAGCCCCTCCAGCGCCGCGGCGATGCTGCCCAGGTAGTCAGGCAGGAGGTCCAGCAGGAAGGTGCCCATGAAAACTCCGCCGGAGAAGCAGCTCACGAGGCTGAGCACGGGGCTGCGGGGGTCTGGGGGGAATCGGGAGGCTGAGACCCCCAACGAGACCCTCCCTCAGCCCTGCGCCCTGACAGAGCCCTTGGGGACAGCCCTGAGGTGGGGACAGCCCCGAGGTGGGGACAGCCCAGGTCCCAGCCTGTCCCAGACCCTCGGGTCACCCCCAGACTCCCCAGGACCCCCGGGAACGCTGAGACCCCAAACTCTGTGAGCCCCTGGAACCCCCCAGACACGCACGACCTCCCCACTACCTGAGACTCCCCAAACTCCCCCAACTTCACGATCCCCTCAGGGCTCCCCCACACCCCCAAACCCCCTCAGACCTCCCCCAAATCCCCGAGTCCCGCACGCCCCAGACCCCCCGAGCCCCCCGAGCCCGGTACCGGGGGGCTGTCGGAAGCACCAGAGGGGAGCGAGGCCGCAGGCGAGGGGCAGCAGCAGCAGCAGCACCAGCGACCCCAACTTCACCCCCAGCCCGGGCGGGGGCTGCGAGGCGGCCCCGGGGCTCCAGGCCAGCGCGGCCCCGGTGTCCATCGTGCTCCCGGAGCTCAGCGCCCGCCGCCGGGGGAGCTCCGAGCCGCGCTGCGCATCCCCGGGGAGCGGGGCTGGAACGGGACGGGCCGGTCAGAGCCGCCCCCCGGCCCCGGTGACTCACCCGGCCCGACCCCCCCGCCCGGGGCCCCGGGACACGGACAGGGCGGCGGGGAGGGAGCGGGACCGGGATCAAGGCCCGGGATCAGGACCCGGGTTTCCTGCACCGGGACCGGAATCAAGGACCGCGATCGGGAAATGTTTTTTCCGGGACCGGGATGGGGAACTGGGGGCCACGGACCGCGATAGAGATCAAGGACCGCGACCGGGGACCACGACCGCAATCGGGATCAAGGGCCGGGGGTGGGGCCACGACCGAGAACCGGGATTGGGAACCGGGACCAAGGAACGGGACCGGGATCGAGACCCGGGTACCGGGAAATAGGGACGGGATGGGGAACAGGGATCGGCTTTTCCGGGACTGGGATCGGAACCGGGATCGAGGGCAGGTCCGGAGGGCCGGGGCCGAGGACGGGGACCCGCGGGGACCCCCAGGGACCCCCGGCGCCCCCCGGCCCCGCCGCCCCGCACTCACCGCCTGCCGCATCCCAACCGCGTCCCGGGAGCTCCGGGGGGCGGGGCCTGCCCCGCCAGCCCAGCCAATAGTGACGCGGAATCCCCGGTGGCGCCGCTGATTGACGTGCGCCGCAGCCAATGGAGAGCGAGCGGAGCCCGCGCGGCCCCGCGGCCCCGGGAGCGCGCACGTGTCCGCTGGCCGGGCGGGGCGGGGGATCCTCGGTGTCCCCACCGTGTCCCCGCCGTGTCACTCCTGGGACCCCCTTACCGGGAGGATCCCCCCGTTCCTGCACTCCCGGAGCCCCTGACCGGGGGCATCCCCCCGTTCCTCTCCCCCCGATTCCGTTACCGGCGGGTAAAGCGGCACCGGCTCCGGTCCAGAGCCACCGGCGGCCGCAGCGGAGCTGCCCCAGACCCGACCGCGTTCCCGGTTCCCCCGTGAGACCTCCGGGACCCGGTACCGGGGCAGCCTCCCCCCCGCGCCGCCCCTGGTGCCCCGGTGGGGCGGCCGGACCCCGAGCCCCGCTGGGGGAGGGATGGTCCCGGCCCTTCCCGGCACGGGGCGGGACTTGGCCGGGTTCCCCGGGATCCCGGAGATCCTGGTGCCCAGCGCCGGCACCGGGCGGAGGCGGCGGCACCGCCGGGGACGGCAGCGGAGGCCGGGGCACCCCGAGGAGGGGGCGCAGGGGGTTCATCCCCCGGCGCCGGGACACGAGGGGTCCCGCGGGGGTCCCCAAGGAGCCCCTATGGAGGCACCGGAGCTCCCGGAGCCCGACGGGCTCTTCCCGAGCCCCGCCTCGCTCCCGGTGCCGGTTCTGGGCTTCCAGACCTTGACGCTCCCGGAGGACGATGTGAGTAGGGGCGGGAGGGTCGCGGGGGGGCAGGACTCCCACCGGGGTGTCCCGGGGATCCCCGTCCCGTGTCCCCGCCCCGGTATCCCCGCAGGGCAGCGGAGCCGAGGAGCTGCTGGGGCTGACGGTGAACCCCGACATCGCCTGCGGCCTCGGCACCAGCCCGGAGCCCCCCCGGCCAGACGGGGCCCCCCCGGTGCTGCTGGAGGTGGTCTGTGACCTCAGCACCCCCCTGTGCCCCTCGCTGCTACCCGGCATCGAGCTGGCCCCGAGCCCCGAGCCCCTGCCCGCGGTGAGTCCCTGCAGCCCCCAGTCCATCCCGGACCCCCCAATTCACCCCCAGACCCCCCCAGTTCACCCCCGAACACCCCAGTTCACCCCCAGCCCCCCCAGTCCATCCCGGACCCCCCAATTCACCCCCAGACCCCCCCAGTTCACCCCCGAACACCCCAGTTCACCCCCAGACCCTCCCAGTTCACCCCCGAACACCCCAGCTCACCCCCGGACCCCCCAGTTCACCCCCAGACCCCCCCAATTCACCCCCAGACCCCCCAGTTCACCCTCAGGCCCTCCCAGTTCACCCCCAGGCCCCCCAGTTCACCCCAGCCCCCCCAGTCCATCCCTGTCGCGCAGCTCCGGCTCACGGAGGAGGAGCAGCGGCTGCTGGCGCAGGAGGGGGTGACCCTGCCCGCGGACCTGCCCCTCACCCAGGTGCGTGCGGGGACACGGGGACACGGGGGGACCCGGGGGGGGAGACAGGAGTGACCCCTCCGTGCCCCAGGCCCAGGAGCGGCTCCTGAAGAAGGTGCGGAGGAAGATCCGGAACAAGCAGTCGGCGCAGGACAGCCGGCGGAGGAAGAAGGAATACCTGGACGGGCTGGAGAGCAGGTGGGGCCGCGCTGCCGCTACCGGCGCGCACAGGTGTGTCCCACCCCCGGCACTGTCCCCGTGTCTGTCCCCGTGTCTGTCCGGGCAGGGCGGCCGCGTGCTCGGCGCTGAACCAGGAGCTGCGGAAAAAGGTGCAGGAGCTGGAGAAGAGCAACGGGTGAGCGCGGGGGCTCCGGGATGGGCACCGGGAACGGGGCACCGGGAACGGCACCGGGAGGGGCACGGAGCCGACCCCTGTTCCCGCAGGTCTCTCCTGCGGCAGCTCCAGGCCCTCATCAAGGAAACGTCCACCAAGCCCGCCCAGACCGGCACCTGTGTCCTGGTACGGCCGCTCCGGGACCCCCCCGGACCCTCCCGGCCCCACCCCGGGCTCACGGCTCCCGTCCCTCCCCAGATCCTGTTCCTGTCGCTGGGGCTGATCCTGCTCCCCAGCTCCAGCCCGTTCCGCCGCGGCGGCAGCCGGGACGGCCTCGGACCCACCGGAGGTAACGGGAGCGCCGGGGCGGGGGGCGGGCGGACCCCCGGGCCAGCGCTGCCCGCCCCATTCCCCGCTCCCGCAGTGATCTCCAGGAGCATCCTGAGGCACCGGGAGCCGGGAGCCGCCGGAGGAGCCGCGCTGCCGGCGTGGATGGCGGGGCCGGGACCCGGTGCGGCGGACGGAGCCGGGGCGGGGCCGGGGGACGGAATTC
The DNA here is from genome assembly GCF_021018805.1 of Prinia subflava. Lineage (NCBI taxonomy): Eukaryota > Metazoa > Chordata > Aves > Passeriformes > Cisticolidae > Prinia > Prinia subflava. The sequence goes on along the minus strand of NC_086281.1, from coordinate 352,385 downwards.
CCGCCCCGCACAGGGATCCAGGGACCAACTCCTCCCGCCGGGACGCGGGGACGCGGGGACACGGGGACGAGATGTGACCGGGACACCTCAGGATGGGGGAACCATCCAGAATAAAGCTGCACTCTGTTTGCACCCCGTGCAATGCCGGGGGGTCGGGAATGGGGGGCTCCCCCAAAGGACAAACATTCCAGCACTGCTCCAGCGACATTAATCAGGATTTATTCATATTCTGCTCCTGCGGTGGGTTCCTGGACCCTCAGCGTGCTCCCAGGGGAGGAAACGGGGGATCCCCCCAGGAAACAAACACAGCCTCACTCCAGGAACGAGGACCGGGATTTATTCCACATCCCTCTCCTGGAGTGGGACCCTGGGGACGCCCAGGACGATCCCAGAGCAGATCCCCGTGCTGGGAATTCCCTCCGAGGGACCAAGGCAGCATCACCCCGGGAGCAGTGACCAGGATTTATTCCCCACCCCGCTCCGGGGATCCCTGGATGCTCTCCCAGGGCAGATCCCAGTGGGATTCCAGGCCCGGGCAGCGAGGCAGAGGCTGCTCCTCCTCCGGCCGCCCCGGGCGAGCGGAATTCCCGGCTCCGAGCCCTCGGGAGCCTCCGGCTAGATGGACTCGATCTGTTTTCGGACCTTCTCCAGCGCCCGCCGGTCCAGCACGCGCTGCCGCAGCACCACCAGCGCCGCCGCCGCCGCCGCCACGCCCAGAGCGGAGCCCACGAAGCGCCAGAAGCGCTGAGCCTCCAGCGCAGCCGAGCGGCAGCTGCGGGCAGAGCACGGCCCGGGAGTGCCCGAGCCCCGGGAGTGCCCGAGCCCCGGGAGTGCCCGAGCCCCGGGAGTGCCCGAGCCCCGGGAGCGTCCGAGCCCCGGGAGTGCCCGAGCCCCGGGAGCGCCCGAGCCCCGGGAGCGCCCGAGCCCCGGGAGCGCCCGAGCCCCGAGAGTGCCCGAGCCCCGGGAGCGCCCGAGCCCCGGGAGCGCCCGAGCCCCGGGAGCGCCCGAGCCCCGGGAGCGCCCGAGCCCCGGGAGTGCCCGAGCCCCGGGAGCGCCCGAGCCCCGGGAGTGCCCGAACCACGGGGAATGCCCGAGCCCCGGGAGTGCCCGAGCCCCGGGAGTGCCCGAGCCCTGGAGAGTGCCCGAACCACGGGGAATGCCCGAGCCCCGGGAATCCCCACCCCGATCCCACGGGAATGACCAGCCCTGATCCCCTGGGAATGACCAGCCCCAATCCCCCGGGAATCCCGGCCCCGAACCCACGGGAACGACCAGTCCCGATCCCAATCCCACAGGAATTCCCAGCCCCGATCCCCCAGGAATTCCCAGCCCCAACTCCCAGGAGTTCCCGGCTCCGACCCCACCTCTTGTACTCATCCCGGCGGGACGAGGCGCAGTTGATCTTCTCGATGAAACCGGTGGGGCCGCAGGCCGGGATCGTCTTCTGCCAACGGGGGGCGGAGGGGCCGCTCAGGGAGAGCCCCCCGGGGTACCGGGCACAGGGGGTACCGGGCACAGGAGTACCGGGGTACCGGGGTACCGGGCACAGGGGGTACCGGGCACAGGAGTACCGGGTACCGGGTACCGGGGTACAGGGGTACCGGGTACCGGGAGCCCGCCCCCGCCCCGCGCTCACCATCTCGAAGCCGGAGCACCGCGTGCACTCCTGGGCAACCACGAACTGCTCCACTCGCCAGCACGGCGTGGCCACCGCGGGGCTCGCTGCGGGGGGATCGCGTTAGCGGGACCGGACCGAGCACCGGAGCCCCGGGACCGGACAGGCCGCTCGGTGTCCCGCCTCCCAGCCCGGGATCTGTTCCGCTCCGAGCCCCCCGGGACAGCCCCAAAGCCGGCCCGGCCCTGCTCACCGGGCCGCTCCTCGCTCGCCGCCGCCGCCGCCGCCGCCGCCGCCGGGCTGTGGGCACAGAGGAGCCGCCGTGAGGGCCCCGCACCGGGCCCGCCGCTCCCACCCCCCGGTCTCCCCCGGTCCCCGCTCACCGCAGCGCGCCGGGCACCGCGCTCAGCACCGCCAGCAGCACCGTAAAGCCGCCGGGCCCCATGGGGGCGCCGGGATCCGCCGGAAACCCCCAGGAACCACCGAGAACTACCGGGCCCGGCCCCGCCGCGACCGCGGCACCGCCATGTTGGAAGTGCCGGGGGTGCCGGGACTGGGGGCGGGGCCTGGCGGGGGAGCCAATGGGAGAGAGGGGCGTGGCTGGCACGGAGCAAATGGGCGTGGTTTTGAGTGTAGTGGGCGTGGCTAGATTTAAATAGGGGCGTGGTTTCATAGTTAATTAAGGGCGTGGTGTGCGGCCGTGTTTGGGGCGTGGTTCTGCCAGTGGGCGTGGCCTTGGGCCCGGTTTGGAATCGTGGGCGGGGCTTGGGCGCGGCCTCGCCGCCGCTCGTCCCGGTCCCGATCCCGATCCCGGTCCCGATCCCAACTCTGATCCCGGTCCCGGTTCCGATCTCAACTCTGGTCCCGGTCCCGGTCCCGATCTGAACTCTGATCCCGGTCCCGGTTCCGATCTCAACTCTGATCCCGATCCCAACTCTGATCCCGGTCCCGACTCTGATCCCGGTTCCAGTCCCGATCCCGATCCCGCCCCCGTTCCGTCCCTTCCAACCCCCCTCAAAGAGACTCCGGAGCCGGGACAAGGCACAGCGGGGCTTTATGGCACAAGGAAAGCGGGGGGGAGCCCCAAATCCCCCCCAGACTCCCCCCAGATCCCTCCGGAGAGGCGCCTGCGCTGCCCCGGGGGTCTCGGGGGGTCCTGCGCCCCTATCCCAGTGAGCATCTCCCGCCGGCCTTTCTGGGGGGGCCGGGCTCCAGCAGGGCCCTGCTGCTGCTGCCGGGGGGCTGCGAAGAGAGGAGGGATCAGGGGGGCGCGGGGGGGTCCCTCGCCTGTCCCCCCCCCAGTCCCGGCCCCACTCACGGCTTTCCGGAGGGATTTGTGCAGGATGTCCCGCGCCAGCGTGCGGAAGGCCTGGGGGGCACAGGGGCTGCTCAGGGGGGGCAGTGCCCGGGGACCCCCCCGGGAGGAGGGAGGGACCCCCTGTGCAGCCCCCCCGCCCCGGGACCCCCCCTCACCTCCTCCACGTTCTCGCTGGACTTGGCACTGGTCTCGAAGAAGCGAATCCCGTGTTCCTTCGCCAGCTGAGGGACCGCGACCCCCCTGTGACCCCCACGGAGCCCCTCCGGCCCCCTGGGACCCCCCAACCCTTCTGTGACCCCCCCAGACCCACAGGCAGCTCTGGTCCCATGAACACCCCCAGTCCCAGCCCCGCAGACCCCAGAGCCCCCCAGACCCCCCCACCCCAGAGCCACCCCAGGACTCCTCCAGAGCCCCCCAGAACCCCCCAGAGCCCCCCAGGACCCCCCACCCCAGACCCGCCCCCGGACTCCTCCAGTCCCCCCCTGGCCCCACAGAGCCCCCCCGGCCCCAGCCCCACGGACCCCCCCCAGGTCCCCTCAGCACCCCGGTTCCTCCCAGCCCCCCAGACCCCCCCCGAGCCCCCCACCCACCTTCTCGGCCGCATCCCGCGGCACTTTCCGCCTCCCCTCCATGTCGCACTTGTTGCCCAGGAGGAGCCGCTCGACCCCGGCCGAGGCGTTCTGGGGAGGGGGAGAGGAACGGGCAGGACCCCCCCGAGCCGCGCCCGGCCCCGCCGCGCCCCCGGCCCTCCCCGCCCACCTCCTTGATGCTTTTCATCCAGTTCTGGATGTTCTCGAAGGATTTCTCGTCCGTGATGTCGTACACCAGGACGATGCCCTGGGGGGAGCGGGGGTCAGGGGGGGCCGGGACCACCCGCCCGCGGTTTGGGGGTGGGGTCCTCGCCCCCAGGGCCGCCCCCCCGGGCCGCAGCCCCCTCCCCGTACCACGGCTCCGCGGTAATAGGCCGTGGTGATGGTTTTGAAGCGCTCCTGTCCCGCCGTGTCCCTGCGGAAACGGGGCGGGTTTGGGGATTTTGGGGGGAATTTGGGGGTCTCCCACCCTCCCCTGAGCGCACCCCTTAACTCACCAGACCTGCAGCTTGATCTTCTTCCCATCGATATCCACCGTGCGGATCTTGAAGTCGATCCCTGGGGAAAAGGGAGGGGGGCTCCGGGAGGGGCGAGCAGAGCCGGTCCCCTCCCAGTGCTCCCAGTGCCGCCGTCCCGGCGCCCAGTAACCATCTGGCTCCCCGGGAAAGGGGGGGGAAAATCCGGGAGGGGGCTCTGGCCGGGGAATCCCGGGGAATTCCGGGGTGGGGTTCCCGAGAAGAACCGGGGTCCCGGTGGGGTCCCGGTGGGGGCTCTGGGAGGGGTCCCGGGGGGTTTCAGAGAGGGGGAGTCCCGGTGAACCCCGGTTAGAGGATCCCGGAGGGGTCCCAGGATGGGGATCCCAGAGCGGGGGTCCCGGACAATCCCGGTGGGTCCCGTTGGGAGGTCCCGGTGAATCCCGAAGGTTCCCAGTTGGGGAGGGTCCCATGGGAGGGTCCCATGGGGGGGTCCCGGCGGGTCTCGGGGGGTCCCGGGTTGGGGGGTCCCATTGGGGGATCCCGGCGGGTCCCGGGTTGGGGGTTCCGGGTGAATCCCGGTGGGTCCCGGTCGGGGGGGTCCCGGGGTCGGGTCCCGCGGGGGAGTCCCGGGGTCCCACTCACCGATGGTGGAGATGTAGGTGCTGCTGAAGTTGTCCTCGGCGAAGCGGATGACGAGGCAGGTCTTGCCCACGCCGCTGTCCCCGATCAGCAGCAGCTTGAAGAGGTGGTCGTAGGCCTTGGCCATGGCCCCCGCCACCGCCCGCCGCCACCGGGACCGGCCCGGCCCCCCGGGCGGGGCCTGCCGCCGGCCCCGCCCCCGCCGTGACACCACGCCCCATTGACGTCACCGCCGGGATGGCCTGACGTCACGAGGCCGCTATGTCACTCCCAAAATGGCGCGACCGTCCCGAGATGGCCGCCGATCAATTGACCTTCCCTAAATGGCGGGCCCTCAACGGCCTCCCCAAGATGGCGGCAACCCTCTCAAAATGGCGGAAACACAGACGACCGTACCGAGAATGAGGCACCTTCCCAAATTCCGACAACTCAAATGAGCGCCCCAAATGGCGGCAGTGAGAGGGGCCCTTCCGCAAGGTGACGAAAACTTTAACGACGGTCCCGAAAGGTGTTTAAGACAGCGACCTTCCCAATATGGCGTCAACATCCCCAGTCCAAAGATGGCCCCGCCCCACTTCCGCCCCTGGGGCCGCCCGCAGCGGAAATGGCGGTGCGCGGCTGAGCCCGTCCCTTTCCGGCCCCTCACGCCGCCGCCGCCATGCCTGTGAGTGCGGCCCGGCCCTGCCCGGGCTCCGCCGCCCCCGCGGGCGCCGCGGGACCGCGCCCGGCGGGGCCGGCGAGGGCCGGGAGGGCGCGGGGAAGGCGCAGCGGGGGCGGCGGGGCCGGGGGCGCGCGGGGCGCCGGGGGCGAGGAGCGCGAACGGGGGAGCCCCAAGATGGCGGCAGAGGCGTGAGGGGACGGGGGGGGCGGGAGTGACCGCGGTGTGTCCAGCACTGACCCATGGCGGTGTCCCCGCCGTGTCCCCGCAGCTCGCCAAGGACCTGCTGCACCCGTCCCCCGAGGAGGAGAAGCGCAAGCACAAGAAGAAGCGGCTGGTGCAGAGCCCCAACTCGTACTTCATGGACGTCAAGTGCCCCGGTGGGCAGCGAGGGCCCTCCAGGGTCCCTCCCCGTGTCCCCTCGCGTCCCGGTGCTGCCCGCGCTCTCCCGCTGCCCTTCCGGGGGTCCCCCCCGGTGTCCCCCCGGTGTCCCCTCGGTGTCCCCTCGTGTCCCTGCCCCTCTCCCTTCCCCGTGGCCGTGTCCCCCCGGTGTCCCCTCGTGTCCCTGCCCCTCTCCCTTCCCCGTGGCCGTGTCCCCCCCGGTGTCCCTTCGCCGTTCCCTTCCCTGTGGCCGTGTCCCCTCGTGTCCCCTCGTGTCCCCTCGTGTCCCTGCCCCTCTCCCTTCCCCGTGGCCGTGTCCCCCGTGTCCCCGCGGTGACCGCGCTGTCCCCCGCTGTCCCCGCAGGCTGTTACAAGATCACCACGGTGTTCAGCCATGCCCAGACCGTGGTGCTGTGCGTGGGCTGCTCCACCGTGCTGTGCCAGCCCACGGGCGGCAAAGCCCGGCTCACCGAGGGTGCGTGACCGGGGAAACCGGGGGGAACCGGGGGAACCGGGGCTGCTCCGCGGGGCTGGCCCGGCCAGGGAGGGCTCTGGGAGTGCTGGGGGGTTTTTGAGGGGACAGGGGATGGGGAGGTTGTGGATCCAAATGGAAGGGCTGGAACCCTGGGAGGGGCTGGTTCCTCCTGGGAGTGGGGGGCTGTGGGACCCCAGGGGGGGCTGTGGGACCCCAGGGGGGTTTGTGGGACCCCAGGGGGGCTGTGGGACCCCAGGGGGGCTGTGGGACCCCAGGGGGGGTTTGTGGGACCCCAGGGGGGTTTTGTGGGACCCCAGGGGGGGTTTGTGGGATCCCCGGGGGGTTTTGTGGGATCCCCGGGGGGGTTTGTGGGACCCCAGGGGGGGTTTGTGGGACCCCAGGGGGGGTTAGTGGGACCCCAGGGGGGGCTGTGGCACCCCAGGGGGGGTTTGTGGGACCCCAGGGGGGTTTGTGGGATCCCTGGGTCCTCATGGAAGCTGGGACAGGGCTGGATTCCCCCTCAGGAATTTCAGAATTCTGGTGGGGGGCTGGAGTCCCAGGGAGGGGTTTGGAGTGGTCTCAGTGGTGAATTCCCCGGAGTTTGTGTTGGGAGGGCCGGGATTGCCGTTCCCGGGCGGGTGCAGAGCCCCTGCAGCGTTCCGGGGTCTGTGTCTCCCCCCAGGCTGCTCGTTCCGGCGGAAGCAGCACTGAGCCCCCGGGATGCCACGGAGACAGACGGGAACCCCGCCCGCTCCTGTAGCCCCCTCCGCTTCCCACCAATAAATTTTGGATAAAACACCCAAAAACGGGCCGGTTCTGGTTCTTGGCTGTAGGAATGACGGGGTCTGGGGGTCTGGGGAGGGAATTCCTTCCCTGCGAGGGCTGCAGGGGTTATCCAGGCTCCCTCAGAGCCTCCCTTCCCAACCATCCCGGCATTCCCGAGGGATCCCGGAGCTGCTGGAGCCACCCCCACCCTGGGGTGGGACAGGTCCCGTTCCTGTCCCCTCTGGGGACCCTTGGGCTGCCCCCGATTGGGAATTCCGTGTGGATAAACTTTTTCTGTCTGGGGTTTAACTGGGATAACTGGGAATATCCGTGCCTCCTGCTTCCCACAGCGCTCTGACCCTAACGTGGGTCCTTTTCCCACCTGAAAGGGAATACCCGGGTCCTTTCCCAGGATCTGGCTGTGGTGGGATCGGGGCTCAGCGCTCCCCATTCCCACCTGGAGCCCCCCAAATCCATCCTGGGGTGAGACCCCCCCTCCTGGGGTCACCCCTCCTTCTCCAAATCCATCCTGGGGTGTGACCCCCCCTCCTGGGGTCACCCCTCCTGTGACCCCCCCTCCTCCAAATCCATCCTGGGGTGTGATCCCCTCTCCTGGGGTCACCCCTCCTTCTCCAAATCCATCCTGGGGCGTGACCCCCCCTCCAGCCGCTCTCCTGGGAGCCTCATCCCGGATTTTGGGCTGCTGGCAGGACCAGCCCCTCCCTCCCTCCCTCCCCAGGTGTTTTCCCCGGCCCCGCTGCGCCCCCGGCTCTGAAGTGAAATCGAAATTGAGGTTTCGGTTCCTCGTTCCTTCATTTCCTGGCTCGTGATTTCTCCCCGCCGAGCGCCCCAAATCCCGGAGTGCCGGCGCTGGGAGCGCCGCGGGTCCAGCCCAGATCCAGCCCTGATCCAGCCCTGATCCCCCTCCCCAGCCCCGGATCCCCCTCCCAGCCCCACCGGGGCTCCCCCGGAGCAGCTCCTGCAGGTAACTCGGGTGGGTTTGATGTTTTTATCACAATTAGAGCTCGCCAGCAGCACTTGGAGGAAGTTAAACTCCGGGATGAGTGGATTCGTGGGGGTTTGGGGTCTGTCTCATCCCAGGCCCCCTCCTGGACTGTGGGATTGTCCATGTGTCCTGTCCTGGAGGGCCCCGCTTGGATAAAACCGGGGAATTTGGGGGTTTTGGGCAGGGATTTGTCCCAGCAGGTGCCGGGAGCGCTCCCCAGGCCAGGGCAGCTCGGGTGTGTCCGGGCCTGTCCGCACGGACACCGCGCTGGCTCCCGGATTCCCCCTCCAGGGAATTTTGGGACGCATGTCCGGGCGGGCCGGTGGCATCACCAGGTCACCGGGGTGTTGTTGTCACCTCCCTGCCCAGACCGTGTTTGTCACCAAGGGGTCAATCCCGGCTCCAAATCCCGGGATGGAGCCGCTGGCTCCCGTCACCCTCCTGGCCCTGCTGGCGCTGGCACTGGGACAGCCCGACCCCGCACTGGACCGGCACTGGGAGCTCTGGAAAAGAACCTACGGCAAGGAATACCAGCCCCAGGTGGGTGGGAATGGCAGCCCCAGGTGGGAATGTCCTGGGAATGTCACAGGGGGGACCCAGGGGACAGCTGGGGGTGTCCAAGGGATCCCAGCACATCCTGGGGGTGTCCTGGGAATGTGCCAGGGGTGTCCTGGGAATATCCCAGGATTTTCTGGGGCTCTGCTGGGGGGTGACCACCAGGAGAAGGTTCAGTGGTGATTCCAAGCACGGCCAGTCCCTGGGGTTGATCCACCCGGGGCTCCCAACAGCCTTTACTGGGATGGACTGGGGTGGGATGGCTCCGTCCCAGCTCTCAGGGGCCCCGCTGGAATTCCTGGAGGATTCTCTAATTCCAGGAGGATTCTCTAATTCCAGGATTCTCTAATTCCAGGAGGATTCTCTCCGCCGCCTGACGTGGGAGAAGAACCTGTGGCTGGTGACACTGCACAACCTGGAGCACTCGCTGGGGCTCCGCTCCTACACGCTGGGAATGAACCACCTGGGGGACATGGTGGGTGCTGGGAGCGCGTTCCAGCCCTCTGGAATTCCTGGGATATCCCGGGATGTCAGTGGGTCTGGGGTGGGAAAACTCCCGACATCCCGTCCTGGTGGGATGCAGCAGCCAGGGACAGGCTGGAATTCTGTGAGGAAAGAATTCCCTGGGGAGGGATTTGGGGCACACGGAGCTGTCCTGGTCATTTGGGATATTTATGGATCATCTCCCGTATCCCAGAGTTTTGGGGGATTTAACAACCCAGCTTCCAGGGATTTGGGGAGCTGCAGCTGAGCTTTCCCTGTTCTGATGAAAATCTGGAAATTAAATCTGGAAAAACAAGGAGCTGAGGATCCCCCAACCCCGACCCTTCCACCTGGGGATCCCCGCCCTGCCCCACGGCCTCAGGTGGGGTTCACAGGGAGCGGGAATCACCCTCGGGGGTTTCCTCTCCCCCAGACCAGCGAGGAGGTGGCGGCTTCGCTGGCGGGGCTGCGGCTCCATCCTCGCTCCCGTCGGAATTCTGCGCCCCAGCCCAAATTCCGGGCGGCTGGACCGGTCCCGGAGGAGCTGGACTGGAGGGACAAGGGCTGCGTGACCGAGGTGAAGAACCAGGTGAGTGAAGAACCAGGTGAGGTTCAGAGCCAGGTGAGGTTCAGAGCCAGGTGAGGTTCAGAGCCAGGTGAGTGAGGATCCAGGTGAGGTTCAGAACCAGGTGAGGTTCAGAGCCAGGTGAGGTTCAGATCCAGGTGAGTGAGGATCCAGGTGAGGTTCAGAGCCAGGTGAGGTTCAGAGCCAGGTGAGTGAAGAACCAGGTGAGGTTCAGATCCAGGTGAGCCCCACCCCGGGGCAGCTCCTGAGCCTCGGCCGGGCTCTCCCCAGGGCGCCTGCGGTTCCTGCTGGGCCTTCAGCGCCGTGGGGGCGCTGGAGGCGCAGGTGAAGCTGCACACCGGGCACCTGGTGTCCCTGAGCGCCCAGAACCTGGTGGACTGCTCGGGGATGTACGGGAACCGGGGCTGCGCCGGCGGCTTCATGACCGAGGCGTTCCAGTACATCATCGACAACGGCGGCATCGAGTCCGAGGAGTCCTACCCCTACACGGCCCAGGTGGGAAGAGCTTTCCAGGGAAACTCATGGAAAACCCCGGGCAGCTCGCTCTGGCCCTGTTCTCCTTCCTCCTCTCACATCCAATCCCTCCTGCCTCTGTTTCCTGGTGCCACCTTTGCTCCAGGTCCAAACCCATCCCAGACCTCGGGATTGTTTTGAGGGGAGTGACCGGAGCAGGAGCCAGGATTCCTGCCTGGTTATTTCACCATTTCTTGGGCAATGTGGAGCTGGAGGGGAGGGAAAAATGGGTCAGGAGGCTCCTGAAAACACGATCCAGGGAAATGGGTCAGAGCAACAACAGCCTGATCCAAGGAAAGGTGGGATTTAACTCTCCAAACGTGGGGCTGCAGAGGGAAAAGCTGCTGTTCCCAGGGTCCGGAGGGAATGAGGAGCATCCAGGGATGGGGAGGATGAGGATGGAGGATCCAGGGATGGGGAGGTTGAGGATGGAGGGTCCAGGGATGGGGAGGATGAGGATGGAGCCTTGCGCTGGATTGGGAAGGGGAACACCCCCGGATGGGGTTGATGTTTTTGAGGAAAAAGGGCAGAGAATCCTGTGGGGAACAAACCCACCCAGGGACCCTGGGGAAGCTGGAGGGGCTGGAGGGGCTCTGGGCCCTGGGGACACCCCCGGGTCCCCCCGGCTCACTCCCGGTCCCCGCAGAACGGGACCTGCCACTACAACGCCTCAGCCCGCGCCGCCTCCTGCTCCCGGTTCCTGGAGCTGCCCGAGGGCGACGAGGCCGCTCTCAGGGACGCCGTGGCCACCGTGGGCCCCGTGGCCGTGGCCATCGACGCCACCCGGCCCAGCTTCTTCCTGTACCGCTCCGGTGAGGGCACGGGGCACCGGGAACGGGCGGGGTTCGGGAAGATGGGGGTTAAATCCTGCAGGGAGGCCGGGATGGGATGGACCTGAGGACTTCGGGGCTCTTCCAAATCCACCTTCTCCCCTTCTTTCACCCCCCCTCATTGAGAGGAAACCTTTGGAATCTGGGTGGGATTTGGGGGCTGGGGGTGAGTTCCTGCAGGGAGGCTGGGATCGGGTGGAATTCTGTCTTTTCTCCCTCCCCAGGGGTGTTTGACGACCCCCAGTGCTCGCAGGAGGTGAACCACGGCGTGCTGGTGGTGGGGTACGGCTCCCTGGAGAACAAGGAATACTGGCTGGTGAAGAACAGGTAAACCCTGGGCACCCACAGGGAATCCCAAAACATTCCCGGCTGGAAGGGCCCCGCAAGGATCAGGCTCCAATTCCCAGCCCTGGGCACCCCCAAACTCCCACCTTGTCCCTCAGGGCCTCCTCCAGGTGCCTCTCGGCCCGTGGAAGGGTTGGAATGTTGATCCCTAAGGTCCGTTCCAACCCAACCAGATCCACAATTCCACAATTCTGTGTTTGGAGCCTCCCAAACCCGTGTGGATGTGGCACTTGGGGACACGGCTCCCTGTGACTCCCACGGGCTTTTCCCAGCCCGAGCGGCTCCGGGAGTCGCAGGGTTCTGGCTGCTCCTCCCTTGGAGAACCAGGGCTGAGTTTTCCCCGTGTCCTTTCCCCAGCTGGGGCGTGCACTTCGGGGACGGGGGGTACATCCGCATGGCCCGCAACGCCTCCAACCTGTGCGGCATCGCCAGCTACGCCTCCTACCCGCTCATCTAACCGGGGCTCCGAGCACCGCCCCGGGGCTCCGGTGATCCACCGAGTCCCTCCTGCACCTCCTACCCGCTCATCTAACCGGGCCCGGGGCTCCGGACACCGCCCCGGGGCTCCGGACACCGCCCCGGGGCTCCCGTGATCCACCGAGTCCCTCCCACACCTCCCACCTGCTGATCTCACCGGGCCCGGGGCTCCGGACACCGCCCCGGGACTCCCGACACCGCCCCGGGACTCCCGACACCGCCCCGGGGCTCTGAGCACCGCCCCGGGGCTCCGGTGATCCACCGAGTCCCTCCCGCACCTCCCACCCGCTGATCTCACCGGGCCCGAGCCCCGAGGTCTTTTGGAGTGCCAGTGTCTCCCACAATCTGACATCAGGAACACGGGGAGCTGTGGTCCCCGGGGCTCCCGTGATCCACGGATTCCCTCCCAGCAGGGATTCCTCCCCTCCCAGGGCTGCCCCCAGCTCCGTGGGCATCGCCAGGGGTCGGGTCCCTGGGCTGGGAGGGAATCCCGGCTGTGGGAAGTGGGAATGTCGGTGATGGGCACCCAGGGAATCGTTTTTTGGGAGGAGAATTTGGGGTTTGGGAGTAAAATTTGGATTCCTACAGGGATTGGCTTCAAGGGTATCAGGGATCTGGTACCAGGACCACTGGGACCACTGGGATCACTGGGATGGGCTACTGGGATCACTGGGATCACAGGGATCACAGGGATGGGGTACTGGGATCCCAGGGATCACTGGGATCCCAGGGATCACTGGGATGGGGTACTGGGATCACTGGGATGGGATCACTGGGATCACTGGGATCACTGGGATCGTGGGTCCCTCCCTCCGGAGCTGCTGCAACGCCCCACAGCGATTTCCCTCTGGGAAATGCTGCTGGAATTGCAGATATTCCATGGAAAATAAAAGATTGCATTTTGCTGTCTCAAAATTTCGGTATTTGGATGCGGATCTTGGGGGACAATCTCCAAAAAATCCAATATTTGCCTCCTCCGTGGTGGCTCCGGTCACCCCACGGCCAAGAATTCCGTGTTGGTGGATGCAGATCCCGAGGGAACAGCGTCCCTTTGTCCCTGAGCAATGTCCCCGGGCTGGAATTCCTCACCCCCTCATCCCTCCCCTCCCTTGGGCCGGGAATGGAGGGGACGGGAGCGCCGGGGGTCTCCTCACCGGGATGAGGGGTAAGGACGATCCCGCCGGGATCAGCTCCCGGGGCCGCTCCCGAGGGATCTGGAGCTGGAACGGGGCAGAGGGGGCTCAGTCCCTGCGGCCGGTTGGGATTTGGGGCAGGTTTTGTTGGGAAAAGGAGTTTTCCCTGTGATCCCCGAGCCTGGCACCGGGAGCGCTGGTCCAGGATTTCGGGTCCTGTGGGCTGGGGCAGGGTGAGACCCCCGAGGGGACCCTGGAGGGGACGAGCCAGTTCCAGAATCCCCTTGGAAATCATGGAATGATTCCGCTTGGAAAAGCCCTCGGGGGTCACCGGCTCCACCTGGAATATTCCCGGCTTTTTGGGCTCCTTGGGAGGAGTTTTTGTCCTGCTGTGGAATCGCGGCTTGGGTTGGGAAGGACCCCAAGACCCCATTCCAGCCTCCGGGCAGGAATTCCAGCCCCAGCTTCCCAAATCCCACCCTAATTCCAAAGGTTTGTGCACACAAGCGCGGTGGGGAGGTCTCCGAGGCGGACCAGGAAACGCGGAACCAAAATTTAACCCCAAAACCCGGGAAAAAAGCTCACTCCCTGCCCGGAGCCTGGGACAGGGACCCGGCGAAATCCCTGGAAAAGTTTGGGAGCGGGCAGGGCTCGGTGTCACCTCCTGGCACCTCCCGAACCCCGCGCAAAGGTCCCGGTTCCGCCCGTTTGTTTAAACAAACACCTTCCCGGCGGGACAAACCCCGGGAATACCCAGCCCAGCGGCCGCTCGGCTCCCGGGAGGGGAATTTGGGATTTTCCCGGGGTTCCTGCTGGCCCCGGGACACCGCGGGCGAGGCTGCCGGAGCTTTCCGCGCTCCCGGAGCGTTCCCGTGCTCCCGGATATTCCTGGTAGGTGGGAATTCCTTCCCCCCGGGGGTGCCCGCAGGTGCCTCCGGAGCGGGACGGGGCCGCTCCAGCCGGGATTGACTCGTTCCGTGCTGGCTTTTCCCAGGAAATGAGATCCCGCCCGGATCCGGGATTGTCCAAGGTGTGTGATCCGGAGCCGGGACAAGGTGGGGATGCGGGGGCCGGCCCGCGGATTTGGGATTCGGCCCCGTGGATGTGGGGGTTGGAAAAGTGGGAATGCTCCGGGGGGAGAAGGAATTCTTGCCTTTGGGGAGGGGAAACTGAGGCACGGAGTGCCCCCCGCCCTGCCCTGCGGTGCTTTGGGGGTACCCAGCTCCTGCCCGCCGCTGAGTGATCCCTAAAGGATCCCCGGGAGGCGGGAAGGGCCGGTGTGACCCCGGGGGGGACCCGGGGGCTGCTCCCGGTCCCTAAAAACCGCTGGGAAAGGGAACCGGGGGGAGCCGAGGGCTGCGGGGGAGGGGGCAGAGGGAGCGGCGCCCCCGGGCCTGCGGGAAAAGGGTTAACAGGGAGAAGGATCTGGTTCGCCGAGTGGTTCCTGGTTTGTTTGGAGTGCGGGAGAGGAGGGGGAGGGGGCGCGGGGCTGGGACCCCGGGAATCGGGAATCGCAGGGAATTGGGAATTTCCGGGTGGAGCGGAGCTCACCCTGCCCCCGCCACCCGCAGGTAGGTCCGGGGTGACCCGGGGTGACCTGGGCATGGCCTGAGCCCCCCAGAGCCCCCCGGCCCCACTGTCACCTCTGCGGCCACCCCAGGGCCACCGCGCAGCCCCTCCCCGGTGTCGCGGCCGCTGCCCCCGCGGTCCCCCCGCGGTCACGGCCCTCGGGCCGGTCCCTCGCCCCTCCGGCCCCGGGTGGCGCCCTCGGGGGCCGTTCCCAGCCCCCCGGGACGGCCGCCGGGTGTTCCCTGCCGGTGCCGGGCGATCCTGGGGGGCACCGGGGGCCGCCGCTGCCCCCGCCCCGCGTCACCCCCGGCTCCGAACCCCCGGTCCCGGGGCGGCTCCGGGCCCCCTCCGGCTCCGCGCGGGGATCCCGGACGGGCGGGACGGGTCCGGGGCTGGGGACCCCCGATCCCCCACGCCGGGGATGAGTTTGGCCGTTCCCGAAATTCCCCGTCCCGGGGGCTGCGCCGTTATCCCGCTGTTCCCGCGTCCCGGTGGGGATCCAAACCCACCGGAGCCGCCGCTCCCGGCTCTCCGCAAACATTTCGGGGGCTGCCCCCAGGGTGGGATTCGGGGGGAGCTCCCGGCCCTTTCCCAGCCCGCTCCCTGCTCCGGAGCTTGGATGCGCATCCTGAGATTCCCCGCGGGCTCCGGGAAGCTCCCGCGCATCCCGGCTGCCTTTCCGCGCCTGGATGAGCCCGGGAGCCCCGAAATCCGCGGGGTTCTCGGGAGGAGCCGGGGCCTTCCCTCGGGAGCGCCCTGGAGCGGCGGCCGCGCTCCGCTCCTCATTTTTTGTGATTCCATCTTTATTATCCCCCGTTTGCGGCCGATCCCCGGCAGATCCAAGGGCAGATCCACAAAGGAAAGCGGGATTTTTTTAATCAGCTGACCGGGCTGGAAATGTAAAAACAGGAAAACGGCTGAGCTCATCCCAGCTCATCCCAGCTCATCCCAGTCCCCTCCCTGTCCCCAGCGGGGTGAGTCTGGCCAGGGCCGGGGCAGGGTGTGCCAGCCTGGGAATGGTGTTGGGATTTGGGGATTGTGGCACCGGGGCCGGGGGATCGGGGGGATCCGCCGGGAGCAGCCTGGGATCCACCGGGAGCAGCCCGGGATCCGCCCGGAGGGGGGACACGGTCCCAGCAGCAGCAGCCGGGTCGGGATGCTCAGGGGGTGTCGGGGTCTGGGGGAGTTGTTGGTGTTCTCAGAGGATGTCGGGATTTTGGGAGGGGTGTCAGGATTCCCAGGGATTTCCCAGTCTCCTGTGGCCTTTTAGGGGGCCATGGCCGGGCTGAAATCCCCCAGATCCCATCTCAGATCCCACCCCAAAACCCACTCAGATCCCATCTCAGATCCCATCCCAAACCTTGCCCTGTTTCCACCCCAAATCCACCCAGGTCCCATCCAAGGTCCCATCCCAGATCCCAGGTGTCCCCTGAGTCCCCTCTCCCGAGGTTCGGGCCGCTCCAGGGGGGTTTTCCCTCCTCTCAGGAGATGGGAATTTGGGGGGGGTGTGGGATGAGCCACATCCAGGATCCCCCTGGGGTGGGGATTCCCATTCCCATTCCCCGTTCCCGTTCCCAATCCCATTCCCGCCCCTCATCCCTTCCCAGTCGCTCTCATCCCGGCCGAATTCCTGCAGTTTAATGAGTAACCAGGAGAGCTCGGCCTGGGGGGGTTTGAGAGTCCCGGTCCCCCCCGGGGGGGTTGGGGACCCTCCGGCGCCGCGGGGACACGGCCGGGACCGGGAATGTCCCCTCTGCTCTGGGGGCGGGGGGGGCAGGGCTCGGCTGACACCCCCCAAATTCATCTCACGGCTGGGCCGGGCCCCCCTGAGCCCCCCGCGCCCCCTCCCCGCAGCGTCCGGCCCTGAGCGGCACCGGGAGCCGCCCCCCGCCCTGGAGCCCCCCGACATCGCCCCCGCGGGGGTCCCGGCCCCGAGGCGCCGCTGCGTGTCCGTCCTGGAGCCCGGCACGGCCTGGGATGAGGAGGAGGAGGAGGAGGAGGAAGAGCGAATCCCCGGGGTGTCCCTGCGGAGGCCCGGGGCGCTCCGGAGCTCCCTGGACCCGTTCCGCCGGCACAGCTGGGAGCCGGGCCGGGACCCGCGGGGGATCCCGGGCTACGGCCAGCTCAGGTAGGGGGGTCCCCCCCGTGTCACCGCCCCCCAAACCCCCCCGAGCCCCGCAGAGCCGGGCGCTGCCATCCCCCGGGCATCCCCGCCTTGCATGGGGCACCCCCAAATCCCCTCGGGGTCCGGCCCCGGTTTGGGGGTGTCCCCCCGCTGACGGTGCCCGTGTCCCCCCCAGCGGGAGCCCCGAGCTCGGCTCCAGCGCGGAGCAGCTCGGGGGGCTCTGCCCGCGCCCCCGGGACCCCCGGAGGGCGCCCCTGGTGCACAGCAGCGACGAGCTGGACTCGCTGCTGTCGCAGGACGAGGAGGACGAGGCCGACGTGAGGAGGGCACAGGTAGGACCCTGCCACCACCCCGGGGGTCACCCAGCACCCACCTGAGCTGGGGACAGGGGCCAGGGGACCCCCGAGAGGGGATCACTGTGAGCAGGTCACATCCTGGTGGTTTTGCTGTCCACCCTGGGTGGCTTTGTCACCATCCCGGTGGCTTTGTCGTCACCCCAAGTGGTTCTGTCATCGCCCTGAGTGGCTTTGCCATCACTTTGGGTGCCCCTGTCACCACTTTGGGTGCCCGTGTCACCACTTTGGGTGGCTCTGCCATCATCCCAGGTGGCTCTGCCATTGTCCCGGTGGTTTGCCATGGCCCAGAGTGACTTTGCCATTGTCCTGAGTGACTTTGTCATCATCTTGAGTGGCTTTGCCGCAGTCCTGGTGGCTTTGTCATTGTCCTTGTGGCTTTGCCATCGCCCTGGGTGGCTTTGCCATCACCACGAGTCCCTTTGCCACTGCCCGGAGCATCTTTGGGACCAGGACGCTCCTTCCCGGCGCTGCCCCCTGGGAGCTGCCCCCTCTCGGGTACAAGGCCGGGCAGGGCCGCTGAGGGTGGCAGTGCCACTGTCGCTGTCCCCGCCGCAGGAGGACGCGCGGAGGCTCCCGGCGCCCCTGGCCGGGGCCGGCTCCCGGGGCTGGTCCCGCTCCAAATCCGCGTCGCTCGGTGTCATCGCCAGTGTCCCCGGCGAGGAGGGTGAGTCTGTCCCCCCGCGGGACCCCCGTGTCCCCCCGGCGCTGTCCCTGCCCCGACCTCCCCGGTAACGACCCGAAATCGATGGCGCTGTTAATTACCCCCCCCCCCCCGCCCCCGGCAGCTCCTCCCGGCCCTTTTTAAATTCCTTTTTCCTTTTCCAGCTGCCGAAATTCCCGCGTTCGCCTCCCAGCAGAGCCTGGTCAGCGGGTGAGTGCCCTCGCTGTCCCCTCGCTGTCCCCTCGCTGTCCCCTCGCTGTCCCCTCGCTGTCCCCTCGCTGTCCCCTCGCTGTCCCCCCCGTCCTGTCCCCTCCCCGCTGTCACAGCCCATTCCCGTCCTCATTAGGGCGGCTGTTCCCGGGAATCGTCACGCCGGGGCCTGGCCGGGAGCCCCGCGGGGACGAGCGAGGACAGGGACAGGGGTGGGGACAGGGATGGGGACAGGGACAGGGATGGGGACACGCCGGCCTGAATCGCCGCGACACAAAGGATGGGGCTTTTCCCCCTTCAGAGGTGATTTGTCCCCCCTCGGCGGTGATTTGTCCCCAAGGGTGGCTCGTCCCCTCCAAAGGGGGATTTGTCCCCTCCAAAGGGAGTTTGTCCCCTCCAAAGGGGGTTTGTCCCCTCCAAGGGGATTTGTTCCCTTCCCAGGGTGGCTTTTGTCCCCTCCCGGGGTTGTTTTGGCCCCTCCAAGGGTGCTTTGTCCCCGTCCGAGGATGTCCCCAAGGAACCAGGACCCCCCCCCTCGGGGTTGCCCCCCCAAACCCGGGACCCCCTCCCCGCTCCCCAAATCGGGGGGCAGAGACGCGGGGGGGGCCCCGGAAGGGCCGGAGGGGGCTCGGGGGGGCCCGGGGGGCTCGGTGGCGGCGGGGCTGGCGGCGGGGAGGGGACACGCTCGCTCCTCCCCGTTCCCGGCGGGGACAGAGCGGGATTGTCCGGCGGGATTGTCCGGCGGGATTGTCCGGCGGGATCCTCCTCCTGCAGCGCCGGGAGCCGCGAGCGGCTGGCGGGGGAGGCGGGGACCCCCCCGGGCCGGGAAGGGACCCCCCTGGACAGGACCCTCAGCTTCATCCGCAGGATGACCGGGAAGACAAAGGTAGGGGAAAAACGGGAGCGGGGCGTGGGACGGGCTCGGCGGGCGCGGCGGGATCGCGGGATAACGGGATGGGTTCATGGATGCTCTGCCGTGCCTCAGTTTCCCGGCTCCGTCCCTCGCTGTTTTCCGGACTTTGGGATCTAAAAGAGAGGAAAACGGGGAATGTGCTCGCGAGAGGGATCCCAAGCGGATCCCCCGGCCCATCCCGGCCTTTCCCGCCGCCATCCCTCCCTCGGGAATGTTTTCCTCCTGCTCCTTTCCCTCCCGTGCCTCAGTTTCCCATCTCCCGCCTGTTCCTGAGGCGTTTTTGTGCCTTGGGGGGGGGCGCGGGGGTCCCCCCCTCCCACCCCCCTTTCGGTGGCTCAGGGGGAGAAACTGAGGCACGCGGGGACACGGCAGCCGGCCGTGGCTTTGTCCCCGCGGCCGCCACCCCTGCCCGGTTTCGGGGGGCCGAACCCCGCTCGGCCCCCCCGGGCGGCCCCGATTTTCCGCCATCGGAGCCGTTAATCCCCGACCTCCCCCTCCCGCCCTTCCCGCCGGATCAGCCGCCAGCTGTTCCCATCTGGGGGGGCCCCGCGCCCCCCCGGGGCCGGAACCGCCCGGGGAGGGCTCCGGACACCCCGCGGGGCCGGGCCGGGCGGGGGTCCGGGATTCGCGGGATGTTTGTGGGGATTGTTGGATTGTTTGGCTCGGGTTTTGTAGGGAAGAGGCTCCGGGGGTTTGGGGTGCTCCGGGGGGGCTCCGGCTCCGTGTCGGGGGCGGGCAGGGGGTCGGTCCCGGCTGGAACAGCGAGACAGGGCAGGAATTTTTCTTCCCGAAGCGGCTATTTCGGGAAAAAATAATAATCCCGCGAGGGGACCCTTTTGGGGGGGAACGGCCACCCCGGGGTCCTGGGGGGTCCCCGAGTCACCCCCCGAGCCCAGGGACGAACGGGGGGACCCGGGGGGGCTGCGGAGCGTGGGGGGTCACCCCCAGATCCGGCCCCGGCCATTCCCGGTGGGAGGTTCTGGCTCGGGGCCGGTGCTGGGGGGGTCCCCCGTGGCCGGAGCCCCCCGTTTTTCTCCTCCCGGCGTTTTCGTGGCCTCCCCTCGGCCTCCGGGGGCTTTTCCCGTGCGGATCCACGTGGGGAGCGCCCCCCGGCCCCGCGGTCGCCCCGGGAGCACCCGGGGGCCTCTCCGGGGTTTTTTCCGGTGTTTTTGGGGCTGGTTTGGGGTAACGGCCGGGCAGGGGGAGAAGGAGCGAATCCCGGCCCGGGTGCACCCGGGAGGAAATGAGGAATCGGGAATGTGGGTGAAAGGGGGAGCCCGGCCACGTCCTCCCCCCGCTCCGGGGGCCCCCGAGGGTTTGATTCCGCTTTGGTGACCAGGAGTTAATTAAAATCCGCAGTTTAATTAAAACCCAGCCTTGGCAGGCCGGGAAAGAGCCCGGGAAGGAGCCGGGAATGAGCCGGGAATGAGTCGGGAATGAATCAGAGAGGAGGCCCAGACGCCTCCATGGATCTGCTCCCGTCCTGGGCTCGTTGGAGGCTTTCCTGATCCCAACTTTTCCCGGGAATGGCCCCTCCGCATCCCCTCCCTCCCCGCGGGATTTGGGTGGCCGGGGCAGCCCCGGCGGGGACCCCGAGGCCGCCGGGGATGGTGGATCCTCTCCACGGCCCCGCCGCCTTTTCCTGGTTATTTATTAATCCCAGCGCTGCCGGCGCCGCTCCCGCCGCCGTCCCCTCGGTGCCGCCGGGCTGGGAAACGCGGGATAAGGGGACACTGAATTCCCTGAGGAGCCGCTCGCGTCCCCGAATTCGGGGCGTGGCTCTGTCCCGGGACTCCCCAGGTGACACTTGGGGACTTTGGGATCCCCAAAAAGCCGCAGCCGGCACCGGGCGCGTTATCGGGGACCGGGAGCGTTATCTGGGACCGGGCGCGTTATCTGGCACCGGGCGCGGGACTGATCCGATAAATCCTGGCTTATCCCAGGTGGAGTTAATGTTCAACCGGTGACGCCAGCCCCGCTCCCGGTGCCAGGGCCTCTCCCACGCCGCTGTTCTACGGGGGAAAAGTAACATTTCCCCAAAAACAGCACCTTTATCCCAACTTTGCATCCCCAGGGAAGCGGCAGCACCCGGGGAGGGGCTCTCCCGGGAAGGCTCCAGCCTGGATTTGCCGCAGTTGGGAGACGAAAGCCCCAAAATGGAGGAGAGCAGGGTTGGGATGTGTCACCCCAAACGGCGCTTTGGGGTGTCCTCGGGGGCCCTGGGAGGGCGGAATTCCTTGGGATTTGCTGCTTCCTGCTG
This sequence comes from Prinia subflava, assembly GCF_021018805.1. Lineage (NCBI taxonomy): Eukaryota > Metazoa > Chordata > Aves > Passeriformes > Cisticolidae > Prinia > Prinia subflava. The sequence goes on along the minus strand of NC_086281.1, from coordinate 331,446 downwards.
GGATTGCAGTCCTGGTGTCACCCCGGGATGGGAGGGGGCTGTTCCCAAAGGTCGGGGGTTTCCAGGAGTGTGTGAGGGGGAAACTGAGGCAGGGAGGAAGGGCTGGACTTGGGGCCACATCCGCGCTGCTGGGGCCGGAGCAGGGGGGGCTCCGAGGGGCGATCCCGGGGGTGCTCGGTGTGATCCGAGGTGACTCCGGGGATGGATTCCAAGGAAAACCGGGCGGTGATCCGGGATGAATCTGGGACCAACCCCAAGGGATGCCGGGCTGTGACCTGGGGAGGCTGCAGGGGCTGATCCCTGGGGATGCTGG